>NC_062967.1:19170508-19204698 GCF_023119035.1 Salvia hispanica | reverse complement strand
CCTTTTTTTCATCACTGCCAAATCTCATTCATGTATCAAAAGCAACATATCAACTGCTAGACAAATGTGATAGACAGCCACTAACATTTTAGAAAACGTAGTATAATGAATATCACAATTATACCAGAAAAAGGCCACTTCAACTTTTTCCCACCCTGTTGACCAAATGGACTATTCTCCACTGATCTAGCATCATGTACCATTGGCTCAGAAGTAAACCAGACACAGTTTCATCAATCTACTACCAACCAAACAGTAGCAGCCGTGAGTCCGGCCTTTTTTCATCACTGCCAAAGGAAATCTCTCATTTATGTATCACTCGTTTTTTTCCAACATCAATTTACTTAAATCCTAGATCTCATATCTCCCCATCCTACCATAACAACCATCAAATCTCCTTGTATCTCAACGGCGAATTACAGGCAAATAACACCGATCCGGAAACAACAATACAATATTCACTATTCAGAAAATAATGGGGCCCCGGAGAGATAGTGATGCCACGCTCGCGCTCGAGGCTATCAACCGAGAGCTCGCTCGTGAGGGATATTCAGCGCCACACTGGCGGAGGAGTCGATCCATGAGCGTGGCTTCCCGTGGTCGACGTGAGCTATTACGGCGACATTGCGGAGGCGGCGGGGGTCAACAACGGTGACGGGCGACGGAGAGTGTCGGCGGCGGTGGAGGAGGAGAATGGCCTTGTGAAGGCCGAAGCGCGTGAGAAGAGATAGGGCTTCCGAATTGGAGGAAGAAAATGATTTTCTGGCGGCGGCGGAGCAGAGAGAGCGGATTGAGGACCAGCCATTGCTTCTGCTTCTGCTTTGCTGAGATTCCACTGTATTTGTAGGGTTTAACGGTTTTTTATTCCGATTCAGGGT
Organism: Salvia hispanica; assembly: GCF_023119035.1. NCBI lineage: Eukaryota > Viridiplantae > Streptophyta > Magnoliopsida > Lamiales > Lamiaceae > Salvia > Salvia hispanica. The sequence goes on along the minus strand of NC_062967.1, from coordinate 19,203,820 downwards.
TTAAGGATTTTTCATTTTTACCTTTATTTATTCTTTTAAAAGAAAAAGACAAAAAAAAAGTATGATGTATTTTTGGAATTTAATTATGACAAATTCTCGAATTAGATTAATTAAGAGTAGTGATAATCATACATAATTAGATATTTTAGTCTTTAGATATTTCATGTATAAAACCGGGTCATAAATTTTAATTACTTTTAAATCAACTGCATAATACATATTCATACTTTGAGAATAGATATGCCATAAACGTGTGAGGATTTAATGCAAAGAATATCGCAGAGATATGCAGTACTATGTTTTTTAAAGGTTTTGACAATGGGAGCTTTCTTTATCTCGTAATTTTTCATTCCTAGTTTTTTTGCATATAAAACTTATTCCCACACTTTTTATTTCGTTTTTGTCAACATAATCAAATGATAACTATGTTGTGCGAGCAAACTAGATGTCAAAATTTGAACCAAAGAGAACCTGTCCCAACTGTTTGACGGAAAGACTATATGAAAGATGATTTAATTAGAAAATTGAAAATTTTAGTGCTCCGGCAAAATATCAAAATTTAATCTTAGTTACTTCATTCTTCATCGGTATCTTAGTAATACAAAATATGATAGACGAAAGTCGCATTAATAATACAAGTATATTTCCTCGAAAAACACAAAAATGTTCAATATACTTTCTCAAATATGGTTTAGATGCAAGATTTCAGATTTATAAAAAGAAAAACAGAAGAAAAGACGAGAGAAATATAATTATGTATATATGCCGGAGTCATCAGTAGTAGCGTGTAACCAATATCGTGAACTCTATGTTACTTTTATAAATGAAGAAATGAATAATCACGTAATCAATATGAAGCAAGAAGTACTTATATTAGCATGATCCATTCATTGTTGTATTACACTATATTGTCATGTGACAACTATGTGATAAATGAATTTCCTCTCTTAAACTGAAGGATGAGTTTAGTATACAATCACCTAAAAGTTGAATTACAAATTATTAATTGATAGTTAATTAACTAAATATCACACTTTTATTTTTAGTTTATTTTTAGTTTGTTCCACATGAAATGCTATATTTGATTTTTTAGAATTTTTTCCCCTCTCATCTAAATGTAAATCTACTATGGAACCAAATAATAGTTGTAAGTTTTATGTCTCACATAAGTGACATATGATGGAATCCCAAATAGAATTAGATTTTTTATAGTACTTACATAAACTTGATATAAGACACATTTTTCAATAATTAATTAATTTAGCAAAAAATACATAGGGTTGTTATTGTCATTAATTAGGCATTTATTATGTTGTTCACTAACAAAATTGAAATCAAATAAGGATTTGTGATCAATTATTAGCCGATTATCGAATTGATATAATTGAGCTTAGTAGTTAATAAAAAAGAAATGTCCTAATTAAACGATCACTTTGATAGAAAGGACATTATTGTTTTTTTTAATTAGGGATTATCCCATCTCGGCCAATAAATACAAGTGTGGTTATCCTATCAAAACACAGTACATTACAGGGAACACATAAACGAGGGAAGAGAAAGAAACAAATCCTTGAAGTAAGTTGCGCTACTACACTGTACGAGTAAGTCTTCTCCTTTTTCTCCAATCGCTTTTACTATGGATCGTTAAGATAAGTTTTCAATCCATTATATTCATAATTAATTACGTGAAATACATCATGTTCAAAGATCTTGTACTATTTATATTCAATTACGTATTCTTGAAAGTTGAATATATGAAGTCAAGATAAATAATTTCCAATGATAGCAATTTTAAAAAGGAAATTATCTCCTTGATCTTTATGTGGTTCTAAACGTCATTTTGCCTCCGGATTCCCTAAATTCGAATCTTCCATCCACGCAGGAAAATCAACTACTGATTGCCCCACACTAATTAAGTCAACTACAGCCCTTGACCAGCAGCAACACACGTGATTCTTGAATCGAACGAACAAGATTATCTCACTTGCGCTACTTCGGTACACTGCGATACACAGGATAGCTACCTGGAAATATAGTTAGGGCACATGTTTTAATCAAAGAAATCTGTTTTCATTTCAATTTCGCTCTCCCTCCAGACTCTTTCTTCTCTCGTCGTTCTTCCCTCTCCAGAAAAAATCAACTGGGATAAACTCAAAATTAGCCACTGTATGCGTCTCTAATCGCGATATTTTGTGCTGAATTTCCCCATCACTCGGTCGTTTTCGTGCTGCTGTTTTCGCTCCCTTTTGGAGGAAATGGAAATGATCGCTGTGGAGGAATCGAGTATTCTGATGGTTTGTTGTTATGCTATTGGAGGAGGAATGGTCGCCGGCAAACGAATAGCTAGACGGTTTGTTAAAACTTTTATAATACCTACGGTGCATCGAAGTTGTAAATTCATGCCTTTCTAATCTCCAAGTTAGGTTTCGTTATCTTTCTGTTTTTTAGTGTGATTGGAGCTTAAGCTTGGATTATTGTCGAATAATCGTGGTGAATTTTGTTCTTCAACCGTATTGCTTTTGAGATTTGGGGGAAAATAATTTCTGGATTTTGCAAGTTCTCTATCTCAATTGAAGTAGCGGTTTGAAGAAGTTGTTTGAAATTCCTTCTGTTATTTGCAAGTTTCTATCTGGTATATGATGCTTCAATCGTGAACTTTCATTCTGGGCAAAGTGTATGGCTGGAGTTTGAGTTGGGTGTTTTTCTGTGCATTGTGGTGACAGTTAGGATTTAGGTTTTCACTAGATTAGCTTCAAGGTAGCATATTTTTTAGACTTTTTTTGATTGGGGGAAGATGGAGTTAGGTTTTCCTAAAACAAGCATTGGTAATTTGAAAGAGCAGTTGTTGAGGAAAACTCTTGAAATGTTCGAGCACAGGGGCATCCATATGTCGAGCTTAGGGAAGAGGGGAAGAAGTTAATCTTTTTCTGTACTATGTGTCTTGCACCTTGCTATGGAGAATCAAGCTTGTTTGATCACCTGAAGGGCCTTTTTCACACTGAAAGACTAGCCACTGACAGGTTACGCTGCTCAAACCAAATCCATGGCCATTCAGTGATGGTGTGTTTTTCTTCCATGATGATGGGAGGAGAAAGTAAAGTTTTACCTGCTGGCCAAAAAAAAGTTGCTAGATACACACAACGCTGTTGCAGACAGCCTTGCGATTGTTAAATATAGTGGAAATGTAGCAGTTGCTAGCACAGAGATTCACTGGAGAGTGAGGATAATGCTGATGTAATGAAAGTCGGCGGCTGCTGTTATTCCAGGTGTTCTGCAAAAGATGAGGTTTCTGATTTGGTAGTGAGGCATATTGGAGATGGAAAAATTGGTGCCAGGTTTAGTCTGAAGGATGGGGTTTCCAGGGAAATTCGAGAATATGGTGTGAATGGCTAGGGAATGGGGAGTCCACCACTGAGGATGTTGATGGGACTCATGAGCATGACTTTGCTATTGTTACCTTTTCTTACAACTATAACTTGGGACGAAAGTTACTCAAGGTTTCAGATATTTGCTTCCACCCAGTCCTCATTCAGAAGCTGAGGATAGTGGCTCTTCCAAAGGCAAGAGGACGAAGTCATTTTCTGATTCTGAGGATATAACTGGGGCCTTAAGAAATCAAGATGACTCTTCTGGGAAGAGTCTCAATCTTCAAACAGTTTAAAGTCAAAAGTGCTGTTTCTGGAAATGATGATCAGGTGGTGCATTTCGCATTATTTGAGCAAGACTTGAGGAAACAATTAAAAATCCAACACCGTATTGCCTCTGAGGACTTGTGATATATGCCAACAGAAGATGCTTCCAACAAAGATGTTGCTGCTTTGTTAAATAGGAAGACTGGAAAGCTTGTATGCAGTAGTAGAAATCTACTGGGGTTGGACATCATCTGAACTTCTCTTTTCCAATAATTGCTTGCCACATTACAGTGTCCTTTTCCATTTTTCTAATATCTGACATTTCTCTTGTCTAATGTTTCCATTTGTTTACAGGCATTCCATCTATTTCATGTATCATGTCTCATTCACTGGATACTGCTCTTTGAGGTGGTTTTTGCTAAGCAGTCAGATGAACAAAGTAAAACCGAGATCCAGGAAAAGGGCTAAAGGAAAGAATGGGCAGAGCTTGAGATGCACGCAAAAACGAATTTGCTCAACATTCTGCTCTGAATGCCAGGGCACTGGTATAATAATTGATGGGGATGACCGAGAAACCAACTGTCCCACTTTCTGAGGTTCTTTATTATCTAGAACTTTCTTTTTTGTATCTGAACTTTCACCATTTATATTACTTCTTCAAATTATCTGCATTCTTTTTGGCAAGATTCTTTTTCTTTTCTATTGCTAATTGTTTCTTATGTTCTTTTGATTCTAGATATTCCATTATAAGATCAAACTTTGTGATGCTCGCAAAGCTTGGATAAAAAGTCCTGAAATACGGGAAAAACTGCTCATTGGGTTTTTATTTCCCCTCAGCAATCTGATGAAATATATGAGGTGAAGGTCTTGTTTTTTTTCAATACAGCCAATTTTAAGCCTTAAAGGGTATTTTGGGTTTTTGGGTTATTGCAATTTCATCTATCCACAAAACATGGCATTGACGAAAAAGGGATGATTTGATTACCCTTTTGGGCAGGAAAATTGGGGACCACTAAAAAGGCTACGCTTCTATCGAGTTTATGAATAGATAGATTTCACTGAACGCTTCATCACTGGGAAAAAGGTTTGGTTTAGTCGGCAGTTTTTTTGTTAAAAAACTTAGGCTTTTATTTCGTTGCATTTGCTTACATCTGTTCTTCACTTACATCTGTTCTTCACCCTTTTTTCTTTGTAAATGTTTGCAATCTTTTGTGAAGATTTACTATGAAGTTATTCCTAAGATCACTGTTTAATTGTGTGATGTGGAAATTTATGCAGAATTCTATTTTTCTATCTATATTACCAATGTTTTAACCAGTTACCCCGATAATATAAAAATTTTGTATAATTAAATGTATACATTATAAAAAACACTTCTCATTCTTTGGGGTTCCAATTTTTTTTACGAGGTATGATGTTCTTTATTGTCTGCCTACCTTTTTCTATTCTTCTTATCATTTCTTCTATTTTTTTTTTTACGTACATTTCTTATCAGAGGTTGAAATATTTTTAATGGGTAAATACATTGTCATCTTGAGGTTTGTTGTTTGCTTTGGTTAATCATTAATAGGAAATAAAATTAAGTAATAAAGTAGCTCAATATTAGACAGTCTAATCTGTGGAAACCCAATATTATTTAATCTCCACTCTAATTAATAAAAAAAGATTTCCCATTTAAGTACTCCATCCCCGTCCCAGCTAATGATCGACCCCTTTTGCGCGGACCGTTGGGAGCTAAATGGTTGATCGCAGCTAAACCCCCCGTGCATAATCCCTCCTTGGGACGTCCCATATATTTTTTGGCTCCCCGCAGGGGATAGTAGAGTAAAAAATTTAAGGCAGCTTGCCCAAAAACACCTGTTTTTCCCAAAAAAAACCCCCCGAAAAAAAAAAAGGGGGTCTTCTTAACCGGGACATAGGTAGTATTAATTAAACAATTAAACTTAGTTATTTAAACATTTAAAATTAGAAAATAGTTTACGGCAACAAATTTAAAAAAAGTGATTAAAAATATCTTTATTTCCGTTTTCCCCCACCTGGAAATTATATTATGAGATTGCGAACCAATTGACGAAGACGAAGAACCGGGATAAAATATCATCACCCCGGGGAGCCGAGATCTGTTTTAAAGGACGACAATAATGTGTATACTTTTGTATTTTTTTTTGTTTTTTGGTTAAAGTAATGCAAAAAAAATGTACATAGGCTTCGACATTGATGAAATAAAACATCATTTTGTACCATTAATCAATTATTTGAGTGACAGTATTTTTGGATGAGATTTCAAACTTCTTCAAAGTATTTTTGATGACATCACACGATTTTTTTTATTTTGCCATAATATATTTAATCTGTCTCTTTAAAAATTAAATTCATTTTGCACTCTTCAATGCACCCTTTAATGTTTTTGGTTTTTTTATGGGTTGGTTTTGATGCAATTTAAATATATAAGGGAAAAAAGTTTTTGTTATTTTTTGGGTAAAAGTTATGCATACAACAACCCAATTGTTTATTTCAGCCTTAACACCCAATTATATCTGCATTTAAATTTTAAAAGTATTTTGAAAATATAATGGGCCCAAATTTTTGAATCGAGTAAAGTGGGGAATCTATACTATCTAGTACCAAATTTTTTGAAATTACTTTAATAATTTTTTGAAAGGAAAAAAAATGAGATGGGGTGTGTAATTGTTTTTTTCTTTTTCACCTTTTTTTGGGAGATTCGACGAAAATCTTTAAAAAAAATTGGGCAAAAATGGTCCAATCAAATGCAAACTTTTTGGGGAAGGCTTAACACATTTAAATAGATGCACTAGAATTTGCATTTTGTGGACCCATTTTTTGGAATTTTTTTAATTGGGAGATACAGGTATGGTTCTACAAAAATTCACGGTAGCGGGTGAGGCCAAGGAAGATGCCGGGGGGATGAAGAAGAAAAGGGAAAGGAAGTTTCTATCCAAGGGGGGATAAAGATAAAAAGTTTTGAACACCAAATGACCAAATATAAGTTTTAAATTAGAACTTTGGAAAACAAGAAAAAAAAATGAACAAAAAAAATATAAAAACCGGGCGACCCCGGAAGTTAGACACGGGGGTGAAAGGGAGCCCAAAATTTCGCTTAAGGGGAAGACAAAAGGAGTGAGGGGGGGGTGGAGTTTAAAAAAACGAGAAGAAAAAAGGGGAGATGAAGGAAAAAAAACGGACCAGCGAGCGGCGGGGGGCAACTTTTGGTGAGAGAAAAGGAGAGGGGGGGTCGGGAGAGACCCGGGGCCGGGGAGTTTCCCAAACCCCTTGGGCCCGGAAATTTCGGGGCCGGGGAAAGGGGGAGGAAAAACCCGAGAGGTGGGGGGATAATGAGCGCCCAACGATGAAGAAGCCACCGAAAACCGGGGCCCGAAAAGGGAGAAAAAGAGAGAGAAAGGGGCCCTTACTCCCCTTTTAGGGTTTAGAAAATTTATGTAATGCGCATATTTTTTGGGCTTTATTTGGGTTTTTTAGAGTTTGAAAAATATGGAGTACAAAGAGCATCCGACCCGGGTGCTCGTCCGTGCCGTTGGAGTCTTTCCTCCGGGTCCGGCCGGGGACGGGGCCGTTTTTTAAAGAAAGACGCCCGCCCCCGGGGGGCCCCATACGTGGCACGCCCGATTGGCCAACGGCATAGCCTTTTAAAATTCGTTTTTTTTTTTTTAAAAAATTCATAAATAAAAAAAAAATAATAAAAAACCGGTCGGTAAAGTCTCACGGCGTTGCAAAAGTGTACTTGTGCCATCCGACAACTTGCTACTGGGCAAACGGCTGACCTCTTCGACGAGTATTTGCATGTCGGTGAGTCAACTGGAATCATATGCCTCAAGAATTTTTGCGACGGCGTTCGTTCTGCTTTCGGGGCGAGGAATTCCTTCGGGCACCCACCACCGACGATTGTCAACGGTTGCTTCGTCTTCACGAAACAGTCCACGGTTTTCTCGGTATGCTAGGCATCATTGACTGCATGCATTGGAAGTGGAAGAATTGTCCGACTGCTTGGAGGGGGCAACACTTAAGCGGCCACAAAGGTGGCGGCCCAACACTTATCCTTGAAGCGGTCGCCGACTACCGCCTATGGATTTGCCATGCATATTTCGGTGTTGCCGAATCCAACAACGACTTGAACGTGTTATATTCTTCACCACTCTTCGATGATGTTTTGAATGGTGTAGCACCGGCGATCGACTTCACCGTCAACGGAAATGCATACCACATGGGTTACTATCTCGCCGATGCTATCTACCCAAGGTGGTCGACTTTCGTGAAGTCGTTCAACAATCCACAAGAGCAAAGACGGATTCTTTTTGCGCAGCGTCAAGAGTCTGCTCGGAAAGACGTCGAAAGAGCTTTTGGTGTCCTTCAAGGCCGATTCAACATTGTGAAGTCCCCTTCTTGGCCTTGGTAAGTTAAGAATGTCGCGGACATCATGTACACGTGTATTATCTTGCACAACATGATTATAACTGACGAAGGACCGATGGCGGCTAACTTATACAACGAGGATGAAGCCGGAAGCTCAACCGCGAGGTCTCCCCCACGCCGAGGTGTGCATACGATGGTGAACGAGAGGATCGAAAGAAGACACACAATGCGCGATACAAGAGCCCACACTGAGCTACAAAAAGATCTAATCAATCACATTTGGGCGAAATTCGGCAACGAGTAGTGCGTCTTTTTTTAATTTTATTGATTTTAATTGTGTAATTTTTAATTTTTAGGATTTTAATTGTGTAATTTTTAATTTTTAGGATTTTAATTATGTAATTTTTAATTATTTTGTAATTTGTAATAGTATTTCGGGTATTTTTAATGCATTTTAATATTGTGGAAATGTTTTTATTTAAATTGAATAATAGAATGGTGGGATCCTTGAGCTTGTCCTTAGCTAAGAGCACGAATGTGGGTGTTGTGCTCTTAGCTAAGGACAAGGAGTAAAAGTGGGTCCGGGCCCACTTCCGTGCTCTTAGCTAAGAGTACGGATGGGGATGCTCTAATATATGTATACCATGTAGGTTTTAATTCGGATATTTAACGTATTAATTTATAGTTTAAATTATAAATGTATAATTTTATACTATTTGATATATAGACTTCTTGATTATGATTGTTTTCTTGGTATAGTATTATTCTTATGATACAATAATACTCCATTTTAATACTTTTTTTTTATACAAGAATATTTAGTTATGAGTTAAGAAATTAAATAATGGTAGTTTCAAGTGGATATGCTTGCATGTTGGATTAATTGAGTCTTCTAATATAAACTACTATGTATATTGTGGGTTATAAAAGCGATAAACTAAAAAAGTAAAAAAAATAAAAGGAAATAAGATGATGGATTACAATTCACACTTTGATGTAACTAACTTCGTTCCCCCGATACTTATTACGCAATCAAACAATATCACGTAATACACATTTATTGGAAGGAACAAAATACATAGTAAATTAATATTTTTATGCAATTTAAAAAATATTATGCGTTAATACTTTATGAAGTACTAAAATTGAATAATCCATAAGTAAATCAAGAATAATGCTAACATGTTATAAAGTGCTTACAAAAAGTGATTATTTAATCAATATAATCTTTTACAAATATTCTTAAATCATGATCCTTTTATTTTAAAAATATAAAGAAAGAATTGCACAGTTAGCTTTCAACATTGGTTCTCCTTTGATTTCTTGTTGTTATTTACTATCTATGTCCCTGAAAATTTGATACAGTTTACTATTTTGGTTCGTCCCTGAAAATTTGATACACTTCACTTTTATCATTTTTGGTAGTGGACCCCATATTCCACTAATTCATTCCTACTCACATTTTATTATAAAACTAATACTTTAAAAGTATGACCCACATCCCACCAACTTTTTCAACTCACTTTCCATTACATTTCTTAAAACCCGTGTCGGGTCAAAGTGTAGCAAATTTTGGGGGACGGAGGTAGTATCTTTTTAGTTATTGTATTTTTCTTAAAAATATATTTATTTGGTGAATACGAATTCTTTTGGTTTAAATGTAGTGTTTATGAATGGAGATGCTATTAACTGTTAAAATGAAATCCTATACATAACCTTTGTCGCCTTCTCTTTGTTAAGTTGGAGCACATTAGTATCATTTTTCCGGTGTTACGGTTTTGAGAAAAATAAAAATGCGCAAATTAATAAATGAACTGTACATAACTTTTTACACCTTCTCTTTGTTAAGTTTTTTAAGAACAATGTATAGGATTACACTTTTTACGGAGATTCATAATTATTTATGTTAAAATTGTGATTTATTATAAAATTTCCAATTATATTGTGAACTATATCTCCATTTAATAGTTAGTTTCTTAAAAAGCTACAAATCTAAAGTGTTTGCATTAAAATGATACTACTAAATAAATTTTGGTATCAAAATTAATAAGCTTCATCAATGTTTTAACTATGGTATTTATGTCTACTTTACCTTTATAAAAATAATTTAAGTACTTTTATTTTACAATTTAATGCATAATTAGTAAAGTATGAGATATATATACAAAGAATTTTTTTAAAAAGTATTGTTAATGGATAATTAGTCTCACCTGATTAGAGAGAAAAAAGTTTCTAAAATTAAAAAGTTCATTATCAAACAAAGAACAATATTGCATAACATTAATTGTTGTTGTGTACAATAATATATACAATTTTATATATAATATATTAGTTTAATTGAATATGTTGAAATTACTTATAAATATATATTTATATTCCAGATATATAATTTATAAATATATTTATATTTAAATTACTAGAGGTACACATAGTTACAATTGAGTTGATTTTGATTTATTCTACTACTAGATAAGATAATTTTGTTTATAACTTTGAGTTCTATTTTTTTTTTATAATTTTCAAATTTTATTATGTAATATTGAATTTAATTTTGATGAAAATAAATTTATTAATTGTGATTTTTTTTATTCGTTTTTATCATGTCTACTAAATTCTAAAAAAATACTATGTTTTTAGTTATAAACAATTACTCCCTCTGTCAGCAAATAAGAGTCCCGTTTTTTCATTTTAGTCCATCCACAAATAGGAGTTTCGGTTCACTTTTACCATAAATGGTAATGGGGTCTCACATTCCACCAACTCATTCACTCGCATTTCATTCAAAACTAATATATACAAGTAACACCCATGTTCCACTAAATTTTTTTCACTCACTTTTCTTAATATTTCTTAAAACCCGAGCCGCAAAGGAAAGAGACTTCTAATGGCGGACGGAGGGAGTATGTTGCAATTTCAAAACTTATGAACTACTGCTTTGTTATTGTTTTTCTTATGTTTTGTTTGCATTTATGAATACTTATGTTTTGTTAATCGAAACTGGTGAACTATTTATTCGTTCAAATAGTTTACTTTTATTATTTCTTTTATTTTATACTACTACACTCATATCAAATATTAAAATAGTATACAATCATCTGCTAAAATATGAAATGTTTCATTGAGAGTGAGTTGAGAGAAGTACAAATATCTTTTTATTGTTGTTTATAATTATTTTAATTGTTTATAATATTACGAATACTTATTTTAATTAGTTCTATATGTAAATATATTTCATACTTTTACTCTATATTCTTTATTTTAAGTTAATATATCTTTATTATTTAAATTTTTTTTATTCTGTGCATAGCACATGTGTTAACACTTGTTTGACTTAATGGTACAATTGTTAATTCTAAGGCCAAAGGTCTCGGGTTCTAGCATATCACGACAAAATTGATATACACTGAGAATAAAAATTACATGCTTTTTGAAATTAATAAACAAGGAAATCAATTTCCGACGTAGTAAAATTGAACTAACATGAGTTCGATTACGCAGGAGAAGGTGTGACAGTGCTAATCTTCTACTTTCGTCGTACCCTAAACTGATGCCTCGTCCGTCGCCACTGCATCCACTGTAATATGATGTCTCCATATACTCGTTGTTAAAATGCATTTGACTGCCAATTTTAAATGACACCATCATATTTGTGGACCGATTCATTTTATTTGGGACGAAAAGATAATCATCATTCTAGCATATGTTTGGGACCAAATTTGAACTGTACTCTTAATTTCTTAATTTACTACTCCCGGATCAGTTAATTGCCTGGAGATTGAAGGCAACAACAATATACATAAGAGGCAAACAATTGTATCAAATAAACATACAGAATCAATCAGGTCTTTTACCTTCCTTCAACTATAGAAATAGAAACATTATTTACAGAACATTTAGTAGAGGACCCTGTGGATTGAGAACCATGCATCCCGTGAAACGCTGGCTGCTTTGGTCGAGGAAGCTCCAAGATCTCACTGCTAAGCATCGACAACACTGTAGACATGTTAGGCCTGTCTGCTGCCGTTTCTTGCACACACAATAAACCTACATTTGCGTATCGAACAATATCATCTTCCGTTCCACTATCAAAGATGTCTACATCCATCAAATTCACTATCTTGCCTTCATTCCACAATTTCCATGTCTGTTTCATATCCACAACATTACAAAAACTAATTATGAAAGAATATTAAGTAACTCCAGAACAAAGTAAGTAACTTACATAAGCTGTAAGAGAGAGTTGTTGATCATCAAAACTGGAGTTTCTCTTTCCACTCACAATCTCTAATAGTAGGACACCAAAGCTATACACATCCGATTTTTCAGAGAAAATTCCACGTAATGCATATTCCGGGGGCATGTAGCCACTGCAACCATGAATCCATGATCAGAATGGTATAAATCTGTGTCTAAAAATATATTGCTTGAATGAGGCGATCAAATAAGTTCTCACAATGTCCCAACAACCCTTGTTGTGTTGGCTTGGTCATCCTTTCCACCAAAAATCCTTGCCATACCAAAGTCGGAAATTTTGGGGATAAACGCCTCATCCAACAAGATATTACTTGCCTTGAGATCTCTGTGAATGATCTTTAACCTTGAATCCCGATGTAGGTAAAGCAGGCCTCGACAAATCCCCTCAATAATAACTTTGCGTGTTTTCCAACTAAGAAGCTTATGCATATGTGAACCTGAGATATGTTATCCAAACTATCACCGAACAAAGAACAAATTAATTAAATTTTATTAAGACGAAGTAACACTTGAGCATCACAGACATACATACCAAAGAGATAGGCATCCAAGCTTCCATTGGGCATATATTCATAAACAAGCATTTTTTCTTCGGACTCGACACAACAACCGAGAAGTCTAACAAGATTGCGGTGTTGAAGCCTTGAAATCACCTCAACCTCATTCATGAACTCCTCCACCCCTTGGTTAGAGGATCTTGCTAGTCTTTTGACAGCAATTTCTACCCCATTCGGTAATCTCCCCTGAGAACCAGCTACGGAATCACATTTCTTGATATAGAGTACCAAAACTGGTAATAAGTAAGTAAATCTTGAAAAAGAAGAAGAAATACTTTGTAAACTAGACCAAAGCCACCTTGTCCAAGCTTCTTCGCACGGTTAAAATTTTCGGTTGCATTTGAGAGTATCATAAATCTAAATGTAGACAACTCCTCAAGTTTAACACCATGCTCATCATGTTTGAGTGTGCTTTCTTCAGAATATCCTGCAGCATTTTGAATAAAGTGTGTATGTGTGTAAAATAGAGATTTGTTAAAGAGGACGTAAAGTAAAACACGTGTCCACTGAGAATTGGGTTGAATGAACATATTACCTCTGTAACACAAATATTTCAACAAAAAGTATACGCATATGGTAACAAGTATAAACCCCAAAACGACTGCTGTCACAATAATTGCTTTGTGGTATTGCTTCTTTTCTGCTGAGAATCACAGGAGACAAATGTATTAACTTATTAAACAATAAGACATGTACATAATCGTATGCATGGAAAACAGACAGAGATGGGTTACCTATTTCTGAATGTGTCAACCGAATGTGCAAGCCATCACCGCCATAAGCCAACTTCTGAGTATCTGTTAAGTTCTGAGTCCATTGCAGACATCCGATTCCAGGAGGATATGCATAAGCTATACATGAACAATTAATCAAGCACACATCCCTGCATTCTTCTTCTGATAAACCAGAAAATATAAAATGATCCGGCAACTTCATTCCCTCCACCTTTAGAAACTCATCTTGTTTACCAACAAAATTATTCTGTTCACATTGGAGTCGAGTTTTCCTCGAGCATCCACTCGTCCAGTTTCCCGCATCCCACTCATCTTTGCTTCTGGGCTCAAAGCCCCGAAGACAGGAACATATTGGCCTGTCTTGAGCATCACAGCTTCCGAAAGGTCCACACTTACCATACATATCACACTCGTTACTTGTTGATGACCATGTTACGTCCCATCGTTTATTGTCATCAGACCACACCTTCTGCTCTAAACTCCCTGAAGAGTTCAATAAAACGTATAGCAACACAGATGAATTTGAAAGTATTAGTGTTTGATACAGAGTTCCAGGAGTATCACTGAAAACCTTCACGCCGTAACGATATTGTGAGCTCATGGACGGAACCCCAGTATATTTCTGACCATTCCACGGACCAGTACGCCAGTAGGGGCTACCATTCTTGCGAACAAACGACTGAGGTACGTCCAAAGGCTCTAGGGTTACGGTGAAACTTCCAGGTGCTGGATCATCAGGACTTGTCCACGATGTCAACATATTCTTCTCATCCGTTATCAAATCTGTAACAATTTTCATCTTCTCTAACCAGGAATCGGAAGCATGCTGGAAGCTCTCCCAAACATATGCACCGTTGGAGTTATCTTGCAGAACCAGATTCCCTGTATCCAAGAGCACAGCACTAGAGTTCGTAACAGAAGATGAAATATTTGTCGACCACATAATCTCCTTTCGACCATCCAAGATCACGAGATTGCCATCTGATGATATCTGAAATGTTCCAGATAAATCACTGAGAGGCTTATTTCTATTAGCCACCCATACAACAGTCATCACCGGGACATTGTACATGATACCGAGGTAACGTCGGCTGCTATTTGACGGGCTGTAAAAACATAACTTGAATCTATTTCCATTGGAGATCAAAGCTTCAGTTTCCCTGAGAGATTCATTAGCTCTTATGGTGTCAATGGCTGCAGAAACTATAAGGAAACAAGACAATATGAGCAAAAGGAGTTGAAGAACATAATATGACAAGTTTTTGTGGTGGCTGAACCCCATGAATTAAGTTTTTTTGGCCCTATCCTGAATCTTGGAGTCAGATATTATGAGGTGATGAATTGGACAGTTCTTTGATGCATACATGTGTTTTTAGTCAATCACAAAAAATTCAAGGAATGTCTTCTGTTGAAATGCCAATATATATAATACAGATGTCAGAATGTATATATTATATGTTATAGGAAATTGCCAAGACATTAAACATGCTAACAGCATAACAATGACATGTATCTGGTGAGGTGAAAAAACTCAATTTGTATCTCTCTCCATTAGAAATCAAAACTTTAGAATCCCTCTTCAGCCCTTATGGTGTCCATGGATGCAGCAAATATAGAACAACAAGATAATACTAATAATAAGAGTTAATTTGCTTATTATTTGAAGATTTTAAACCACATGAATCAGTATCCTTTGTTCTTTGCTAGAACTAACCTGATACTATTCTGCATTTCAGATATTTGGAGGTCAAACATTTGACAATTTTCATTTTTAATAGAATTAGACTTTTCTTGATGTATATGACTCACACATAAATATTCAGCGCTTGCTTACTTATTTTAGTGGTGAAGTACCCTCCAATTGGTCTTTATATTCTTCTAGACCAAATAACATATAATATTATACTCATCTCATGTCTAGAAGCAAAACTCAACAACATATTCAAACCTAACAATCGACATTTCTGACTAATCCAATTCTGCTCCATCGGATCAATATATCCGTAGAATGTAGATTGATACATTTAAATTTGGAGGCATTGAAACTACCCATTTCATTTTGTAAAAAGTAAAATTACATCTAAAGCTTCCAAATTAATATAAATTCCATCTAAAATAATTACCAAAACTATTCATCAGTCTAAACTCAACTCCAGAAAACAATAATATGATACAAACATACAACATTGATCAGTTTGAACTTATTTCCATTGGAAGCCAGAGTTGGTAAGAGATTCATTAGCCTTTATTTGGAGCACAAATATAAATATATACAATGAATTCTCAAGTTATGTTTGGCCAGAAGCTCAATTTTACTTCTCTCGCCAGAAATAGAGTCACTCATTTAACCCTACTCACCAATAATCAAATGCATTGTAAAATCAATTACAAATAATGATTGTAAAACCGGTACTTACCTCCAAACTTTAAACTTCTCGCATTCCCGATAAATGCCTGGTTTGCATCTTGCCGGAAATATACGTGAATAGCAATCAAGTTGAGCAATACGACGATAAAAGACACAACATCCATGATTAATCGGTGGTAGCTGGTTCTACTCATGACAATAGCCTACCTTCAACATCGTTTAGATTTTATTTTTGGATAATCTATTTTTGCAAATTGAACCATTAAATTTAATTAAATACATTTATTTCATTAAAAGAAGAAGCTAATAGTTTCTAGCAAACATACTACAGTATAATCTCACTCTCATAGCCATAATATACATTGAAAAGAGGTCTCAAAACTACCTTCCTCCTACTATAGAAATAGTCACATCATTGCTAGAGGGCTCGGTCGATTGAGAGCTCTGAATCCCAACAAACGCTGGTTGCTTCGGGTGAGGAAGCTCTACGATCTCACAGCTAAGCATCGACAGCACAGTCGACGTGTTAGGCCTATCTGCTGCTATTTCTTGAACACATAAAAGTCCTACATTTGCATATCTCACTATATCATCTTCAATTGCACTATCACACATTGCAGGATCCATCAAATTTGTAATCTTTCCTTCATTCCACAATTTCCATGCCTATTTGTTGATATCCACAAAAAATTAGATTTTTACAATATCTTGTGAAAAAATATGGACACTGTCGATGAACAGTACTGCTTACATAAGCTGTAAGGAATTGCTGATCTTCGTCGCAAAAACTGGAATTCTTCTTTCCACTCACAATCTCCAGTAATAGGATGCCAAAGCTATAGACATCGGATTTCTCGGAGAATATTCCACGATGTGCATATTCCGGGGACATATAGCCACTGCACCATAAATACATGATAAGATTATCATTGTAACAAAAAATATTTCTTACTTGAATGGGGCAATAAATATGTGTTGCTCACTATGTCCCAACAACCCTTGTTGTATTGGCTTGATCAGCTTTGCCACCAAATATTCTTGCCATACCAAAGTCGGAAATTTTAGGGTTCAACTCCTCATCCAACAAGATGTTGCTTGCCTTGAGATCTCTGTGGATAATCTTTAGCCTCGAATCTCTATGTAGGTAAAGCAGGCCTCGACAAATCCCCTCAACAATTGATTTGCGCGTTTGCCAGTTGAGAAACTCTCGTTTATGTGAACCTGAGAAAGGTTATTTAAATCAACAGCAGCACATGAGCTTGCATTGAAGAAGTGATTTGATGATCCACTAACCAAAGAGAAAGGCATCCAAGCTTCCATTGGGCATGTATTCGTAAACTAGCATCTTTTCTTCATGCTCAACACAGCAACCGATTAATCTGACAAGATTGTGATGCTGAAGCTTTGAGATCACCATGACCTCATTCATGAACTCTTCCGCCCCTTGGTTGGAGGATCTTGCTAGCCGTTTTACAGCAATTTCTTGTCCATCTGGCAGTTTCCCCTGAATCAAATCGAATTTTCAGTATCATAACAAAAAAGAAGAAGAAGAAATGAGAATATGAAAGAAGAAAATGAAAACTACTTTGTACACTGGACCAAAGCCACCCTCTCCAAGCATTTTGGTTCGATCAAAATTTTCTGTCGCATTTGAGAGCGTCTCGAATCTAACTACAGGCAGTTCCTCGAGTTCACTTTCCTTTCTTTGGGAGAATATCAATCCTTTCTTATATTTCCTTGCTGCTTAAAATTAAAACAAGTGTCTAAGAAGTTGTGTACACTGAGAAACACAAAGTTTGTAGATTAATTACCTCTGTAATTCGACAATTTTTTTTGCGCAAAGTATGTGCATAGACCAATTAGTATAGACCCCAAAACCACCGTTGTTGCGATAATCACTCTTCTGTCACGCTTCTTATCTGCAGAAGATCACTATCAGTCAAAAAATGAACTGGTATAAAAATTTGTAGAAGTTAATCCATATCAGATACAGAGTGTAGAGCATCATATTAGTATATTACGTAGTTGTGAATAGGCCAGTCGAACGTACAAGTCTTCACCACCGGAAGCAAACTTGACAACATCAGTTAAGTTATGAGACCAGTGCATACACCCAATTCCAGTAACAACTGCATAAGCTATACAAGAACAATCACCCAAGCATGCGCCTCTGCAGTCTTTATCAATGGGAAACAATATATAATGATCGGGCAAGCCTACTCCCTCCATCTTCAGAAACTCATCTTCTTTACCCAAAGAATTGTTGTGTTCACATTTTAAGGGAGTTTCTCTTGTACATCCACTAGTCCAGTTTCCTGCCTCCCACTCATCTTCAGCTTTTGGCGAGAAGCCTCGGAAACAGGTACAAATTGGACTCTCCCGAGCATCACAACTTCCAAAAGATCCGCACTTTCCATAAATGTCACACTCGTTACGTGTTGATGTTACATCCCAGGTTTTCTTCTCATAAGACCACTCCATCTCCTCTACAACCCCTGAAGATGTCAAGACATAATATTGCAAAACAGACGAATTTGGAACGTTAAACATGTAATATGCAGTTCCTGGAGAATCACTGCCAACTGTAGTTCCATCATTATACAAAGATCTCATTCCAGGCAGCCTAATGAATCTCTGACCATTCCATGGACCACTGTACCAGTAAGGAATATTACCATCCTTCAAAATATACGTCCCTGCAAGGTCAGGCATAAGTTTCATGGCGAACCTTCCAGGTGCCGGATCATCAGGGCTTGTCCATGACGTCAGTACATTCTTCTCGTTCCTATTCACATCTACAAAAAGCCGCATAGTTGGAAGAAAGGAATCCGAAGCATGTTGGAAACTCTCCCAAACATATGCACCATTGGAATTATCTTGCAGAACCAGATTCCCTGTATCCAAGAGCACAGCACTGAAATTTGCCAAAGAAGATGAGAGATTAGTCGACCACACAATATCCTTTCGACCATCCAAGATCACAAGATTTCCATCTGATGATATCTGAAATGTTCCAGAGGAATCATTGAGAGGCTTGTTTCTATTAGCTAATTTCAACGGTCATCACCGGGAGATTATACATGATCCCGAGGTATTGTCGGCTGCTATTTGACGGGCTGAAAAAACTTAACTTGAATTTATTTCCATTGGAAATCAAAGCTTAGAGTTGGCAAGAGATTGATTAGCATTTATGGGTTAATGGTGAAGAGAATGTAAAGAAACAAGTAAACATGAGTTGAAGCACATAATATCCAAATCTGATCCCCATGTTAAAATTCTCTTCTTCTTTGCAAGGATACCATACTACTATAGATTTGAATATGATTCAGATATTTAGATTGACTTATTTCATTGTTAATATATTATTTGGTTTTTGTTCGATGTACGTGTACTAATTGTGCATAACAGAAAGTTCGAGGAAAGTATTTTCTTTGATGGATTTGTGGGCATAAATATAAATATATGCAATGAATTCTCTTTAGTCTTGTTAAGCAAATCTTTTGATTGAACAAAACTCAATTTTACTTGTCTCGGCTCACCGTAATTAAATGCAGTGTAAAATTAATGATTGAAAAAACAGTACTGACCCCCAAAATGTAAAATTGTCGCGTTTCTGGCTGGTTTTGCCTCTCCTCTCCATTATTCACATCTCAAATAGCAGTCAGGTCGAACGTTACAACGACAAAAGTGGGGCATCTGAAACGGCACTGTGATATAACGAGCAACGGCCATACCTAATCGAGTTTTCCCCTAGCTGCTTCTACTCCCACCCGGAATGGATCACCTAATAAACTTTATACTCCCTCTCTCTATTACGAATACTCTATTACGAATACTTAAGAGTTAGAGCATCCTCATCCGTGCTCTTAGCTAGAGCGAAGTCGCGAACCCATTTTTACTTCTTGCTCCAAAGACATACTCATCCGTCTCTTAGCCAAGAAGACGGAAGTTAGACTGACATTTTTTCCTTGTCCTTAGCTAAGAAGCACAACATCCCGCTTCTTAGCTAAGGACAACTCTGGGTTCTACCATTCTATTATTCAATTTAAATATTCCAATTATTAAAAACATTTCTATATTATAAAAATACATTAAAAGATAAAAATACATAATTAAAATTAGAAAATAAAAAAATACATAATTAAAATCCTACAAATAAAAAATTACACACGTGGAAGACTAGACTCTAACCCAAATTGCTCTCGAGACCGGATCATTTGCTCTGTGTGCAAGTTGATGCAGAGTCATCTTAGACGTATCGTTCAAATAGAGTTGACCCAAGAGGGTCCACAACGAGTTGTTCGGCGGAGGAGGCCCGGAAAGGGAGCGGGAGCGAGGGCGAGTAGTCGGCGCGACGGCGGTAGTCGTCGCTTCCTCCTTGGCCCGCGGAACCGCCGCGGGGGCTACCGGTTAGTTCCGGCAAGCGGGTAGCCACATCATCGGAGGCGCCGTCGGATAGGGCTACCGACCTCGACCGTTTGCTAGAGGAGCTTGAGGAGTGCTACTATGCCGCCCTATACTTCGGATGTCGGGGCCCCTCCTCGCCAACAATCGAGGTACTTGAACGGTATCATCTCCAAGCTTGAGTCGCCAGGCGACACCGATGATGTCGAGCTCCGCTCGTGCCGGCTCCGCCGCACGCTCTTCTCTGTTGGAAGTACCCCTGGAACTTACCGATTGCTAAGTTGCATCTGCATCGCATGCGCACCATACTCTCATTGCGAGGATGGTTCCCCGGCCGGGTTTCATTGTAAAGGCGAGTGATGCGCCACCAATACGTATCCCGGTTTGGTTCGTGCCAACGTTCGGATCTTGGAGACTCGTCAAGTAGGCTTTAACATCGCCATCATCTCACCCGGAGTGTACGGGTGCGGGTGCCACAAACGGAGGAGGAGAGTAGGAATAGAAGCATAGGAGTAGGAGCCGCGCTCCTCCCGATCCGGAGTTCGGTGACCACCGAACCGAGACGTTTTGGTCGTGCACCGGTAAGGACGGTAGCCACCCGAAAATTGCGAACCTGGGTTTGAAGAGGGCCGTAATTTGCGTTTCGGACTAAATCCGGCCTCGTACTCGACAATCGTGGTTCCAACCGCGATTGCGAGGGTGATCGCGGAGCGGACATCGTGTAGTGTGGTGGGAATGTAGATGAGAGAGTATGAGGAAAAAGATGAGAGAATAGATGTATGATAAATAGATGAGATGCGATTTCTTTTGTTAAAGTGAGGGTATTTATAGATGAAAATGTGAATTTTGGGGAAAAATAATTGAAAAATAAATTAAAAGTGGGGAGAAAATGGATCTATTTTTTTGGGAAGTGGGAAAATATTTTTTTTAAATATTTTTTAAATAAGCTAACGGCTTTGCGTTGGCGAATAAAGGCGACGCCACGTGTGTTGCTCAGGCAGGACGCGCTTCTAGCTAAGAGAAGCCCACGAGCTCCATCGACCGACGAAGACGGTGCTGCGAGCGGCACAAACGGAGCTCCCGCCTCTCCACCGCTACGATGCTCTTAGGCATGCACTGTTGCACACACGGTTCAAAAAAAGTTGAGCCGAACAAGCCCGCAAGAGTTTGGGCGGTTTCAGTTCCGTCCCAGCCCTGCTCAAAATCGGCAAAAATTGTCGATTCGAAATTTTTTATTATTTTTTTCTTTTACTTTTATTTAACTATGAAATTTGCGAAAAAAATTCAAACAATCCGATGAAAATTGCAATTTTTTTGATATAAATTTAAATGAGACTACAATTTTACAAGTTACAACTTACATCAATTACAAATTTACAATTCACAAAAGACTTGAAGTCTTATACAATAAATTTAAATACAAGTGAGAGTACAAACGAAACTATTTACAAATTAAAAAAAAATGGAAGTTTTGAACAATAAATTTATAAGTATATACTCTTGGTCGGCAGAGGGGATGCTTTTTACATAATTAAATTGATGACACCTTTAGCGTTTCAACCTCAATGTGAGTTTAGTCTAACAATCAACAATTATGGTAGAACTGCCAAAAGTTTTTCGGGTATATCTTATAGAGAAATCTCCTTCACCGACAGAGTATATATATTTAATTATATTTGCATATTTTTAAAGTTGAAACAAATGAAAAAAAAAGTAAAAAAGACTTAGCTCAACTTAAATTTAAAATTTAAGTTGGTGCTTACGTATCTTCAATACTCATTTGCAGGATCGAATTGGCCGGGAAAGAAACTTTGGCCCAGGAGATGGTTTTGCACACTCAAAAAAGTCAACTGTTTGTGACAATAAAGTGCGATCAATATATCGAACTAACATGTCGGTCGATCGTCACTTCATTAAAAGAAACTTCGAAAGCGGCATTATCGAATTTCCATTTGTCCCATCCGAGGAACAACTTGCGAAAATCGACCAAGGCGTCGGGTCCTTAAGTCTTCAAAGAATTTCTTGCAAGTTGAGATCGGAATACCATTGCTCAACTTGAGGAGAGTATTGGAAAGACAAAATTAAATGGGTTCCTCATTTATTGTAGGAGGTTCCTAAGTAAAGAGAGTTTCTAAGAGCATCCACAATGGCGGCGAGGCCGGCTAGCCGATTCGCTGGCAGTCCGCTCGCACGAACCATTGTGTGGCGCATGCAATTCGGCGAGAATATAAGGTCATGGCCGGTTATTTTCGTGCCAATGCACTCTCCCCATTGTAGGCGCGATCGGCACTGATATTTTTTTTTTTTTTTTTAAATTTGAAACACTATATATATGCGATTGAACGTCATTTTCATTAACAAGCTTGTTTAACGAGTTTTCTCTCTCTACGAATTCTCGTACAAGAGCAATATCGCGAAATGGAGAACAACAACGACTCTCCTCCAATGAGTTCTCCCCTCCGCGTCTACAAACGCGTGGACATGTGGAAAATCATAAGTGAATGGACGGCAACGACCACAGTGAAGAAGGGGCTTCTTTTTTATCTCCTCCAGTATGCGGGCGCAATGGCGGCTAACGCACATAGCGGTGACGCGCGAGGAGTGAAGCGGGGCTCGTGTGTGGAAGTGGAGGGTTTTTTTAATTATGTAATTTTGTTAATGTAATTTTTTTAATTTAAATAAAATTATTGCATTTTCCTGTATCTGTGTTGTAAATTTAATTACGTATTTTACGTCATTTTAATTATTTGTTTTTTATAATTTTCTCTGTACCATTGCTAGCTATACAGCAGTTGTTTGTCCAATGATGTAAGAGGAATTTTAGTCGATGATGTGACATGAAGAGTTTGTGGCTAACTATTGCTATTGTGGATACTCTAAGTGTAATAATTCTAATAAATGGATTGATGCATGATAGATGAGTTAAAATCCATGGATTAAAGTCAGGACCTTGTCAAATTACCCGATAAACAAAAGTGTATTGGGTGTAATTGGAGTCTTCAAGACCAAATTCGACATAAATGGTTTAATCTAACGATTTAAAGTCGACTTATTGCCAAAGGTTATACTCTGAAAAGATAGCATTGATTGTAAACAGACTTTCTCTCAAGTATCAAAGAATGGCTCACTTAGAATCATTTTGGCACTTGTACCCCTTTTTGACTTGGAACTACATTAAATGGATGTGAAAATTGTTTTTCTAAATGATTTTAAGAAGAAGTCTACATGAAAAATTTAAGACTTCATTAAAAAAAGAAAATTTAGTTTGCAAACTTAAGACATCAATTTATGGGCTAAACACTTCGACAATGGTATTTTAAATACCCTGACACATAACGTTTTTTTTAAAGAGAACATTGATCGGTGCATATACCTCAAGGGTTTGTGGGGCAAGTTCATATTTTAGTTTTGTATTTTTTGATATATTTTTCTAAATGTAGATAACTCCTCAAGTTTAACACCCTGCTAAACATGTTTGAGCTGCTTTCCAGAATATCCTGCAGCATTTTGAATAATTGTATTTTGTAAAATAGAGATTTGTTAAAGGGACGTAAAATAAAAACACGTGCCCACTAGAATTGGGGTTTAATGAACATATTACCTCTGCCAAATTTTCAAAAAAAGTATACGCATATGGTAAAAGTTAAACCCCCAAAAAGACTGCTGTCACAATTTGCTTTTTGGTATTGCTTCTTTTCTGCTGAGAATCCGGGGGACAAAAGTATTAACATTAAAAAATAAAATTCATAATCGTATGCATGGAAAACAGAAAGAGATGGGGGACCATTTCTGAATGTGTCAACCGAATGTGCAAGCCATCACCGCCATAAGCCAACTTCGGTTCTGTTAAGTTCTGAGTCCATTGCAGACATCCGATTCAGGAGGATATGCATAAATATACATGAAAAATTAATCAAGCCCCATCCCTGCATTCTTCTTCTTAAACCAGAAAATATAAAATGATCCGGCAACTTCATTCCCTCCACCTTTAGAAACTCATCTTGTTTACCAACAAAATTATTCTGTTCACATTGGAGTTGAGTTTTCCTCAAGCTGCTAGGATTGCTATTATGTTGAATCTTTGGCGAGGTGAGTCTCGTTTTGATAACATCCTCAAGAGGAGCTTGAAATAAAGTTTTATTATTCGAACTACTATTTTGGAGTTTGACTATTTTATAAATAATAAATAAGAATTTCTTGCTGAATCCACTTGGAATTAATAAGATATTAATTAATTAAGTCCATAGCGATAATGATTAATTAATGGATGTTTCTATCTTAAGTGTGGGAAATAAATATCAAGTAATGGAAATTGATTACTTATAATTTCGGATTTGGATGGGGAGTAATATTACTTCGTATTAAAGTCTGTTTCGTAATATTCCAATTAAAGCTTATATTAAACGTTCAATTTAATTAGTAAAAAGTTAATTGAAAGCTCCATATCCAAAATCTTCCATAGACTTCTGGGCCCAAATGGACTTAATATAAATAGGGTAATAAGGAGAAAAATACACTTAATTTTCTTCAAAATTTTCGTCCCCCTCTCTACATAGAAAATGGACGTTTTTTCTCCTCCGTGGGAAAAGTTTTCCGTCTTCTTTATTTAAGTCCTAGTATACCGGTGAGATCGGCCACCCCGATATCGCTTACGTTTGGGAACCAAACAAAAGATCCGTGTTAATCGAAGATCTTCACGTGGAGAGGCGCTACGCCTTCATTCTTTGGAAATCCATCAAGGAAAATAGCTAAACCGTAGAAAAACATGTTTTAGGTTTTAATTAATTTAAAGATGATTTATTTAATTATAAGCATGATACATGTGATAACTACACGAATAAAATTTGTCTAAATACTCAAAATGACCAGGATTATTATGTAATCGATTTATGTATGCTCTGCCAACCCTTCAGTGCATGTTTTAATTTAACCCATGTGATGGCCCATATTAAACTTATGATGGGCTATGCATGTTTTTATATCTCTCTTAAAATTAATGGCCCTTAAAATGTTTTTAATTTTATCTGGAAAGACATTTTAAAGTTTTCAAAAGATAAAATAAAATGCAGTACAGGCTGTCAATTTATTAAAAATCACTAGTGGAAGCTAGAGACAAATGAGGCAACAAACAACCATTATAATTTTATATACTGTATCAACTTGAAGACAGTACGCCAATTATGAATGTTTATTAGTAGTTGATTCATTTGTCTGTACTTTCCTTCACATCCTCTCTGCACTGCATTTGTTGTAACCATGCATCATTTAATTTCCTCAAAAAGAAGAAAAATATCAATGGCAGCTTATGCAGCTCTTGTTTCTATTATGCAGATTTTCGATCTGATCGAGCATCATCCTTCCCCTTTATTACCAGTAGCGTATTCAAGATTTTCAATTTGGGAGTGCAAAAAATAATCACGACTACTTAAAATTTCAAAATGTGACTAATCTTTCTTGTTTTCTTTGTTATGTTTTATCAATTATTCTATTTTTTAAAATAAAATGTCTTTATTTTTTTTTATCAAAAATTTTTCATTTTAAATATGAATAAATTATTTTATATTTTCATGTAAATTATACATTTGAAATACAAGAGTCCATGTTTTTTCTAATTAGCAATATATTAAATAGATATGAATATAATGAGGAGGTTGTTTTATAAATATGGAGTACTTTATAAAACCTATTTCAATTCACTTATATTGAGTTTTTTAACCTACAAAATATATATTTTATATTAGTCATATTAATAAAAATAAATATGAAATAATACAAAATTAAATTAAAAAATAGTAGCAAGTTAGTGGTTAAGCTAATTAATTTGTTAAAAACTAAATAATTAATAAAACTTAAATATAAATTGAGAAAAAAAAAATTGAATTAAAGGTGATATTAATTAAAATAAAGTTAATTTGGAGAAGAGAAATTTAAATTGAAAAATTAAGGGCAAGGAATGTGCCCAAGAAGTGTCAAACCTGGGTCTCTAGAATGGAGAAAGAGCTAACTTTTCATTAGACCAACTATGGATTACATGAAAGTGGGACTAAATATCATTTCCATTTTTGAAAAAGTTCTCTCTCACATGAATATAAAAATAATGTTTTCTTTCCATTTAACATACAAAATAAAACCTTCTAAAATTACGATGTCCCACAAGTGTGACATCTTTTGTGGGACGGAGGGAATATTAAACTAAACAAAAATTCGATGGCAGCGGTGGATACGCTACTGTCTATTACTATGGACAAAAAAACAAGTTGAATCACTCAATTGGAATTGTCATGTTCTTGTAGGAATTTCTTGAAGGCTATATAACATAAGTCTCCTTTTGCTGACGGCGATGAAGCAGATCCGTTGGAGATGCGCATCGCTGATGCAGTTTACGCGGTTGAAGATGCCATCGAATATCACATCGTCGATCAAATTCTTGATGCTGCCTCTAAAGATAAAAGAGATCGGATTGGGTTCTTCAGTTGCCTTCGTGGTCTGAAAAATCACTTTAGCGGACTTGTACGAGAGTCTGGTGAAGGTGATAGAAGATATGGAGTTGATCAAGAAAGAAGTGATGGAGATCGTTGTAGTCAAACTTCATCTAGAGAGAAGTTTCATCGAAGATGTTGACAAACAATCCTTTGCCGTCTTCTCTCTCTAGGATGAACAACACAACCGTGGTGGGCTTTGATGATGTAATGCTTCAACTCATGGAGAAGCTCATTTATAAAGAACATGGTTGCCAAGTCATCCCAATCGCAGGAATGAGAAGAATTGGTAAGACCGCTCTGGCCAGAAATGTTTATAAGAAACCACTTATTTCTCATCATTTTGATATTTGTGCAGGGTTGCAATTTCTCAACAATTTAATATAAACGAACTTCTTTGTAATATTTTAACTCAAGTTGGTAAAGAATGGAGGGAAAGGTTGAGTCAAATGAAAGAAGATGAAATAGGATTAGCACTCCACAAATGTTTATCATATAGAAGGAATTTTATTGTGTTGGATGGTATGTGAAGTATATCGAATTTTGGATCTCAATTGGATGGAAATAATGGCCTTAAAATGAAATTTTTGGATGAGAAAAGTAGTTGGAATATGTTATGCAGAGTTGTGTTTGGGGGAAAAAGTTGCCCTTTAGAATTGGAGAAAATTGGAAGGAAGATTGTGGAGAGTTGCAGAGGACTTTTGATGCACTTTTTATTAGTAGCAAATAGCGCAGTATGCGATATGCGGCTCTGACCGCGGCAGGATATCGAACACGGGAAATATAATTGCAAATGACTATCATGTACTAGAACTCGATTACTATGCGGAAGTAGGAATTTTTGGAAAACTTATTGAAAACAGAAAAAACAATTAACAACTAGATGCGAATAAAACACGAAGACAATCGATAAGAGAATTCTGGGGATGTGCGTTCACAGTTATGGTTATACAAATTCCAAACTACAATACCCTAGCACACTTATTACTTTGATAGGACGAGTCACTTAGCTTATGCTCATGCGATGCAAACGTTGATTACAAAATTAGGGTTGTCAATCCTAACACGTAACTCCTTAAAGCTCTTAAGGCCCTTGAAAAGTCATCACTCTCAATTAACGCCGTTTTAAGGGAGGCTAACGTAGCGCTACTAAGTGAATCTAACTCGCTAGAACTCTCTCATAGTTATGAAGCAAGCTATATTAAATCATAAAAGATTGTATCACTCAATCATGCAAAGACTCGATTTACTTAGGGAAGAAACAAAGTAAAAACAAAACGGATATTAAATAGAAAAAAGAATTGTATAACCAAAGTCGTTACTAACACATCCCTAGAATCCAATGAGTTTAGTTACACATAATGAAATAAGCGAAACACATAGATTGAAGGGAAAACAATTTGAACATAAAACTAAAGCAAATAAAACTCGTAGGTTGAATCCTTGTCATTCTTGATGTTCTTGAAATCCTTCTCCAACTCCTTGCACAATTGAAGTACTCTAGCTTTGATCTCTGCGAATTATTTTGCAAGTATAAGCTCTCTAATTTGATGAAGCTTAAGGTCTTATTTATAGGGGAAAGCCAATCCTTGTTGTAGAAGGAAAAGATCTTCAAAATATGGTAAATCTTGGAGCAAATCTAGGGCATCTCGGATTTGCCGCCTTTCTCCACGGCAGCCGCACCTTGCCGGCCGGTCGCGTTGGAGTCCAGAGACTCTGTTCTTCGCGCGGACCGCCGTATGACTCCGGCGGTCTCCGGCGAGACGTCTCTTCCAAGTGTAATTTTCGAGGCGGGCCGCTCCTCGCCGCCAGCGCGCCGTCGCCGTACAACTTCGCGGCGGTCGCCGGTCGCCGTCTCGACTCTAGATTTTCGACTTTGCGTTTTGGCTCCCTTTTTCGGCTCAATTATGCACATTTCTCACAAAACACGTCAAAATACCAAAATAGATAAAATATGCAAATAATGGACGTGTACAAGTGACTTTGACATAAAAACGGACCAAATAACGATCTTAAAACCGTGCAAAATCCGAGCGTATTAACTTCCATCATCAATTGTTGTGATTAGAGGTGTTTTAAGAAAACTGGATCAAACAAAAGAGTGTTGGAAATCTATTAGGGAAGCATAAATTCACTAGTGAATTCGGAGAATGACAAGCATTGCTTGAAAACACTAAAGTTGAGCTATAATCATTTGTCAGTTATCTTAAGTCGTGCTTTTATATATGAGAACATATGAGGAGGATAAAGAAGTTCGAGTCTCGACAATATCAAGCTATGGGTTTCGGAAGGATTTCTAAAACCAATACGGGGCAAGATTTTGGAAAGAGTTGCATAAGAGTACTTGAAACATGAAGTACTTGATAATTTCATGATTTGTTGAGAGACCTTTGCTTGAGAGAAGCTGAAAATGAGAGGTTTTATCATGTGGTGGGAAACATAGTCCTCCTCAAGGCACGGTTGGCCAACGCTGTAGTTGTTTTGGAAAGCACTTCAAAGAAAGAAGTTATCGATGCGATGAGATCTGCACCACATGCCCGTTCCTATATAAGAATTCATGAAGGAGTTGGACGGTTGCCTAATTCAAAATTATTGAGGATATTGATAACATCTCTCAATGTCAGTGTAATACATAATAAGTATTCCGTGAGTAAAATGGTAAATTTGCAGCTTCTTCAAGTTAATCCGTCTTCTTCTTCATCGTCTCATGTGGTGTCTACAGACATTACATGTTTATGATGGAGATATTGGTGCACATGTTGATATTTGAAACATGGCATGTTTGTTTTTGGAGAAATGGACAGCTTCATCTCCGTGACAGCACGTGATCATGGAAAATTACAAACCCCAAGAAGTAAGGAATTTCAAGTGTAACGAGATGATGGTTCGTAAAATTCCCAATATCAAGAACGAGAATAAGTTATAGCGAAGTCACCTGGTCGTGATGGGGACTATTGTCTCTACAACATCGAACGTCTGCAAAGCTAGAATCTCTTAAATGTTATGAATGTCCAAGCGATGAATTTTTGAGAAAGCTTACCTTTCCGCACACTCTTAAGAAACTGACTCTTGGAATGTCTATTAATAATAGTATTGAAGACATATTGGAAAAGGCAAGTGCATTACCCCTTCTTCAAAAGCTCGAGTTGAGACGTGGACATTCCGAGCAGTGCAAATGGAAACATAAGGCCGTTCCCGCTCAAATATTTGGAACTTGCATGGTGTTATCAATTGGAAAGCTGGACGACGGAGAGCTCCCACTTCCCATGCCTTGAGCAGCTTCTTCTTTGGGACATGCATTTGAAGGAGATCCCAGAGATAGATGTTGGTGAAATTCCAACACTCGAAATCGTGGTTTGCATGCGTGCAATGAATCAGCGGTGAAGAGTGCGAAGAGAATGGTAGAGGAACAAAGAGGAATTACGGAGAAGAACAACTATCCTTTAAAGTTGTAGTTAGGCTCACTAAAGAGAATGAAGAGCTGAGATTGGCAAATCCCAACTTTCAAGTTATTGCTCCTATCCTTTAAAGTTGGGACTCTTCCGGTGGCCGTCTCTATTTCGATAAATGTTTTCCATGTTGAGGGTCATGTGTTATATAGGCATCGGGACTCAAACGCCGGTTATCTTTGGCGTCGAGCGGAATTATAAGTTTGTTTTGGGTTTTCTTTGTAATTCTTTTCGTAGAGTCGAATCAAACCCTAGGCCCTTAGATATAAAAGGGAATTGCTTTTACCCTACTATCGTTTATTTTCCTTTCGTAAGCTTGTGAATTGGGTTCGATCGACCGGGATTTGCCGCGACTTCCTCGTTACTCTCCCGATGAGCAATCCTCGTTGATCGATAGTAAGAGAGAATGTAAAAAAGGGATTGGGAGGAGTGTTAGTATTCATAATTCCATATTATAAATGATACTTCATTCATCACACAAGAATACGCAATTTAAATTGGGCACGATTTTAATGCATAATTAATAAAGTAAAGAGAAACAGAAAAAAATGTAATTAAAAATTGTTAGTGGCAAAATGGTTCACCCCATTAGAAAACATACATCTCTAATAATAAATTCGGCCACACAGTGACAAAACGCCCGCCCGAGCATTTCTCTCTCCTCATCGCCCGGCCGGGCGAACTCTCTACCAAAATTTCCTAAACAGGCAAAACGCCCGATCGGGTGTTTTTCCTCCCTCAATTTGTCCGGCCGGCGTATTCTCTGGACTCGTCCTCTCTTCTACCGGCTTTAGTTAATCGGTCATAACTCTATCCACCAGGCTCCGATTGAGGCATGCAAGATATTTACGCGAAGCTATTTCAATGGCGAAGCATTGGTTGTCTTTGTTGAGCGTTTGGACATCATCTTCATTGACATCTTTGATCCACGACTTCCATGATCGTATCACTCTCTTTTTCGATTGAGGTGGTAGTGACTTCACGGCCATCCCTCATTGTTCGATTACTGCGTTTCAACTCTTGTGTCGGATCTCTCGGTTTCATGCTTGGCGATGATGATGTTTAACAATATGTCTCTAATCTAGTTCAATTTCAAGGAAGTGAAATTTTTTATTGATTGATCGTCGATTTCTGAATCCTGTTACTTCGAATTTGATTTCTTGGCTTTATTTTTTTACTTTCAGATTGAGTTTGAATTTTTTTCATAATCTAAGTTTAATTTCTAGCGATTTTCATAGAAGAGATTAGACTAGGATTGAAAATTGACATTAATTTCTCAAAATTATTTGCCAAATCTTAGTTAATTCTTAATCTCTATGTTACTTAGTACTAATTAAGAATTTGTGTTTAAACCAATCCTGCTGATGAACAATTTGTTCATAACTGACTCATCTTCACTAATCTGGCTCCACAAATCAGTGGTCAAATAATTAAAACATGATCAGTAAATAATTGGTATTAAGAATAATTAAATAGACACGTGAAACTTGACGAATTCATGATGGGTAAATTGTCAAAAATTTGTTTCTTAACATTAATCTATAAAATAATATCAATACACTAAATACATTTAAGAAAAAACATTAAATAATAAAATCATACAATTATAAGGGCAAAAATATCATTGCAGATCTAATCTATGAATTAGTCTAGTCTATCAAACACTTTAATTATTTATCTCGATTTTTTATCCAACCTACCAACCAATAACACTAAATTCTTATCTGAATTTGTATCTTAATTCCAAACTTAAAGCCCACCTAACTTAATAATATTATGTTATCTCAACATCTCTACCAAACAAGCGCATAGTTTGTTTTGTTCTATCTAGTTTCAGCCCATAAAAACTATACGAAATTAAACTATACATGTGTGAATATATCATAACACAAGATGATCTTTCAAGACCTGTCTAGCAAGATCAAATGCCCCACTTTGCTTATATATCAGGTGAAGATTGTAAGCTGCTTCGACGCAAGATCACAATAGCCTGGCAATTTGATCTTGGTTGCATTTTGATTTTCATATGGGAGCGTTGGAATGGGATAATCCTTTTCGCGGGTAGCCAGTGCCTTCTCGTAGTATTGAGCAGCCAAGGAAACAAGGCCAACATGATGGTACGCCCGAGCAATGTTGTACAATGCCTCCTGCAAGAGAATTTAGAATGTAAAGTCATGCTTTGATGGATTGAATAATCTTAATCGTTCGATCTTATCATCCTTCAAATGTTCAATCATATGTCATGCCAATCTAAACTACGACCCTAAAGCGCTAACACGGGCATTAGAATCTCGAAGAGAGTAGACTGAGAGAGAACTAATAAGAAGCAAACCTGACTGTCTCCACAAAGGTGCAAGTTGTTATAGAGGAACGCGAGCCCTTGTAAGAAAGTCTGGTGCTTGTTTTGAGTGGAGGCCAAGGGACAAATTTATCAAGGCGGTTCCTACAAAAATATTAGGAACATAAATGAATCTCACCTTTTTTCTCAAGCAAGCATAAGAAAATATCATAATGATCTTTAATTCTAGGAGGCGAAGATGCATACCTCCACAAAGGTTGATCAAAGGGATTGTCAGGCATCAGTTTATAGGCTTGCAAGTATTCTCGAGCAGCAGTTTGATGCTGACTGACCATAGTAAACTGGTGGCCAGTAATAAGAATAGGTGGTACAGAATCTCTGTGTTTCACTCTCATGGAATGAAGGAGTTTGTTATTCATTCTGAATATATGATGAACAAACTTGAGGAAGCAAACTAAAATTTTATCTTACATGAAATTCAATAATCTAATTTGCACCAACTATTACCTGAGTATTACTTTGTAGCAGTGATTCCAAGCAGAAAAACTGTAAGGGTCTCGACTAACAAAGTCACGTACTAAATCCACCCGTGTGCAGGACCAGCAATCAAAGCTTCTAATTTTACAAGCGACAAACGTTAAACACATCAGAACTTTCTGAGTTATTTTATAAAAAAGCAACAAAATTTGTGCAGGAAAGATGGCATAGGGATAAAAAGGAAAATTTCTAAACAAAACTCACGGCTCC
>NC_062967.1:19084075-19170408 GCF_023119035.1 Salvia hispanica | reverse complement strand
GAATGTGTCAACCGAATGTGCAAGCCATCACCGCCATAAGCCAACTTCTGAGTATCTGTTAAGTTCTGAGTCCATTGCAGACATCCGATTCCAGGAGGATATGCATAAGCTATACATGAACAATTAATCAAGCACACATCCCTGCATTCTTCTTCTGATAAACCAGAAAATATAAAATGATCCGGCAACTTCATTCCCTCCACCTTTAGAAACTCATCTTGTTTACCAACAAAATTATTCTGTTCACATTGGAGTCGAGTTTTCCTCGAGCATCCACTCGTCCAGTTTCCCGCATCCCACTCATCTTTGCTTCTGGGCTCAAAGCCCCGAAGACAGGAACATATTGGCCTGTCTTGAGCATCACAGCTTCCGAAAGGTCCACACTTACCATACATATCACACTCGTTACTTGTTGATGACCATGTTACGTCCCATCGTTTATTGTCATCAGACCACACCTTCTGCTCTAAACTCCCTGAAGAGTTCAATAAAACGTATAGCAACACAGATGAATTTGAAAGTATTAGTGTTTGATACAGAGTTCCAGGAGTATCACTGAAAACCTTCACGCCGTAACGATATTGTGAGCTCATGGACGGAACCCCAGTATATTTCTGACCATTCCACGGACCAGTACGCCAGTAGGGGCTACCATTCTTGCGAACAAACGACTGAGGTACGTCCAAAGGCTCTAGGGTTACGGTGAAACTTCCAGGTGCTGGATCATCAGGACTTGTCCACGATGTCAACATATTCTTCTCATCCGTTATCAAATCTGTAACAATTTTCATCTTCTCTAACCAGGAATCGGAAGCATGCTGGAAGCTCTCCCAAACATATGCACCGTTGGAGTTATCTTGCAGAACCAGATTCCCTGTATCCAAGAGCACAGCACTAGAGTTCGTAACAGAAGATGAAATATTTGTCGACCACATAATCTCCTTTCGACCATCCAAGATCACGAGATTGCCATCTGATGATATCTGAAATGTTCCAGATAAATCACTGAGAGGCTTATTTCTATTAGCCACCCATACAACAGTCATCACCGGGACATTGTACATGATACCGAGGTAACGTCGGCTGCTATTTGACGGGCTGTAAAAACATAACTTGAATCTATTTCCATTGGAGATCAAAGCTTCAGTTTCCCTGAGAGATTCATTAGCTCTTATGGTGTCAATGGCTGCAGAAACTATAAGGAAACAAGACAATATGAGCAAAAGGAGTTGAAGAACATAATATGACAAGTTTTTGTGGTGGCTGAACCCCATGAATTAAGTTTTTTTGGCCCTATCCTGAATCTTGGAGTCAGATATTATGAGGTGATGAATTGGACAGTTCTTTGATGCATACATGTGTTTTTAGTCAATCACAAAAAATTCAAGGAATGTCTTCTGTTGAAATGCCAATATATATAATACAGATGTCAGAATGTATATATTATATGTTATAGGAAATTGCCAAGACATTAAACATGCTAACAGCATAACAATGACATGTATCTGGTGAGGTGAAAAAACTCAATTTGTATCTCTCTCCATTAGAAATCAAAACTTTAGAATCCCTCTTCAGCCCTTATGGTGTCCATGGATGCAGCAAATATAGAACAACAAGATAATACTAATAATAAGAGTTAATTTGCTTATTATTTGAAGATTTTAAACCACATGAATCAGTATCCTTTGTTCTTTGCTAGAACTAACCTGATACTATTCTGCATTTCAGATATTTGGAGGTCAAACATTTGACAATTTTCATTTTTAATAGAATTAGACTTTTCTTGATGTATATGACTCACACATAAATATTCAGCGCTTGCTTACTTATTTTAGTGGTGAAGTACCCTCCAATTGGTCTTTATATTCTTCTAGACCAAATAACATATAATATTATACTCATCTCATGTCTAGAAGCAAAACTCAACAACATATTCAAACCTAACAATCGACATTTCTGACTAATCCAATTCTGCTCCATCGGATCAATATATCCGTAGAATGTAGATTGATACATTTAAATTTGGAGGCATTGAAACTACCCATTTCATTTTGTAAAAAGTAAAATTACATCTAAAGCTTCCAAATTAATATAAATTCCATCTAAAATAATTACCAAAACTATTCATCAGTCTAAACTCAACTCCAGAAAACAATAATATGATACAAACATACAACATTGATCAGTTTGAACTTATTTCCATTGGAAGCCAGAGTTGGTAAGAGATTCATTAGCCTTTATTTGGAGCACAAATATAAATATATACAATGAATTCTCAAGTTATGTTTGGCCAGAAGCTCAATTTTACTTCTCTCGCCAGAAATAGAGTCACTCATTTAACCCTACTCACCAATAATCAAATGCATTGTAAAATCAATTACAAATAATGATTGTAAAACCGGTACTTACCTCCAAACTTTAAACTTCTCGCATTCCCGATAAATGCCTGGTTTGCATCTTGCCGGAAATATACGTGAATAGCAATCAAGTTGAGCAATACGACGATAAAAGACACAACATCCATGATTAATCGGTGGTAGCTGGTTCTACTCATGACAATAGCCTACCTTCAACATCGTTTAGATTTTATTTTTGGATAATCTATTTTTGCAAATTGAACCATTAAATTTAATTAAATACATTTATTTCATTAAAAGAAGAAGCTAATAGTTTCTAGCAAACATACTACAGTATAATCTCACTCTCATAGCCATAATATACATTGAAAAGAGGTCTCAAAACTACCTTCCTCCTACTATAGAAATAGTCACATCATTGCTAGAGGGCTCGGTCGATTGAGAGCTCTGAATCCCAACAAACGCTGGTTGCTTCGGGTGAGGAAGCTCTACGATCTCACAGCTAAGCATCGACAGCACAGTCGACGTGTTAGGCCTATCTGCTGCTATTTCTTGAACACATAAAAGTCCTACATTTGCATATCTCACTATATCATCTTCAATTGCACTATCACACATTGCAGGATCCATCAAATTTGTAATCTTTCCTTCATTCCACAATTTCCATGCCTATTTGTTGATATCCACAAAAAATTAGATTTTTACAATATCTTGTGAAAAAATATGGACACTGTCGATGAACAGTACTGCTTACATAAGCTGTAAGGAATTGCTGATCTTCGTCGCAAAAACTGGAATTCTTCTTTCCACTCACAATCTCCAGTAATAGGATGCCAAAGCTATAGACATCGGATTTCTCGGAGAATATTCCACGATGTGCATATTCCGGGGACATATAGCCACTGCACCATAAATACATGATAAGATTATCATTGTAACAAAAAATATTTCTTACTTGAATGGGGCAATAAATATGTGTTGCTCACTATGTCCCAACAACCCTTGTTGTATTGGCTTGATCAGCTTTGCCACCAAATATTCTTGCCATACCAAAGTCGGAAATTTTAGGGTTCAACTCCTCATCCAACAAGATGTTGCTTGCCTTGAGATCTCTGTGGATAATCTTTAGCCTCGAATCTCTATGTAGGTAAAGCAGGCCTCGACAAATCCCCTCAACAATTGATTTGCGCGTTTGCCAGTTGAGAAACTCTCGTTTATGTGAACCTGAGAAAGGTTATTTAAATCAACAGCAGCACATGAGCTTGCATTGAAGAAGTGATTTGATGATCCACTAACCAAAGAGAAAGGCATCCAAGCTTCCATTGGGCATGTATTCGTAAACTAGCATCTTTTCTTCATGCTCAACACAGCAACCGATTAATCTGACAAGATTGTGATGCTGAAGCTTTGAGATCACCATGACCTCATTCATGAACTCTTCCGCCCCTTGGTTGGAGGATCTTGCTAGCCGTTTTACAGCAATTTCTTGTCCATCTGGCAGTTTCCCCTGAATCAAATCGAATTTTCAGTATCATAACAAAAAAGAAGAAGAAGAAATGAGAATATGAAAGAAGAAAATGAAAACTACTTTGTACACTGGACCAAAGCCACCCTCTCCAAGCATTTTGGTTCGATCAAAATTTTCTGTCGCATTTGAGAGCGTCTCGAATCTAACTACAGGCAGTTCCTCGAGTTCACTTTCCTTTCTTTGGGAGAATATCAATCCTTTCTTATATTTCCTTGCTGCTTAAAATTAAAACAAGTGTCTAAGAAGTTGTGTACACTGAGAAACACAAAGTTTGTAGATTAATTACCTCTGTAATTCGACAATTTTTTTTGCGCAAAGTATGTGCATAGACCAATTAGTATAGACCCCAAAACCACCGTTGTTGCGATAATCACTCTTCTGTCACGCTTCTTATCTGCAGAAGATCACTATCAGTCAAAAAATGAACTGGTATAAAAATTTGTAGAAGTTAATCCATATCAGATACAGAGTGTAGAGCATCATATTAGTATATTACGTAGTTGTGAATAGGCCAGTCGAACGTACAAGTCTTCACCACCGGAAGCAAACTTGACAACATCAGTTAAGTTATGAGACCAGTGCATACACCCAATTCCAGTAACAACTGCATAAGCTATACAAGAACAATCACCCAAGCATGCGCCTCTGCAGTCTTTATCAATGGGAAACAATATATAATGATCGGGCAAGCCTACTCCCTCCATCTTCAGAAACTCATCTTCTTTACCCAAAGAATTGTTGTGTTCACATTTTAAGGGAGTTTCTCTTGTACATCCACTAGTCCAGTTTCCTGCCTCCCACTCATCTTCAGCTTTTGGCGAGAAGCCTCGGAAACAGGTACAAATTGGACCCTCCCGAGCATCACAACTTCCAAAAGATCCGCACTTTCCATAAATGTCACACTCGTTACGTGTTGATGTTACATCCCAGGTTTTCTTCTCATAAGACCACTCCATCTCCTCTACAACCCCTGAAGATGTCAAGACATAATATTGCAAAACAGACGAATTTGGAACGTTAAACATGTAATATGCAGTTCCTGGAGAATCACTGCCAACTGTAGTTCCATCATTATACAAAGATCTCATTCCAGGCAGCCTAATGAATCTCTGACCATTCCATGGACCACTGTACCAGTAAGGAATATTACCATCCTTCAAAATATACGTCCCTGCAAGGTCAGGCATAAGTTTCATGGCGAACCTTCCAGGTGCCGGATCATCAGGGCTTGTCCATGACGTCAGTACATTCTTCTCGTTCCTATTCACATCTACAAAAAGCCGCATAGTTGGAAGAAAGGAATCCGAAGCATGTTGGAAACTCTCCCAAACATATGCACCATTGGAATTATCTTGCAGAACCAGATTCCCTGTATCCAAGAGCACAGCACTGAAATTTGCCAAAGAAGATGAGAGATTAGTCGACCACACAATATCCTTTCGACCATCCAAGATCACAAGATTTCCATCTGATGATATCTGAAATGTTCCAGAGGAATCATTGAGAGGCTTGTTTCTATTAGCTACCCATACAACGGTCATCACCGGGAGATTATACATGATCCCGAGGTATTGTCGGCTGCTATTTGACGGGCTGAAAAAACTTAACTTGAATTTATTTCCATTGGAAATCAAAGCTTCAGAGTTGGCAAGAGATTGATTAGCATTTATGGTGTCAATGGCTGAAGAGAATGTAAAGAAACAAGTAAACATGAGTTGAAGCACATAATATCCAAATCTGATCCCCATGTATAACTTCTCTTCTTCTTTGCAAGGATACCATACTACTATAGATTTGAATATGATTCAGATATTT
This sequence comes from Salvia hispanica, assembly GCF_023119035.1. Taxonomy (NCBI): domain Eukaryota; kingdom Viridiplantae; phylum Streptophyta; class Magnoliopsida; order Lamiales; family Lamiaceae; genus Salvia; species Salvia hispanica. The sequence goes on along the minus strand of NC_062967.1, from coordinate 19,164,708 downwards.
AGATTGACTTATTTCATTGTTAATATATTATTTGGTTTTTGTTCGATGTACGTGTACTAATTGTGCATAACAGAAAGTTCGAGGAAAGTATTTTCTATGATGGATTTGTAATATTTTCTTTTATTCGGATAATGAAAATCTTATACCACCAATAATTAAACAGCACCTAAAGAAGAAGTCAAGAAACAAAGCATTAAGCCACACCAACAATTGACTTGGTAAAAAGGGGGAAAAAATAGTAGCTTTGCAAAATGATTCTAGCCATATTTGGGGCATAAATATAAATATATGCAATGAATTCTCTTTAGTCTTGTTAAGCAAAGTCTTTTGATTGAACAAAAACTCAATTTTACTTGTCTCGGCTCACCAGTAATTAAATGCAGTGTAAAATTAATGATTGAAAAATCAGTACTGACCTCCAAACTGTAAAATTGTCGCGTTTCTGGCTGGTTTTGCCTCTCCTCTCCATTATTCACATCTCAAATAGCAGTCAGGTCGAACGTTACAACGACAAAAGTGGGGCATCTGAAACGGCACTGTGATATAACGAGCAACGGCCATACCTAATCGAGTTTTCCCCTAGCTGCTTCTACTCCCACCCGGAATGGATCACCTAATAAACTTTATACTCCCTCTCTCTATTACGAATACTCTATTACGAATACTTAAGAGTTAGAGCATCCTCATCCGTGCTCTTAGCTAAGAGCATGGAAGTGGGCTCGAACCCACTTTTACTTCTTGTCCTTAGCCAAAGCACAATACCCACATCCGTACTCTTAGCTAAGAGCACGGAAGTAGACTTGGACCCACTTTTACTCCTTGTCCTTAGCTAAGAGCACAACATCCCGTGCTCTTAGCTAAGGACAACTCAGGGGTTCTACCATTCTATTATTCAATTTAAATATTCCAATTATTAAAAACATTTCTATATTATAAAAATACATTAAAAGATAAAAATACATAATTAAAATCCTAGAAAATAAAAAAATACATAATTAAAATCCTACAAATAAAAAATTACACACGTGGAAGACTAGTACTCTAACCCAAATTGCCTCTTGAGACCCGGATCATTTGCTCATGTGTTGCAAGTTGATGCAGAGTCATCTTAGACGTATCGTTCAAATAGAGTTGACCCAAGAGGGTCCACAACGAGTTGTTCGGGGGTGGAGGAGGCCCAAAGGGAGGGGAGCGGGGGCGGGCGGCGGCCGGAGTCGGGGCGCGACGGCGGGTAGTCGTCGCCTTCCTTCCTTGCGGCCGGCGGGAACCGCTCGGGGCCAGCGTCGGGCTACCCAAGTTAGTTCCCGGCAAGCTGGGTAGCCACATCATCGGAGGCGCCGTCGGATAGGGCTACCGACCTCGACCGTTTGCTAGAGGAGCTTGAGGAGTGCTACTATGCCGCCCCTATACTTCGGATGTCGGGGCCCCTCCCGCCAACAATCGAGGTACTTGAACGGTATCATCTCCAAGCTTTGGTAGGTCGCCAAGGCGACACCGATGATGTCGAGCTCGCTCGTGCCGCTCCCCGCCGCACGCTCTTCCTGTTGGAAGTACCCCTGGAACTTACCGATTGCTAAGTTGCATCTGCATACGCAATTGCGCACCATACTCTCATTGCGAGGGATGGTTCCCCCGGCCGGGTTTCATTGTAAAGGCGAGTGATGCGCCACCAATACGTATCCCCGGTTTGGTTCGTGCCAACGTTCGGATCTTCGGAGACTGTCAAGTAGGCTTTGAACATCGCCATCATCTCACCCGGAGTGTACGGGGTGCGGGTGCCACAAACAGGAGGAGTAGGAGTAGGAATAGAAGTATGAGTAGGAGTAGAGCTGCTGCTCCCTCCCGATCCGGGTTCGGGTGACCACCCGAACCCGGAGACGTTTTGGTCGTGCACCAGGTAAGGACGGTAGCCACCCGAAAATTGCGAACCTTGGGTTTGAAGAGGGGCCGTAATTTGCGTTTCTGGACTAAATCCGGCCTCGTACTCGAACCAATCGTGGTTCCAACCGCGATTGCCGGAGGGTGATCGCCGGAGCCGGACATTGTGTAGTGTGGTGGGAATGTAGATGAGAGAGTATGAGGAAAAAAGATGAGAGAATGTAGATGATGATAAAATAGATGAGAATGTGATTTCTTTTTGTTAAAGTGAGGGTATTTATAGATGAAAATGTGAATTTTGGGGAAAAATAATTGAAAAATAAATTAAAAGTGGGGAGAAAATGGATCTATTTTTTTGGGAAGTGGGAAAATATTTTTTTTTAAATATTTTTTTTAAATAAGCCAACGGCTTTGCCGTTGGCGAATAAGGCGACGCCACGTGTGTTGCTCGGCGGCATGGACGTGCTCTTAGCTAAGAGCAGCGCCACGAGCTCCATCAGCGGACGGACGAGCCGGTGCTCAGCGGCACAAACGGACGAGCTCCCGCCTCTCCACCGCTACGGATGCTCTTAGGCATGCACTGTTGCACACACGGTTCAAAAAAATGTTGAGCCTGAACCAAGCCCGCAAGAGTTTGGGCGGTTTCAGTTCTGGTTCCAGCGCCCGTTCAAAATCGGCAAAAATTGTCGATTCGAAATTTTTTATTATTTTTTTCTTTTACTTCTTTATTTAACTATGAAATTTGCGAAAAAAATTCAAACAATCCGATGAAAATTGCAATTTTTTTGATATAAATTTAAATGAGACTACAATTTTACAAGTTACAACTTACATCAATTACAAATTTACAATTCACAAAAGACTTGAAGTCTTATACAATAAATTTAAATACAAGTGAGAGTACAACGAAACTATTTACAAATTAAAAAAAAATGGAAGTTTTGAACAATAAATTTATAAGTATATACTCTTGGTCGGCAGAGGAGATGCTTCTACATAATTAAATTGATGACACCTTTAGCGTTTCAACCTCAAATGTTGAGTTTAGTCTAACAATCAACAATTATGGTAGAACTGTCAAAAGTTTTTCGGATATAGTCTTATAGAGAAATCTCCTTCACCGACTAGAGTATATATATTTAATTATATTTGCATATTTTTAAAGTTGAAACAAATGAAAAAAAAAGTAAAAATGACTTGAGCTCAACTTAAATTTAAAATTTAAGTTGGGTGCTTACGTATCTTCAATACTCATTTGCATTGGGATCAGAATTGGCCTGGTAAAGAAACTTTGGCCCAGGAGATTGGTTTTGCACTTACTCAAAAAAGTCAACTGTTTTGTGACAATAAAGCTGCGATCAATATATCAGAACTAACATGTCGAAGTCGATCGTCACTTCATTAAAGAGAAACTCGAAAGCGGCATTATCGAATTTCCATTTGTCCGATCTGAGGAACAACTTGCAGACATACTGACCAAGGCGTCGGGTCCTTAAGTCTTCAAAGAATTTCTTGCAAGTTGAGTATCGGAAATACCATTGCTCAACTTGAGGGAGAGTATTGGAAAGACAAAAATTAAATGGGTTCCTCATTTATTGTAGGAGGTTCCTAAGTAGAAGAGAGTTTCTAAGAGCATCCACAATGGCGGCGAGCGGGCCGGCTAGCCGATTCCCGGCGCTGGCCGGTCCGCTCGCCGAACCATTGTGAGCGGCGAGCGCCAATTCGGCGAGAATATAGGCGAGCTGTGGCCGGTTATTGGTCGCTGGCCAATGCACTCTCCGCCATTGTAGGCTGGCGATCGGCCAGCGATATATTTTTTTTTTTTTTAAATTTCCGAAACACTATATATATGCGATTTGAACGTCATTTTCATTAGCACCGCTTGTTTTAACGAGTTTTCTCTCTCTCTGAATTTCTGTACAAGAGCAATATCGCGAAATGGAGAACAACAACGACTCTCCTCCAGCTGAGTTCTCCCCGCCTCGCGCGTCTACAAACGCAGGTGGACATGTGGAAAATCATAAGTGAATGGACGGCGGCAACTGACCCTGTGAAGAAGGGGCTTCTTTTTTATCTCCTCCAGAGTATGCGGGCCGCAATGGCGGCTAACGCACATAGCGGTGACGGCGGCGACGAGGAGTGAAGCGGGGCTCGTGTGTGGAAGCTGGAGGGTTTTTTTTTTAATTATGTAATTTTGTTAATGTAATTTTTTTTAATTTAAATAAAATTATTGCATTTTCCCATATCTGTGTTGTAAATTTAATTCTGTATTTTGCGTCATTTTAATTATTTGTTTTTTATAATTTTGCTGGCCTATGGCTAGCCTATTGCTTGTACAGTTGTTTGTCCTAATGATGTGACAAGAGGAATTTTAGTGCTGATGATGTGACATGAAGAGTTTGTGGCTAGCCTATTGCTATTGTGGATACTCTAAGTGTAATAATTCTAATAAATGGATTGATGCATGATAGATGAGTTAAAATCCATGGATTAAAGTCTGGGACCTTGTCAAATTACCCGATAAACAAAAGTGTATTGGGTGTAATTGGGTCTTCAAGACCAAATTCGACATAAATGGTTTAATCTAACGATTTAAAGTCAGACTTATTGCCAAAGGTTATACTCAGAAAAGATAGCATTGATTGTAAACAGACTTTCTCTCAAGTATCAAAGAATGGCTCACTTAGAATCATTTTGGCACTTGTAGCCCATTTTGACTTGGAACTACATTAAATGGATGTGAAAATTGTTTTTCTAAATGATGATTTGGAAGAAGAAGTCTACATGAAACAACTTGAAGACTTCATTAAGAAAGAAAATTTAGTTTGCAAACTTAAGACATCAATTTATGGACTGAAACATGCTTCTCGACAATGGTATTTTAAATACCATGACACTATAACTGCTTTTGGTTTTAAAGAGAACACCGTTGATCGGTGCATATACCTCAAGGTTAGTGGGAGCAAGTTCATATTTTAGTTTTGTATGTTGATGATATATTGCTTGCTAAATGTAGATAACTCCTCAAGTTTAACACCCTGCTAAACATGTTTGAGCGTGCTTTCTTCAGAATATCCTGCAGCATTTTGAATAAAGTGTGTATGTGTGTAAAATAGAGATTTGTTAAAGAGGACGTAAAGTAAAACACGTGCCCACTGAGAATTGGGTTGAATGAACATATTACCTCTGTAACACAAATATTTCAACAAAAAGTATACGCATATGGTAACAAGTATAAACCCCAAAACGACTGCTGTCACAATAATTGCTTTGTGGTATTGCTTCTTTTCTGCTGAGAATCACAGGAGACAAATGTATTAACTTATTAAACAATAAGACATGTACATAATCGTATGCATGGAAAACAGAAAGAGATGGGTTACCTATTTCTGAATGTGTCAACCGAATGTGCAAGCCATCACCGCCATAAGCCAACTTCTGAGTATCTGTTAAGTTCTGAGTCCATTGCAGACATCCGATTCCAGGAGGATATGCATAAGCTATACATGAACAATTAATCAAGCACACATCCCTGCATTCTTCTTCTGATAAACCAGAAAATATAAAATGATCCGGCAACTTCATTCCCTCCACCTTTAGAAACTCATCTTGTTTACCAACAAAATTATTCTGTTCACATTGGAGTTGAGTTTTCCTCAAGCGGTGCTAGGATTGCTATTATGTTGAATCGTGCGCGAGGTGAGTCTCGTTTGATAACATCCTCAAGAGGAGCTTGAAATAAAGTTTTATTATTCGGAACTAGCTAGTTGGAGTTTGACTATTTTATAAATAATAAATAAGAATTTCTTGCTGAATCCACTCTTGGAATTAATAAGATATTAATTAATTAAGTCCATAGCAGACAATGATTAATTAATGGATGTTTCTATCTTAAGTGTGGGAAATAAATATCAAGTAATGGAAATCTGGATTACTTATAATTTCGGATTTGGATGGGGAGTGCAATATTACTTATGTATGTAGTCTGCTCGTAATATTCCAATTAAAAGCTTATATTAAATTGGGGTTCAATTTAATTAGTAAAAAGTTAATTGGAGAAGCTCATATCCAAAATCTTCCATAGATCTCTGTCTGGGCCCAATATGCGACTTAATATAAATAGGGTAATAAAGGAGACAGAAAATACACTTAATTTTCTTCAAAATTTTCGTCCCCCTCTCTACATAGAAAATGGACGATTTTTCTCCTCCGTGGGAAAAGTTTTCCGTCTTCTTTATTTAAGTCCTAGTATACTGGTGAGATCAGGCCACCCTGATATCAGTTTACAGTTTGGGAACCAAACAAAAGATCCGTGGTTTAGTACTGAAGATCTTCACGTGGAGAAGGCGCTAGCTGTCTTCGATTCTTTGGAAATCCATCAAGGTAAAATAGCTAAACCGTAGAAAAGCATGTTTTAGGTTTTAATTAATTTAAAGCATGATTTATTTGAATTATAAGCATGATACATGTGATAACTACACGAATAAAATTTGTCTAAATACTCGATTAAATAGACCAGGATTATTATGTAATCGATTTATGTATGCTTTCGCTGCCAACCCCTTCACGTAGCATGTTTTAATTCTAACCCATGTGATGGCCCATATTAAACTTATGATGGGCTATGCATGTTTTTATATCTCTCTCTAAAATTAATGGCCCCTTAAAATGTTTTTAATTTTATCTGGAAAGACATTTTAAAGTTTTCAAAAGATAAAATAAAATGCAGTACAGGCTGTCAATTTATTAAAAATCACTAGTGGAAGCTAGAGACAAATGAGGCAACAAACAACCATTATAATTTTATATACTGTATCAACTTGAAGACAGTACGCCAATTATGAATGTTTATTAGTAGTTGATTCATTTGTCTGTACTTTCCTTCACATCCTCTCTGCACTGCATTTGCTGTAACCATGCATCATTTAATTTCCTCAAAAAGAAGAAAAATATCAATGGCAGCTTATGCAGCTCTTGTTTCTATTATGCAGATTTTCGATCTGATCGAGCATCATCCTTCCCCTTTATTACCAGTAGCGTATTCAAGATTTTCAATTTGGGAGTGCAAAAAATAATCACGACTACTTAAAATTTCAAAATGTGACTAATCTTTCTTGTTTTCTTTGTTATGTTTTATCAATTATTCTATTTTTTAAAATAAAATGTCTGTCTTTATTTTTTTTTATCAAAATTTTTTCATTTTAAATATGAATAAATTATTTTATATTTTCATGTAAATTATACATTTGAAATACAAGAGTCCATGTTTTTTCTAATTAGCAATATATTAAATAGATATGAATATAATGAGGAGGTTGTTTTATAAATATGGAGTACTTTATAAAACCTATTTCAATTCACTTATATTGAGTTTTTTTAACCTACAAAAATATATATTTTATATTAGTCATATTAATAAAAAATAAATATGAAATAATACAAAATTAAATTAAAAAATAGTAGCAAGTTAGTGGTTAAGCTAATTAATTTGTTAAAAACTAAATAATTAATAAAACTTAAATATAAATTGAGAAAAAAAAAAATTGAATTAAAGGTGATATTAATTAAAATAAAGTTAATTTGGAGAAGAGAAATTTAAATTGAAAAATTAAGGGCAAGGAATGTGCCCAAGAAGTGTCAAACCTGGGTCTCTAGAATGGAGAAAGAGCTAACTTTTCATTAGACCAACTATGGATTACATGAAAGTGGGACTAAATATAGTACTCCCTCCGGCCCACAAAAGATGTCACACTTTCCTTTTTAGTTTGTCCCACAAAAGACATCATATTTCCATTTTTGAAAAAAAGTTCTCTCTCACATGAATATAAAAATAATGTTTTCTCTCTCCATTTAACATACAAAATAAAACCTTCTAAAATCTCGTGTCGTCCCACAAGTGTGACATCTTTTGTGGGACGGAGGGAATATTAAACTAAACAAAAATTCGATGGCAGCGGTGTATACGCCGCTGCCTATTACTATGGACAAAAAACAAGTTGAATCACTCACTGAAATTGTTGTGTTCTTGTAGGAATTTCTTGAAGGCTATATAACATAAGTCTCCTTTTGCTGACGGCGATGAAGCTGATCCGTTGGAGATGCGCATCGCTGATGCAGTTTACGCGGTTGAAGATGCCATCGAATATCACATCGTCGATCAAATTCTTGATGCTGCCTCTAAAGATAAAAGAGATCGGATTGGGTTCTTCAGTTGCCTTCGTGGTCTGAAAAATCACTTTAGCGGACTTGTACGAGAGTCTGGTGAAGGTGATAGAAGATATGGAGTTGATCAAGAAAGAAGTGATGGAGATCGTTGTAGTCAAACTTCATCTGTAGAGAAGTTTCATCGAAGATGTTGACAAACAATCCTTCGCCGTCTTCTCTCTCTAGGATGAACAACACAACCGTGGTGGGCTTTGATGATGTAATGCTTCAACTCATGGAGAAGCTCATTTATAAAGAACATGGTTGCCAAGTCATCCCAATCGCAGGAATGAGAAGAATTGGTAAGACCGCTCTGGCCAGAAATGTTTATAAGAAACCACTTATTTCTCATCATTTTGATATTTGTGCAGGGTTGCAATTTCTCAACAATTTAATATAAACGAACTTCTTTGTAATATTTTAACTCAAGTTGGTAAAGAATGGAGGGAAAGGTTGAGTCAAATGAAAGAAGATGAAATAGGATTAGCACTCCACAAATGTTTATCATATAGAAGGAATTTTATTGTGTTGGATGGTATGTGAAGTATATCGAATTTTGGATCTCAATTGGATGGAAATAATGGCCTTAAAATGAAATTTTTGGATGAGAAAAGTAGTTGGAATATGTTATGCAGAGTTGTGTTTGGGGGAAAAAGTTGCCCTTTAGAATTGGAGAAAATTGGAAGGAAGATTGTGGAGAGTTGCAGAGGACTTTTGATGCACTTTTTATTAGCACTAAATAAACCTGCAAGTATACAGAGTATATATAGTATAGCTAAAGGTCAGTACCGGGATATCGAACACGGGGAAGGCAAACACAAAGTGTCTATCCTCTACTAGAACTCAATTACTATCTGGAGAAATGAGAATTTTTGGAAAACTTATTGAAAACAGAAAACAATTAACAACTAGATGCGAATAAAACACAGAGACAATCGATAGAGATAAGGGAATCCCAGGGATGTGCGTTCACAGTTATGGTTATACAAATTCCAAACTACAATACCCTAGCACACTTATTACTTTGATAGGACGAGTCACTTAGCTTATGCTCATGCGATGCAAACGTTGATTACAAAATTAGGGTTGTCAATCCTAACACGTAACTCCTTAAAGCTCTTAAGACCCTTGAAAAGTCATCACTCTCAATTAACAGTGCCGTTTTAAGGGAGGCTAACTGTAGCGTCTACTAAGTGAATCTAACTCGCTAGAACTCTCTCATAGTTATGAAGCAAGCTATATTAAATCATAAAAGATTGTATCACTCAATCATGCAGCATCAGAATTACTTAGGGAAGAAACAAAGTAAAAACAAAACGGATATTAAATAGAAAAAAGAATTGTATAACCAAAGTCGTTACTAACACATCCCTAGAATCCAATGAGTTTAGTTACACATAATGAAATAAGCGAAACACATAGATTGAAGGGAAAACAATTTGAACATAAAACTAAAGCAAATAAAACTCGTAGGTTGAATCCTTGTCATTCTTGATGTTCTTGAAATCCTTCTCCAACTCCTTGCACAATTGAAGTACTCTAGCTTTGATCTCTGCGAATTATTTTGCAAGTATAAGCTCTCTAATTTGATGAAGCTTAAGGTCTTATTTATAGGGGAAAGCCAATCCTTGTTGTAGAAGGAAAAGATCTTCAAAATATGGTAAATCTTGGAGCAAATCTAGGGCATCTCGGATTTGCCGCCTTTCTCCGACGGGCCGCCGCACCTTGGCCGGCGGTCGCCGCGTTGGAGTCCAGAGACTCTGTTCCTTCGGCGGCGGACCGCCGTATGACTTCCGGCGGTCTCTGGGCGAGACGTCTCTTCCAAGTGTAATTTTCTGAGGCGGGCCGCTGCACTGCTCTGCCCGCCAGGCGCCGGCGGTCGCCGTACAACTTCGCGGCGGTCGCCGGTCGCCGTCTGACTCTAGATTTTCAGACTTTGCGTTTTGGCTCCCTTTTTCGGCTCAATTATGCACATTTCTCACAAAACACGTCAAAATACCAAAATAGATAAAATATGCAAATAATGGACGTGTAGAGTGACTTTGACATAAAAAACGGACCAAATAACGATCTTAAAACCGTGCAAAATCCGAGCGTATTAACTTCCATCATCAATTGTTGTGATTAGAGGTGTTTTAAGAAAACTGGATCAAACAAAAGAGTGTTGGAAATCTATTAGGGGAAGCATAAATTCACTAGTGAATTCGGAGAATGACAAGCATTGCTTGAAAACACTAAAGTTGAGCTATAATCATTTGTCAGTTTATCTTAAGTCGTGCTTTTATATATGAGAACATATGAGGAGGATAAAGAAGTTCGAGTCTCGACAATATCAAGCTATGGGTTTCGGAAGGATTTCTAAAACCAATACGGGGCAAGATTTTGGAAAGAGTTGCATAAGAGTACTTGAAACATGAAGTACTTGATAATTTCATGATTTGTTGAGAGACCTTTGCTTGAGAGAAGCTGAAAATGAGAGGTTTTATCATGTGGTGGGGAAACATAGTCCTCCTCAAGGCACGGTTGGCCAACGCTGTGTAGTTGTTTTGGAAAGCACTTCAAAGAAAGAAGTTATCGATGCGATGAGATCTGCACCACATGCCCGTTCCTATATAAGAATTCATGAAGGAGTTGACGGTTGCCTAATTCAAAATTATTGAGGATATTGATAACATCTCTCAATGTCAGTGTAATACATAATAAGTATTCCGTGAGTAAAATGGTAAATTTGCAGTTTCTTCAAGTTAATCCGTCTTCTTCTTCATCGTCTCATGTGGTGTCTACAGACATTACATGTTTATGATGGAGATATTGGTGCACATGTTGATATTTGAAACATGGCATGTTTGTTTTTGGAGAAATGGACAGCTTCATCTCCGTGACAGCACGGTGATCATGGAAAATCTACAAACCCCAAAGAAGTAAGGAATTTCAAGTGTAACGAGATGATGGTTCGTAAAATTCCCAATATCAAGAAACTGAGAATAAGTTATAGCAGAAGTCAGTCTGGTCTGGTGATGGGGACTATTGTCTCTACAACATCGAACGTCTGCAAAAGCTAGAATCTCTTAAATGTTATGAATGTCCAAGCGATGAATTTTTGAGAAAGCTTACCTTTCCGCACACTCTTAAGAAACTGACTCTTGGAATGTCTATTAATAATAGTATTGAAGACATATTGGAAAAGGCAAGTGCATTACCCCTTCTTCAAAAGCTCGAGTTGAGACGTGGACATTCCAGAACAGGCAAATGGAAAACAGCTGAAGGCCAGTTCCCCAGTCTCAAATATTTGGAACTTGCATGGTGTTATCAATTGGAAAGCTGGACGACGGAGAGCTCCCACTTCCCATGCCTTGAGCAGCTTCTTCTTTGGGACATGCATTTGAAGGAGATCCCAGCAGATAGATGTTGGTGAAATTCCAACACTGAAATCTGTGGTTTTGCATGCGTGCAATGAATCAGCGGTGAAGAGTGCGAAGAGAATGGTAGAGGAACAAGAGGAATTACCAGGAGAAGAACAACTATCCTTTAAAGTTGTAGTTAGGCTCACTAAAGAGAATGAAGAGCTGAGATTGGCAAATCCCAACTTTCAAGTTATTTGCTCCTATCCTTTAAAGTTGGGACTCTTCCGGTGGCTGTCTCTATTTCTGATAAATGTTTTCCATGTTGAGGGTCATGTGTTATATAGGCATCGGGACTCAAACGCCGGTTATCTTTGGCGTCGAGCGGAATTATAAGTTTGTTTTTGGGTTTTCTTTGTAATTCTTTTTCGTAGAGTCGAATCAAACCCTAGGCCCTTAGATATAAAAAGGGGAATTGCTTTTACCCTACTATCGTTTATTTTCCTTTCTGTAAAGCTTGTGAATTGGGTTCGATCGACCGGGATTTGCCGCGACTTCCTCGTTACTCTCCCGATGAGCAATCCTCGTTGATCGATAGTAAGAGAGAATGTAAAAAAGGTATTGGGAGGAGTGTTAGTATTCATAATTCCATATTATAAATGATACTTCATTCATCACACAAGAATACGCAATTTAAATTGGGCACAGATTTTAATGCATAATTAATAAAGTAAAAGAGAAACAGAAAAAAAATGTAATTAAAAATTGTTAGTGGCAAAATGGTTCACCCCATTAGAAAACATACATCTCTAATAATAAATTCGGCCACACAGTGACAAAACGCCCGCCCGAGCATTTCTCTCTCCTCAATTCGCCCGGCCGGGCGAACTCTCTACCAAAATTTCCTAAACAGTGCAAAACGCCCGATCGGGTGTTTTTCCTCCCTCAATTTGTCCGGCCGCGCGTATTCTCTGGACTCGTCCTCTCTTCTACCCGGCTTTAGTTAATCGGTCATAACTCTATCCACCAGGCTCCGATTGAGGCATGCAAGATATTTACGCGAAGCTATTTCAATGACGAAGACATTGGTTGTCTTTGTTGAGCGTTTGGACATCATCTTCATTGACATCTTTGATCCACGACTTCCATGATCGTATCACTCTCTTTTTCGATTGAGGTGGTAGTGACTTCACGGCCATCCCCTCATTGTTCGATTACTGCGTTTCAACTCTTGTGTCGGATCTCTCGGTTTCATGCTTGGCGATGATGATGTTTAACAATATGTCTCTAATCTAGTTCAATTTCAAGGAAGTGAAATTTTTTATTGATTGATCGTCGATTTCTGAATCCTGTTACTTCGAATTTGATTTCTTGGCTTTATTTTTTCACTTTCAGATTGAGTTTGAATTTTTTTTCATAATCTAAGTTTAATTTCTAGCGATTTTCATAGAAGAGATTAGACTAGGATTGAAAATTGACATTAATTTCTCAAAATTATTTGCCAAATCTTAGTTAATTCTTAATCTCTATGTTACTTAGTACTAATAAAGAATTTGTGTTTAAACCAATCCTGCTGATGAACAATTTGTTCATAACTGACTCATCTTCACTAATCTGGCTCCACAAATCAGTGGTCAAATAATTAAAACATGATCAGTAAATAATTGGTATTAAGAATAATTAAATAGACACGTGAAACTTGACGAATTCATGATGGGTAAATTGTCAAAAATTTGTTTCTTAACATTAATCTATAAAATAATATCAATACACTAAATACATTTAAGAAAAAACATTAAATAATAAAATCATACAATTATAAGGGCAAAAATATCATTGCAGATCTAATCTATGAATTAGTCTAGTCTATCAAACACTTTAATTATTTATCTCGATTTTTTATCCAACCTACCAACCAATAACACTAAATTCTTATCTGAATTTGTATCTTAATTCCAAACTTAAAGCCCACCCTAACTTAATAATATTATGTTATCTCAACATCTCTACCAAACAAGCGCATAGTTTGTTTTGTTCTATCCTAGTTTCAGCCCATAAAAACTATACGAAATTAAACTATACATGTGTGAATATATCATAACACAAGATGATCTTTCAAGACCTGTCTAGCAAGATCAAATGCCCCACTTTGCTTATATATCAGGTGAAGATTGTAAGCTGCTTCGCGACGAAGATCACAATAGCCTGGCAATTTGATCTTGGTTGCATTTTGATTTTCATATGGGAGCGTTGGAATGGGATAATCCTTTTCGCGGGTAGCCAGTGCCTTCTCGTAGTATTGAGCAGCCAAGGAAACAAGGCCAACATGATGGTACGCCCGAGCAATGTTGTACAATGCCTCCTGCAAGAGAATTTAGAATGTAAAGTCATGCTTTGATGGATTGAATAATCTTAATCGTTCGATCTTATCATCCTTCAAATGTTCAATCATATGTCATGCCAATCTAAACTACGACCCTAAAGCGCTAACACGGGCATTAGAATCTCGAAAGAGAGTAGACTGAGAGAGAACTAATAAGAAGCAAACCTGACTGTCTCCACAAAGGTGCAAGTTGTTATAGAGGAACGCGAGCCCTTGTAAGAAAGTCTGGTGCTTGTTTTGAAGTCGGAGGCCAAGGGACAAATTTATCAAGGCGGTTCCTACAAAAATATTAGGAACATAAATGAATCTCACCTTTTTTCTCAAGCAAGCATAAGAAAATATCATAATGATCTTTAATTCTAGGAGGCGAAGATGCATACCTCCACAAAGGTTGATCAAGGGATTGTCAGGCATCAGTTTATAGGCTTGCAAGTATTCTCGAGCAGCAGTTTGATGCTGACTGACCATAGTAAACTGGTGGCCAGTAATAAGAATAGGTGGTACAGAATCTCTGTGTTTCACTCTCATGGAATGAAGGAGTTTGTTATTCATTCTGAATATATGATGAACAAACTTGAGGAAGCAAACTAAAATTTTATCTTACATGAAATTCAATAATCTAATTTGCACCAACTATTACCTGAGTATTACTTTGTAGCAGTGATTCCAAGCAGAAAAACTGTAAGGGTCTCGACTAACAAAGTCACGTACTAAATCCCACCCGTGTGCAGGACCAGCAATCAAAGCTTCTAATTTTACAAGCGACAAACGTTAAACACATCAGAACTTTTCTGAGTTATTTTATAAAAAAGCAACAAAATTTGTGCAGGCAAAGATGAGCATAGCGTATAAAAGAGGAAAATTTCAATAAACAAAACTCACGAGCTCCAATAGTCCGAAGCTCCTTCTTTATTTGAACAGGTAATGCCTCTAGTTTTAAGCTGATTTGTACAATCTCTAGTGCACTCGAACACCTTCTCAATGAAGATAATGATGACTTGCATAACTACAAAAATAGTAAATTACAAAGATATCAGTCTGTAATCAAGAAGTTTGATTTGTTTAATTAAAGGTGGTTCCTGTGCACTGTCATGGGATAATGGATAGGTGTTGTGATCGTTGTGTACATGCTCGTGTTGTGGGTGTGGATGGGTTAACGGGGACTTGACTGTTTGATAAAATAACAGGTATACAAAATCATAAAGACACACATAGAGGGAGAGACAAACAATAAGAGAAGGATTGGACTTACATCTACAATCAACATATGATTCCTCTCTTCATTCAGAAAGCCTGGCAAAGGAGACTCCATAGACACTTGCTGCACCGTGCGTGACACATCATATTCAAAGCCGGGCAATTAAAATATGTGAGCCAGCAACAAGAAGGAGTATACACTTGAAATTACATCACAATTACTCATTTACCTGAGATTCATCGTCTGAATCATCACTGTTATAATCACATCCAACAGCCAATGCTTCAGCTTGTTTTGCTTCCTTGAGTGCAGCCCTTTTCTGGAGCACCTTTTTTGCTCTGGCAGCTTTGGAACTAACCAGGAGATGGAAGGCAAAGTTCTTAAAAAGGGCACATACCATCAAAACATATACACGTTTCTATCCGAAATTGCTATTCCAGTACGAATAAACAAAACTTATTTGTGTTAGATAAGGAATGACAACCATCGTACTAAACCATTTTAGATTTTGAAAATCCAGACGTATGAGAGGTATTAAGAATGCTCACAGAGCTGCAGAAGAAGCTAATGGAGGAAGTCCAATATGCACTCTGTCGGAGTTGGAATCTTTCAGAACTTCTGTCCTTTGTGAAAGAACACTACCAGTCAGCCGTGGACGGGATCTGGCCTTATTCCATGAAAAAAGTTTGGAATGCCAATAAGATTCAGAAATTGGGAAATGAATTAGAGAGTAGTGGATATTTTGGGATGGTATAGAGCAGGGTACCTTCCGTTGGTTTTGTTCGACAAGCAACGTCTCACGAATTACTGGTAAAAGCACGTCTACAAAAGCCTCAACCAACCCTTTAGATTTATAGATCTGAGAAAGCTTTAACTTGATCTTTCCACTATGGTGCCACAACTTCTGTGTGTCTAATTTTGAGTCGGGATCTGCTATGATGAATGAAACCCTTACTAGCAACAACTAGAACAAGGATATTTTAATAAAATAAATTGTAACAGGTATGGATACCTGATTCTACTGGAGGAGAAAGCACAGAAATTGCTTCATCATCTCTGCCTTCTTCAAGAAGCATAGATGATAAAGTCATCCGTGCATCAACACTATCATGGAGTTTACGAATAGCTGCAAGATAAAAACGTGGTGAGAGATTTGATAGAACTAAAAGAGGAAAGCAAAACAGGCATTTTCAAATGATCTATAAAAGAATATCAAGAATTGAGTTAGGTAACTTGTTCACACACTTTCAAACATGTGTATATATCTGAATCCGACATTCACCTTTATTATAATATTCAATTGCTTGTCCTCTTTGCTTTAGAGAAACATAACACGTCGCAATTTGCAAGTGTAGGTAGCCCTGTAACACACAAAAATTGAATATCGATATCACACCATAAATCACTGGTAGTATTCTGGAAATATAAAGTACTTGTATGAAGTAAGAACACTATACTGGATACTTTTCTTCATCCCATACATCATACTTCTCTGAGTCTTCCTCTAACAACAAATAATACGTTAATGCAGACTCAGGATGCCCGACGCTCATGAGTGAGTCTGCGACATTGATGATTAAGCGAGGATTATTTGCTGCAGCCTCTTGTTTCAAAATATTAAAGCAAGCCTGTCAATTTAGTAACAATGAGTTGATTGCAGGAAACAATACTAAATCAAAAGTTGTAAAAAGATCCAAACAATGAAAGTTTGAGAAATCAATAGAAGGAAAGGAATGTGTGGATCGTAACTACTCCAAAATATTATTGGATATATTATGCCAAAACACCCCTTAACTGCCTAAAATCTTTACTCCAAATGAAAAGGTGAAGAAGAGCAGTCCAATAACTCACAAACTAAATGCAGTAGGCAGACTAGCTCGTGCAGAAATTTAGTTCACCAAAGGTGTGGTATTGTTTAGAATTTCATTTAATACAAAAACAGAAAATCAAACACATGACCAGAAAATGACCATATAATCTAAAACCAGTGGCAACTTTAAATTAGCAAGTACATCAACAGAAATCAAGCACATAAATCATAAGTACCACATGATTAGTTCTTATGATGTGTTTATAGCATGCAATCTGGAAGAGCACGAGAAGATATCTATCCATTCAAGTAATTCAAAAGAACTCTCGAACTATAATTGTTCAGCATAAGCATAGGTAAAAGTTAGCAATTTACAACACCAACCTCTGCTTTCTCCTTATGACCAAGATGAATGTGGCATATTCCAGTTTTTGTTATTAAATCTAGTGGCATCTGTTTTCCAGCAGTACACACCTTTTGTGCGTGTTCAATATGCTCGAGAGCTCTGGCATAGTTATTGTTCTCCATCAGAACTGGCACCAAGAGATTAACTACACCTATATAAGCATCATCCTTATGATGCTTGAGACTTTCCTCCAGCATACTAACAGCTCGCTCATGTTGTTTGCATTTTTGGTTCAGCTGAAATCGAGAATGAAGTATTAAGCAAAAGTGTTTCAGTTAATAGAAGAAAAAAAACAGAATATAACAGTCTAAGGAGAGATGAAAACTATCGAAACTGAGTAGTATCCTGAATTTTTCAAGTTCTTATCAAAAGTGGGGAATCTAAGAATGTGTTTTGTGTTGATCGTAGGGAAAGATTAGTCTCATAAGTCATAACAAGTGATATGTACATCAACGAGACACGTCTAAACATATTAGGTTTCCAAATAGATGAGACATATATTACTGACGATGTGCAGACTATTAATGCGGTTCGTCGTTGCATCATGATGTCCATTGGAAAGACTTTCTATTTCTCCACTTTGATGTTTTATTTCTCAAGGAATCGTATGCAATGAGCGCATATAAGAGCAGGATAAAAAAACCTAATCACCACACCTATTCAAATGCAAATTGGTGAGCAATATACTCCATGCTTCATTTATTAATCGAAACATGCACTACAAGGGGATGGCAAACAATCTAAAGGACATTATGTAACCTCTGCCGCTCTCTGCAGATCTTTAATGTTATCGGGGCAGAGGCGAGCAATATGTTCATAGGACTCAGCTGCTTTTTGATACTCTTCGTTTCCATCATGGTACAAAGCACGGAGTAATTGAAGATAAATATCTTCTGGATCTGCTATTATTGCTTTGTTGAGGCAGTAATAAGCCTGTTTTTTGTCCTTGTGCTCCCTGCAAATGATAACAAATGTTGAATATTTTTCCGCTATCATTTTACTCCACCATTAAATTATAGTGTAATGATGACATATTATGAACACGTTCTAAACATGGAAGTAATCAGTGGTCAGGTGATGGTTTTATTAAGTTCAAATAATTAAATTTAGCTTTCTCTTCAACATGGATATGAGATTTTTTATTCCACTAAGCATTAAAAGCCACCTTAACAGAAGTCTGACATATAAACTAAGAACCATCTTGAGATAAAAAAAAATAATGCAATGGGACAAAGCTAATGCAGCATGGTAGCTTTGCTTAAACGCGTGAGTTACAGGTCTAATGCAAATTTAAATTTATTTGTATATGATAATCAGAAGTACTCAAGAGGGCAGCATTTCTGTCCAATTCAAGAAAAAAAACAGACAAACAACAAGCAAACTAAGAGTTTTCTCGAAAAAAAAAACAGCAAACAAAGAGGACTGACATCATAAAAATATACCATAAGATAGTGAATGTTTTACATGTTACAACTAAGCCTAAAAATATAATGGTACATGTCCAATCAAGAGATATTGCCTAATAAGTAATAACATAAAGAAGAGAATAAAGAGGCATCATACATTGATTTTGCAAAAAGAAGTTTCCACAAAGAAGCATCCTTCGGATTCAAATGTGCAGCAATCATGTAGAAAATCATTGCTCTCTTATTATCATCCGTAGCAGAATATATCAGACCAAGTGTATGATATGGATCCGACAGATTTGGGGCAAGACGAATTACTTCATGCAGCAGACAAATGGCCTACATTTTAAAACATGACTGATTAGAAAAAGCATTTGCAGTACTATTTAATTGAAATAGAGCATCAAAGGTATTACCCCCTGCGTCCCTGAAAAGTACAAAATTTTGGTTGGGCATAGGTTTTAATCCACAATTGGTAAAGTATGAGAGAGAAGGAGAAAGGACCGTAGAAGTAGTGTTAGAGGAGAGTGGGGTATATATTATTAGTAGTGTAGTTGGATTTCCAAAATTAGAAAGTTCATACTTTCCAGGGATGGACTAAAAAGGAAATAGTTCATACTTGTTAGGTACACGGATGGAGTATATTATAAATAGAGTTGATGTTCCACATGTCCGAAATAGAAATGACAATAGGCGTGGAAAGATTCATTGCTCATACAAAATTCTTTTTATTGCATAAGCCACCTTAAAGCAAATGATATTTAAAATTGTTCTTGATGCAAACATACCTTGTCAAAGTTACCCATTGCATAATGAAGTGTAGCATCACCAAGTTTTCTAGTCACTTCAGGGTTCAGTTTATTCTTTGTTCCCTTCCTCCTTCCTCTTCGCCTCTCCTAAGTTTGGCACCGACCACAACATGTGTAAATAAAGTATTTATCTAAATGACCTCAAACAACTAAAATGCACATAACAAAGAAAAGGATCATAATTAACAAATGGTGGATAATGAATTCTTGAGGAATCGTCATGACATCACAAAAAACTAACAAAATTATTACTCCACCTCAGAAAGCTATTTAATCGAACACCATGCCATCAGATTTCCAACGCATAAAAGAAACAGTTTCTACATAATAAAGCCTTGTTATTTCACATTTCATCACATATACTCTAAATTAACTTGACCCACAAACATGTCGTAATTACACTAACCATTTTACAAATTCCAACCTAAGGAATAACAAAAGAAAAATGAATCAAAGAACTTTAAAATCAAGATACCAAATTAGAAGCCATAACAAACAACACATACTAACCTTCCTCGACCTCCTCCTCCTCTTCCCAACACCAAAGTTCATAGCCTCCTCAATTTCCTCGCGGGTCGCTCCAGCATTCTCCTCCTCTTGTCTCAATCTCTTAGCTGGTGTTTCACTACAATCCCATCGAAATTACAAGTCAATAAACGCATCAATTTTGCAGAGTTTAACAAACTAACAAATTACACAAAAGCAGAAAAAACCAGCAGAATACCTCTCGTTGTGATGTGAAGCCGGGCGTTTCTTCATAGCCAATGCCTTGTACTGGTCCTCAATCTGCTGGAACACCTCGTAGAGTGGCACACGCGAGGTGTCTTCGCCCTCAACGAAAGACAGGGGGTCCATTTCTCCTTCGAGTTGAAAATTGTAGTCTTCTCCATCTTCAAAAACCTCGTTGGTTTCTTCATCATCCTCTTGCAGATCCAGCCCCTCTACCATGTTCAGAGCCGAACAACTTTCAGCTGCCGGAGGACGAGCTTTGCAGCTCTGCACCTCCATAACTATGGAATTTAATTGTTCCAGCCTGATTAATTGATTGAGATTCTTTCATAAATCATAATGAACTCAAATACATCATCTCAAAGACCTTATTTCTTTTTTCAATAGATAAAGATAAATCAAAGACTGGATTTTTTGCCACTTGCAAATTCAGAATCAGCAGATTCATAGCAACAGATACACTAAGTAAAATCATTGAGGTAATCCATACTACTTAACAACTCAATTCAATATTATGTAATGTCAAAACAATAGCAAAGAAAAGCGGAGCTGAATTCACGACTTTGAAAGATGTGAAACGCACCACATACAGAGAGTAGAGGAGAAAACGGCGACCTGACGAGGAAGGAAGGAGAGCCGGCGAGACCACCGAGGCGGACGGCTAGGCGGGGCGGCGAGTGATGCAGTCGGGTCGGGTTTGCTGGTACTTTTCTTTTTCTCCCTTATTTTGTCCCAATCTTAATGACATATTTCTACGAGACCAAGGAAGCATATATAAGTTATTTTTTAAAAAAATATCAATCTTAAAAAATTTTACTCGTAGTATACTAAAAAAATATTATAAATTAATATTATTAATTATTCCCTCTATCCTATAATAAGAGTTTATTTTGATTCATGCAACAATAACAATCCTATTTTATTTTTACCACAAATATAAATAGACTTCATATTTCATAAATTTATTTAACTCACATTTTATTATAAAATTAATATATATAAGCGAGACTCATATCTCACTCACTTATCAAACTCAATTTTCTTTATATTTTTTAAAACTCGTGTCAAGAAGGCTTATATTGCTTGATGGAGGGAGTATAATAAAACAAAAATGAAATTATTTTAGAAATGTGGAGTACATTATTATACGATGTCCAAATTAGAAATTTAAATTAGACGCAGTAAATACATAAAAGCATAAACTAAATTCTTTAATTAAAAAGGGTTTTAAATATTGTATTTCGTCCCTTAAG
Source organism: Salvia hispanica (assembly GCF_023119035.1). Lineage (NCBI taxonomy): Eukaryota > Viridiplantae > Streptophyta > Magnoliopsida > Lamiales > Lamiaceae > Salvia > Salvia hispanica. Next base: position 19,143,291 of record NC_062967.1, on the reverse strand, counting down.
ATGTTCATATTCTTAAGTGACACGGGATTTTAGAATAAGATGTCCATATTCTATTTTTTTTCTTTTATTACTGAAACACTCTGCTTAATTCTTCATTCTCGGTTTCAGTTAGGGATGTCAGTGCAGCTCGCAACCCGTGGGCTGATCCGAATAGCCTGCCAAATTTATAGGGTTAGAGTTCCTGATAAAATTACAACTCCGATTAGCCCACAGCCCGTTAGGGCCAAATTCGGAACCCGATAAAATTTCTATTGTTCTATTTGTTTGACTCATAATTCGACACTTCATTTAATATTTTTATAATATAGATATTAAAAAAATAACTCTCAATTTTATATTAAATATACAAATTATATAATTTAATTTTTATTAATATAATAATAGATAAATATATTGGAATCTTCAAATTCACTAAAAATATATAAATTTCTAAAACATTTTTTAAAATTTCTAGAAAAACTATGTTTCATCTTGCAAAAACCTCAAATATTAGTATTTGATCATATTTATGTTTGAGTTTAAGCATTTATCTGAAATCTACCATAATTAAATATTTTACATTTTATAAATATAACTAATTTTCATCATTATTTATTGGATTGATCGCACATTAATCTTATATCAACCCGATTAACCCGCTGGGCTAGCCCGAAACCTGAGAATTTAGGGTTAGGGTTGAACTTTTATAACACGAAAAAAATACGACCCGATCAGCCCGCACGCGAGTGACCTGCAACCTGAATAGGGTTGGTCCGAAATCCACTGGGCCAACCCGATTGACATCCCTAGTTTCAGCTGTACCAAGAATGCAAACTAACATGAGCGAGTTGTTAGTATGCCGGAGGAAAGTCTCAAGAATCATAAGGATGATGCTTATACAGGTGTAGTTGATCTCTTGGTGTCAGTTCTGATGGAGAACAATAAGTATGCCAAAGCCCTTGAGCATATTGAACACACACGAAAGATGTATACTATTCGGGCGCTGCCCGCATTTATGTACCAAAAATAAAAAAAAGATGTATACTATTGGAAAATAGATGCCACTAGATTTAATAACAAGTGCTGAAATATGCCACATTCATCTTGGTCATAATGAGAAAGCATAGGTTGGTGTTGTACATTGCTAACTTTTACCTATGCTTATGCTGAACAATTATAATTATGAGAATTCTTTTGAATTACTTGAATGGATAGACACTACAAAAAAAATGTCAGTTTACCGATGGAATTACCGATGGTAAAATTTCGCTACGAATTACCGACGGAATATTTTGTCGCTAAATGTTTTCCTTTTTTAATTAATGTATGTTCCGTCGGTTAAAATTTTTTTACAGCCGAGTTCTTTATCGACGGACAATTAATTAATGTCCTTGGGTAAAGAACTCGTCAGTAAAAAAACTTTAACCGATGGAACATGAATTAATTAAAAAGAAAAAATATAGCGACGGAATATTCCGTCGGTAATTCGTAGCGAAATTTATCTGTCGGTAATTCCGTCGGTAATTTGAAGCGAAAATTATCCGTCACTAATTCCGTCGGTAAACTGACTTTTTTTGTGGTGAGATATCTTCTTGTGCTCTTCCAGATTGCATGCTATAAACACATAAACATAAGAACTTCTCTAATTGAGTTGCACTTTAAGCCTCCTGTAGTTCAACACTGTTGGCAGTTTCACAAATAATTTATCACAAATCATATTCCTTTGAATCATTATTCGGGAAATCATAATCTTAATAATTATAATTAATTGGAACCCTAAAACGACAACGCAATTTTATTTTGCAGGCTTGCATTTTTGTAATTATTAACAAGTGTTGTAAAATGGCTAATTAATATAAAAATTTAAATATAATCATAAAATAATTACCTGTTAAAATTTACAAAATCATAAAGAATGTAAATACTAGGGAGTGATCAATTGCTAACTACAACTAATTTAAGGCCATAGGATTTTAGAAAACGTGTGGTCTACAATTTTCCACGTGTAATTTTTGTTTTTATTAATAAAATCAAAAAAGATAAAAAAGATTAAAAAAAAAAAAAAAAACTCCAAATTAGGGTTTTGGATGAAAATGTCAATATAGTGTTTCAAAATATCAACACAATTCTTTGAGAATGTCAACACAATGCTTTAAGAATGTTAACCCATTGCTTAATTGACATTCTACATGTATTATATTGACATATTTTATATAATATGTTGACATTTCTGTCTGCATGTACGAAAAAATTAAAAAATTTCAAAATTATTATCAAATTTTAACGTCGAAACATATGCATGTAGGATATCGTTGGAATCCTTATGAAATTATCTTTAATTTGATATATGTTATATGAATTTAAAGTTTTGGGGTTTCTTTTAAAAGTTAGTTATAACTAAACATGTAGTTAATTGACATTAATACCCCTATTGATATTTTTTGGAATTAATCCTATAGTTTTATTGACATTTTTCGTTGATCAATTGACATTTAAGGATAAATGATCTAAGCCCTTAATTCAAATATCTAATGGCTATTATTTAGATGTAGTTAGCAATTAAGTTATGAGTTAGCAATATAACACTCCCCATAAATACTAATTAAAACGAAGAAAAAAAGACAAGTAAACATAAAAGCGGCAAGTAAATATAGCATGAGAATTTTAATTTTTAATTAGTAAAATTACTAATTAAAAATTAAATTAACAAAGAAACTGAACTGTAATAAAGAAGAAAAGATACATCAAAATATAAAAATTCAGCGTCATTTTAGGATCCCATCAACTATTAGTAAGTTTAACCGTATTCGGGTCCTAGTAGGCCACAAACTCTACTCGGACTAGTGTAACCCCGTAGATTGAGCGCCATCTCATCGAGTTGGCCGGTCTAATGACATGGAATGTACCCACGTTGCATGTCATGTATATTCAGATATGGTATGGTGATGGTGGACGTGGATGGAGAATGGTTACACAACCGAACTTTATGATGAATATTATAGTGTACTTTGGTCATATTTTGAAAGTTAAAACCCCAAGGTCACTCTATGATGGCTTGACAAACTTTTTATTTATAAAATTATATTTTGGCATGTTTTCACTGAGACGAATGCTGAGCAAATGTTAATGATGAAATATTTTTTGTTTAGTATTCTGGATGTGTCGCGTCTTCATACATGATGACATCACTTTGTCTTGAACGATTCCGTTAAGAGTCTCTTTCTTTTGGATTGTTTTATTGTTGAGATTCCAACTCTATTAAATTGTCTACGTGTGAGTCTTTGTTTCTTTAGAGTTTGTATTTCGTTGAGATGAGTTATTACAATTATTTAAAAAGGACTAAGTATACTAAAACATTACATCGTAAAGATCGATTGCACAACCATTTTCTATCACCATAGCATATCTGAACATACAATGATTTGCAGCGTGGCCACATTACAAGTCATTAGACCGACCAACTTGAAGAGATGGCGCCCGATCGATGGGGTGTACACTAGTCCAAGTATGATTTTGGCCGTACTGATACCCGAATTTCGATTAAGCATGCATGGCAAAGCCACTTCATATCATACTTAAATTATACTTTGTGAAAATAATTTATTTAGAACAATGCATGCATCCTATGTGTGCGCTCATTTTCTCCTTCGTCTGAAGACAAAAATCTGAAATTCTCATGTACTATTAATTAAATCCGGGATTCAATAAATTCTCTAAAGCAACCGAACCTTGTTAAGTAGCCGATGAACGAGAGGCATTTAATAATGAACGAGAAAGGATTAGTATGTAGGTTTAGATGCTAGATTTATATATATTTATTTTGCAAAGCTAGCATTTTTCTCTTTTTTTACCAAGTCAATTATTGTTGTGGTCTTATGCTTTTCTTTGGCTGTCTTTATCTTTAGGTGCTGTTAAACTATTTGTTGCATCAAAGAAAATACTTTCCTCGAACTTTCTATTCTGACCAATAGTACACATGCATCAAAGAAAATTCCAATATCAACAATGAAATAAGTCAAACGTTTATCATCTAAATGTCTGAATCATATTCAAATCTATACTAGTATGGTATCATCCTAGTCCTTGCAAAGAAGAAGAGAAGTTATTCATGAGGATCAGATTTGGATATTTTGTGCTTCAAATCATATTTACTTGTTTCTTTACACTCTCTTCAACCATTGACATCATAAAGGCTAATGAATCCCTTGCCAACTATGAAGCTTTGATTTCTAATGGAAATAGATTCAAGCTAAGTTTTTTCAGCCCACCAAATAGCAGCCGACGTTACCTCGGTATCATGTACAATCTCCCGTTGATGACTGTTGTATGGGTGGCTAATAGAAACAAGCCTCTCAATGATTTATCAGGAACATTTCAGATATCATCAGATGGAAATCTTGTGATCTTAGATGGTCGAAAGGATATTGTGTGGTCGACTAATCTCTCATCTTCTGTAGCTAATTTCAGTGCTGTGCTCTTGGATACAGGGAATCTAGTTCTGCTAGATAACTCCAATAAATCGTATGTGTGGGAGAGCTTCCACCATGCTTCGGATTCTTTTCTACCAACTATGCGGCTTTTTGTAGATGTGAATAGGAGCGAGAAGAATGTACTGATGTCGTGGACAAGCCCTGATGATCCGGCACCTGGAAGGTTCGCCATGACCATTATGCCGGACATCCCAGAGTCATAAATTATGAAGGATGGTAATATTCCTTACTGGCACAGTGGTCCGTGGAATGGTCAGAGATTCATTAGGCAGCCTGAAATGAGATCTTTGTATAATGATGGAACTACTGTTGGCAGTGATTCTCCAGGAACTGCGTATTACATGTTTACCATTCCAAATTTGTCTGTTTTGCAGTATTTATGTCTTGACATCTTCAGGGATTGTAGAGAAGAGGGAGTGGTCTTATGAGAAGAAAGCCTGGGATGTAACATCAACACATAACGACTGTCAAATTTATGGCAAGTGCGGATCTTTTGGAAGTTGTGATGCTCGGGAGAGTCCAATTTGTACCTGTTTCCGAGGCTACTCGCCAAAAGCTGAAGATGAGTGGGAGGCAGGAAACTGGACTAATGGATGCATAAGAGAAACTCCCTTAAAATGTGAACACAACAGTTCTTTGGGTAAAGAAGATGAGTTTCTCAAGATGGAGGGAGTGGGGTTGCGCGATCCTTACATATTGTTTCCCGTTGATAAAGACTGCAGAGGCGCATGCTTGGTGATTGTTCTTGTATAGCTTATGCAGATGTTACTGGAATTGGGTGTATGCACTGGTCTCAGAACTTAACTGATGTTGTCAAGTTTGCTTTCGGTGGTGAAGATTTGTATGTTCGACTGGCCTATTCACAACTACGTAATATACTAATATGATGCTCTACACTCTGTATCTGATATGGATTAACTTCTACAAATTTTTATACCAGTTCATTTTTTGACTGATAGTGATCTTCTGCAGATAAGAAGCGTGACAGAAGAGTGATTATCGCAACAACGGTGGTTTTGGGGTCTATACTAATTGGTCTATGCACATACTTTGCGCAAAAAAAATTGTCGAATTACAGAGGTAATTAATCTACAAACTTTGTGTTTCTCAGTGTACACAACTTCTTAGACACTTGTTTTAATTTTAAGCAGCAAGGAAATATAAGAAAGGATTGATATTCTCCCAAAGAAAGGAAAGTGAACTCGAGGAACTGCCTGTAGTTAGATTCGAGACGCTCTCAAATGCGACAGAAAATTTTGATCGAACCAAAATGCTTGGAGAGGGTGGCTTTGGTCCAGTGTACAAAGTAGTTTTCATTTTCTTCTTTCATATTCTCATTTCTTCTTCTTCTTTTTTGTTATGATACTGAAAATTCGATTTGATTCAGGGGAAACTGCCAGATGGACAAGAAATTGCTGTAAAACGGCTAGCAAGATCTTCCAACCAAGGGGCGGAAGAGTTCATGAATGAGGTCGTGGTGATCTCAAAGCTTCAGCATCGCAATCTTGTCAGATTAATCGGTTGCTGTGTTGAGCATGAAGAAAAGATGCTAGTTTACGAATACATGCCCAATGGAAGCTTGGATGCCTTTCTCTTTGGTTAGTGGATCATCAAATCACTTCTTCAATGCAAGCTCATGTGCTGCTGTTGATTTAAATAACCTTTCTCAGGTTCACATAAACGAGAGTTTCTCAACTGGCAAACGCGCAAATCAATTGTTGAGGGGATTTGTCGAGGCCTGCTTTACCTGCATAGAGATTCGAGGCTAAAGATTATCCACAGAGATCTCAAGGCAAGCAACATCTTGTTGGATGAGGAGTTGAACCCTAAAATTTCCGACTTTGGTATGGCAAGAATATTTGGTGGCAAAGCTGATCAAGCCAATACAACAAGAGTTGTTGGGACATAGTGAGAGCAACACATATTTATTGCCTCATTCAAGTAAAAAATATTATTTGTTGCAATGACAATCTTATCATGTATTTATGGTGCAGTGGCTATATGTCCCCGGAATATGCACATCGTGGAATATTCTCTGAGAAATCCGATGTATATGCTATTACTGGAGATTGTGAGTGGAAAGAAGAATTACAGTTTTTGTGATGAAGATCAACAATTCCTTACAGCTTATGTAAGCAGTAGTGTTCATCAACAGTGTCCATATTTTTTCACAAGATATAGTAAAAATCTAATTTTTTTTGTGGATCTCAACATACAGGCATGGAAATTGTGGAATGAAGGAAAGATTACAAATTTGATGGATCCTGCAATGTATGATAGTGCAATTGAAGATGATATAGTGAGATATGCAAATGTAGGACTTTTGTGTGTTCAAGAAATAGCAGCAGATAGGCCTAACACGTCGACTGTGCTGCCGATGCTTAGCTGTGAGATCATAGAGCTTCCTCACCCGAAGCAACCAGCATTTGTTGTATTCAGAGCTCTCAATCGACCCAGCCCTCTAGCAATGATGTCACTATTTCTATATTAGGAGGAAGGTAGGTTAGAGACCTATTTTCCATGATATATAGTATTATGCACTGTCATTTTGATCGCACCTCGTGAATACACTTTTCAAATCCAAGATTAATTCCATAAAAATGAATACTGAAGTTCTCGTTGGAAATAAATCAAGAAGATAGGCTAAAATCAAGTGATTGATTACAATGATCATGCAATTAATTATAACTATTCTTTTTCCTGATTTGTAGTTAAGTTAAATCTTATCATATATGTAATTATTCTCCCCAACCTATTTAGGCGTGTAAAATCCCCTGTGTAATACACACTAGTTGAATGCTATATAAAGCATTGTTCAACGGTTGTAAATAAGGATTTTAATGGTTATTAGTAATTTGTAGACTCATTTAACTGTTGTCTTAGAATTGATCAAGTGGATAATATACACTCCTAACTTCTATTGAATCCTATAATTTTTGTGATAATTATTAAACAGGAAAGTAGGGAGTATTACTATCAAAGGGGAGTGATCAATTACTAACTTATCATTTAATTACTAACTACAACTAATTTAAGGCTATAGAATTTTAGAAAACGTGTGGTCTACAATTTGCCACGTGTAATTTTCGTTTTTAATAATAAAATCAAAAAAGATAAAAAAAAATTCAAATTAGGATTTTGGATGAAAACGTCAATATAGTGATTCGAAAATATCAATACAATGCTTTGATAATGTCAACACAATGCTATGAGAATGTCAACACAATGTTTATCTTGACATTCTACATGTATTATATTGACATATTTTATATAGTATGTTACTATGTTGACATTTCTGCTGTACGAAAAAATAAAAAAAATTTGAAATTTTTTTCAAATTTTGACGTCGGAATATATGCATGTAGTATATCGTTGGAATCCTTACAAAATTATTTTTAATTTGGTACTCCATATATGTTATATGAATTTAAAGTTTTGGAATTTCTTTTAAAAGTTAGTTATAACTAATTTTGTAGTTAATTAACATTAATACCCCAATTGATATTTTTTGGAATTAATTCTATGGCCTTATTGACGTTTTTTGTTGATCGTATTGACATTTCAGGGTTGATGATCTAGACCTTTAATTTGAATATCTAATGACTATTATTTAGTTATAGTTAACGATTAAATATTGAGTTAGCAATATAACACTCCTCACGAGCTTTGTCTTTAAATTCCAAAACCATTAAATTCAATGTAATTCAGACCGCTCCAATTTCGCCGTCCGGTACCACGACAATGCATGAATTTGGAATTGAATTTTAATTCTATCAATTCCAATTCGACAATTCTAATTCCCTAGGTTAACAAAAGAATTAAATGTATCTATAAATATCATTTTCTACTCAATTTTAGCATCACGGTTCTGTTTTTATCTCTGTGCAAAGTTATCGAGAAATAAGCTTAAATGTAATTGTGTGTGACATAAAAATGGACCGCCAACCAAAAGTGTGGGGAATGGATTCTGTGGAACAAAAGGCAGCCTCTTGAACATTAAACGCAGTTAAAATTCCTAAGCAACTGCAAGTCCGCAAGAATCATACAGAAACTTCTATAGTTTTTTTTTATAAAATCCTACAAAAATCAGACAGTTACTTTCAATTTAATAACTGAGTTTCCAGTAAATGAATTTGGAGTTTGGACTGTGTAGCAGTCATTGTCTTTTACAGTAATTGACTATTGAAATCCGTGTGTTTTAGTGTTTTCAAATTTCCCTATCTATCCTTACTCATTTCCTAGAAAAATAGAAGCTAATAGGTTCAAGCAAACTAGTTCACATCTTTTCCTAATTCAACATTTTTAGTTTGCATCACAACTACTACTAAACTCGACTCATACCAGATCAGATATAGTCATCATTTTCTCTAATAAGCTACTAAAAACATGTAAAAGAGGTCTCAAAACTACCTTCCTCCTAATATAGAAATAGTGACATCATTCACAGAGCATTTACTTGTACTCTTGCTAGAGGGCTCTGCCGAATGAGAGCTCTGCATCGCAAGAAACGCTGGTTGCTTCGGGTGAGGAAGCTCTACAATCTCACAGCTAAGCATCGACAGCACGGTCAACGTGTTAGGCCTATCTGCTGCTATTTCTTGCACACACAAAAGGCCTATATTTGCGTATCTCACCATGTCATCTTCAATTCCAGTATCATATATGGCAGGATCCATCAAATTTACAATTTGTCCTTCATTCCACAATTTCCATGCCTGTTTGATTCCACAAGATATATTTTAATAGGTATGACATATAAAATCCAAATATGTTACATTGTCCAGAACAAAGCAACTTACATAAGCTGTAAGGGAGAGTTGTTGATCATAAAAACTAGAGTGTTTCTTCCCACTCACAATCTCTAATAATAGAACCCCAAAGCCATACACATCTGATTTTTCGGAGAATATCCCACGTAGTGCATATTCCGGGGGCATGTAGCCACTGCAACCACAAATCCATGATCAGAACTGCAATAAGAAACTTGTCACTGAAAATATTTACTTGAGAACGGAAATCAGCTCACAATGTCCCAACAACCCTTGTTGTAATGGCTTGATCATCTTTGTCACTGAAAATTCTTGCCATACCAAAGTCGGAAATTTTAGGGCTCAATGCCTCGTCCAACAAGATATTACTTGCCTTGAGATCCCTGTGGATAATCTTCAACCTTGAATCCCAATGTAGGTAAAGCAGGCCCCGACAGATCCCCTCAATAATTAATTTTCGCGTTTGCCAATTAAGAGTCTTATGCTCATGTGAACCTGAAATAGCGTTTGACCATCACATAGCACAACTCCTACTACAATTATAAAAATAAAGAGCATAGTTGCAATAGTAAAATTTTCTTAGCAACATAGGCATACCAAAGAGAAAGCTATCCAAGCTTCCATTAGGCATATATTCATAAACAAGCAATTTTTCTTCAGACTCAACACAGCAACCGAGAAGTCTAACAAGATTCCGATGCTGAAGCCTTGAAATCACCTCAACCTCATTCATGAACTCCTCGACCCCTTGGTTGGAGGATCTTGCTAGCCTTTTTACAGCAATTTCTACTCCATTTTGCAATTTCCCCTGAAGAAAAAGGAGCTCAAACCACAGCACATCACTCTCCACAAATTAAGTACAATAAATGTTGGGAGAAGATGAAATACTTTGTAGACTAGTCCAAAGCCACCCTGTCCAAGCTTGTTGATGGGATCAAAATTTCCAGTCGCAATTGATAACATTTGAAATTGAAATACACATAGTTCATCATGTTGTAGCTTGTAATCTTCAGAAGACCTTGCCTCGGCTCCCTTGTTACGCTTCCTTGCTGCAGTAAATTGAAACAAATATTAAAGAGAACATGAAAGAATATACATTTAAGTATTTACCTCTGTAATGCATTAACAGTTTAGGCAAAAAGTATGCGCACGTAGCCATAAGTGCTAACCCCAAAACCAGTGCGGTCCCAACAATTGCTGTCAACCCTTTCTTATTATGCATCAACGAAGATGACTTAGGCTTCGCGACACGAATAAACATGTCTGTGTCAAAATTTGACTTGGTTACATCAGTTAAGTTTCCAGTCCAGCGCAGGCATCCAGTTCCAGAAGAATAAGCATAAGCTGTACAAGTACAATTGCTAACGCATGCATTCCTGCATTCTATTTCTGCTTCAGACGACGAATCCCATGTGAACCGATCAGGCAACTTTACTCCCTCCATCTTCACAAACTCATCTTCTCCTTGTCCACACCTGACACTATCTTTTCTGGTGCAGCCACTGCTCCAATTTTCTCGGCTGCTTTCTGGAATAAAGCCCGGGAAACAGGTACATGACTGGCTTTCATCAGCATTACAAATGCCGAAAGGTCCACACTTAGCGTACACATCACATGCAGCACTTGTTAGCAACCATGTTACATCCCATCCCTTCTTCTCATCAGACCACACCCTCTGCTCTATGCTCCCTGATGGGCTTAAAACAAAATATTGCAAAACAGAGGAATTTGTGAGTGTAAAAGTTATATCTGAACTTCCTGGAGAATCGCCACCAATAAAAGTCCCATATGCATAGCCACGTCTAGTGAAAGGACCACTCCGGAGATAAGGATTTCCATTCTTCCAAACAAACAATTGTGGGATGCCTGATGGCTCAATGGTGAAGGTGAACCTTCCAGGTGTCGGATCATCAGGACTTGTCCACGATGTAAGCATATTCTTATTATTTCTCAAATATGTACCAATCTTCATCTTCTCTAACCAAGAATCCGAAGCATGTTGGAAGCTCTCCCAAACATATGCACCATTGGAGTTATCTTGCAGAACTAGATTCCCTGTATCCAAGAGCACAGCACTAGAATTTGCTACAGAAGATGATAGATTAGTCGACCACACAGTCTCATTTCGACCATCCAAGATCACGAGATTCCCATCTGATGATATCTGAAATGTTCCAGAGGAATCATTGAGAGGCTTGTTTCTATTAGCAACCCATACAACAGTCATCACCGGGAGATTATACATGATACCGAGGTAACGTCGGCTGCTATTTGACGGGCTGAAAAAACTTAACTTGAATCTATTTCCATTGGAAATCAAAGCTTCAGAGTTGACAAGAGATTCATTTGACTTTATGGTGTCAATGGCTGAAGAGAGTGAAAACAAACAAGTAAATATGAGTTGAAGCACAAAATATCCAAATCTGATCCTCATGAATAACTTCTCTTCTTCTTTGCAAGGACTAGAATTATACCATAACACTATAGATTTGAATATGATTCAGACATTTAGATGATATTTGAATTTTCTTTCGTTGTTGATATTTGAATTTTCTTTCATAACAGAAAGTTCGGGAAAGGTATTTTCTTTGACTCAGATAAGGAAAATCTTATGCCACCAATAATTAAACGGCACCACCACTAATGAATAAGACAACAAATAAAGCACTAAGCCACACCAATAATTGACTTGGTAGAACCGTAGAAAGGGGTAAAATGCTAGCTTATGTTTTGGCCTATAATTTTTATTGCTACTCTTTACTACACACTTCTGATTGAACAAAAAATCAATTTTACTTCTCTCGCCTGAAATTATTAACCCTTATCACTAATAATCAGATGCACTATAAAACAATTAATGACTGAAATATCATTACTCACCTCCGAATGATAAAATCCTCGCATCTATCATCGTCGTTATTATTATTATTATTATATAAAAGACGAGTTTTGGGCTAAATTGAGCAATGCCCACCTATTCTTGAATCAAGCAAACTCATTTTGTGAATATGAGGGAATAGGTGTGGAGGCTTAATTCAGCAATCAAAGAACCACCTCATTAAAGTATGACAAGATTGAAGAAGCAAGATTGTTGTATGTAATTCAATATATAAGAAAATGAAGGCAACAACAATATATATAGAGGCAAATAATTGTATCAAATAAACATACAGAACCAGGTTTTCTACCTGCCTTCAACTATAGAAATAGAGACATCATTTACAGAACCTTTACTTGACCTCTTGGTACAGGACTCTACGAATTGAGAGCTACGCATCCCATGAAAGGCTGGCCGCTTTGGTCGAGGAAGCTCCACAATCTCACTGCTAAGCATCGACAACACTGTAGACATGTTAGGCCTGTCTGCTGCAGTTTCTTGCACGCACAATAAACCTACATTTGCATATCGAACAATATCATCTTCCATTCCACTATCAAAGATGTCCGCATCCCTCAAATTCACTATCTTTCCTTCATTCCACAAATTCCATGCCTGTTTATAACCACAACATAACAAAAACTTATTAAGTTCACTATCTTTCCTTCAATCCCCAATTTCCATTCCATGCTTGTTTCATACCCACAACATTACAAAAATTTATAGTGACATGTTAAATCAAAATATACTACATTTTCCAGAACAAAGTAACTTACATAAGCTGTTAGAAAGAGTTGCTGATCATCAAAACTGGAGTTTTTCTTTCCACTCACAATCTCTAATAGCAGGACCCCGAAGCTATACACGTCCGATTTCTCAGAGAATATTCCACGTGATGCATATTCCGGGGGCATATAGCCACTGCAACCAATCAATGATCAGAATGTCAAAAAGAAATCTGTGTCAAAAAATATTTTGCTTGAATGAGGCAATCAATAAGTTCTCACAACGTCCCAACAACTCTTGTTGTGTTGGCTTGGTCATCCTTTCCACCAAAAATCCTTGCCATACCAAAGTCGGATATTTTGGGGCTAAACGCCTCATCCAACAAGATATTACTTGCCTTGAGATCTCTGTGAATGATCTTTAACCTTGAATCCCGATGTAGGTAAAGCAGGCCTCGACAAATCCCCTCAATAATAACTTTTCGTGTTTTCCAACTAAGAAGTTTATGTGTATGTGAACCTGAGAAATGGTATCCAAACTATCACCGAACAAAGAACAAATGAATTGAATTTTGTTAGACGAAGTGAAACTTGAGCATCATAGACATACCAAAGAGAAAGGCATCCAAGCTTCCATTAGGCATATATTCATAAACAAGCATTTTTTCTTCAGACTCCACACAGCAACCGAGAAGTCTAACAAGATTGCGGTGTTGAAGCCTTGAAATCACCTCAACCTCATTCATGAACTCCTCCACCCCTTGGTTAGAGGATCTTGCTAGTCTTTTTACAGCAATTTCTACCCCATTTGGTAATCTCCCCTGAGAACCAGCTACAGAATCACATTTCTTGATATAGAGCACCAAAACTGGTAATAGCTAAGTAAATCTTGAAAAAGAAGAAAATTTACTTTGTAAACTAGACCAAAGCCACCCTGTCCAAGCTTATTCGCAGGGTTAAAATTTTCTGTTGCATTTGAGAGTGCCATAAATCTAAATGTAGGTAACTCCTCAAGTTTAACACCATGCTTATCATGTTTGAGTGTGCTTTCTTCAGAATACCCTGCATCATTTCGAATAAAGTGTGTGTGTGTGTACAACAGAGCGATATGTTAAAGAAGACGAAAAGTAAAACGTGTCCACTGAGAATCGGGTTGAATGAACATATTACCTCTGTAACTTAACAAATATTCCAGCAAAAAGTATGCACATATGGCAACAAGTATAAACCCCAAAGCCACTGCTGCCACAACTATTGCTATGTGGTATTGCTTCTTATCTGCTGAGAATTACAGGAGACAAATGTTGTAGTACAGCTTATTAAACAATCAAAACATTACATAGTCAATCATGTGCATGTAAAAAAACAAGAGATGATTTACCTAGTTCTGAATGTGCCAATCGAATGTGCAAGTCGTCACCACCATAAGCAAACTTCTGAGTATCGGTTAAGTTCTGAGTCCATTGCAGACATCCGATTCCAGGAGGATATGCATAAGCTATACATAAACAATCAATCAAGCACGTGTCCCTGCATTCTTCTTCAGATAAGCGAAACAATCTAAAATGATCCGGCAACTTCAATCTCTCCACCTTTAGAAACTCATCCTGATTACCAACAAAATTGTTATGTTCGCATTGGAGTCGAGTTTTCCTAGTGCATCCACTCGTCCAGTTTCCCGCCTCCCACTCATCTTTGCTTCTAGGCACGAAGCCCCGAAGACAGGAACATATCGGTCTGTCTTGAGCATCACAGCTTCCAAAGGGTCCACACTTACCATAAATATCACACTCGTTACTTGTTGATGACCATGTTACGTCCCATCTTTTCTTCTCGTCAGACCACACCTTCTGCTCTACACTCCCTGAAGAGTTCAAGAAAACGTATACCAAAACAGATGAATTTGAAAGCATTAATGTTTGATACGGAGTTCCAGGATAATCACTGACAACCTGAAGTCCATAACGATATTGTGAGCTCATGTTCGGAATCCCAGTGTATTTCTGACCATTCCACGGACCAGTACGCCAGCAAGGATTACCATCCTTCCGAACAAACGACTGAGGTACGTCGAAAGGCTCTATGGTTAAGGTGAAACTTCCAGGTGCCGGATCATCAGGACTTTTCCAAGATGTCAGTATATGCTCCTCGTCTATTACTAAATCTGGAACAATTTTCATCTTCTCTAACCAGGAATCGCAAGCATGTTGAAAGCTCTCCCAAACATATGCACCGTTGGAGTTATCTTGCAGAACCAGATTCCCTGTATCCAAGAGCACAGCACTGAAATTAGCCACAGAAGATGAGAGATTAGTCGACCACACAATCTCCTTTCGACCATCCAAGATCACGAGATTGCCATCTGATGATATCTGAAATGTTCCAGATAAATCATTGAGAGGCTTGTTTCTATTAGCTACCCACACAACAGTCATCACCGGGAGATTGTACATGATACCGAGGTAACGTCGGCTGCTATTTGGTGGGCTGAAAAAACTTAGCTTGAATCTATTTCCATTGGAAATCAAAGCTTCTGAGTTGGCAAAAGATTCTTTAGCATTTATGGTGTCAAGGGCTGAAGAGAATGTTAAGAAACAAGTAAATATGAGTTGAAGCACATAAAATCCAAATCTGATCCCCATGAATAACTTCTCTTCATCTCTGCAAGGATACCATACTAGTATAGATTTGAATATGATTCAGACATTAGATGATAAACGTTTGACTTATTTCATTGTTGATATTGGAATTTTCTTTGATGCATGTGTACTATTGGGCAGAATAGAAAGTTCGAGGAAAGTAATTTCTTTGATGCAACAAACAGTTTAACACCACCTAAAGATAAAGACAACCAAACAAAATCATAAAGCCACAGCATTTGACTAGGTAAAAAAGAGAAAAATGCTAGCTTTGCAAAATAACACTCCCTCTGTCCCAACTAAGTTGAGTCGTATTCTTTTTTGAGACGTCTCAATAAAGTTGACTCATTTCCTTTTTGAACAAAAAACAAATCATCAAATTACTATTACTTTATTCAACTACCTACTTACTCTCTCTTTATTTTTCCTACTTCATTCATACTTTTCAACAAAATTTCTTAATCTTTGTGCCCAAAAGTTTTGACTCAATTTAGCTGGGACATGAGAGTAGTATAGATATAAATATAGCCTCTAACTTATATACTCTCCGTGCTATACTAAGAGTCTCATTTACCTTTCTGCACTCGTTTGATAAAAATGAAAAAGTAACAAAAATGGTGACAAATTACAAGGGGACGGAGGGAGTAACAAAAACTCAAATTTACTTCTGTCGCCTGAAATACATTCTTTCATTTAACCAGTTGCTTCTCCTTTATTCACATTCGTTAATAATAATCAGGGCATCTGAAATGGCACAGTGACACAGCGAACATTAAATTGAGAATCAATCGGAACTCAATTGATAAGACATTTATTTTCGTTTGATCATCAAAAGGTAGATGGAGAACTATTATTGGTTCTCTGAAAAAAAATTGATTAAATTGAACTATTACCAGTCTATTCATGCACCTATAAAATTGGAAGGAAAAACATGAGTCGATTGGGCTGCCGATTCCATCAGGAATTCGCGACAGTAATTGTTACTGTTAAGAATCGGAGTTCCGGTTCAATCTAATAACCCAAAATAGTGATAACAAAGACAAAAGACAGAAAGATAAATTGGACAATGGACACAAGAATTTACGTGGTTCGGTCAATGCGACCTACGTCCACGGCCGGAGGAGAAATTTCACTAGTAATGTGGGGATGATTACAAAAAAGGCTAACACCAATATTTTAGGATAATGGAATTAGAAAGCCTAAGCTACAAAAGAGAAAAGAAGGCAGAAGCTTTGAAGCTTTGTTCTGAAGTAGTAGTGGTTGCCCCAAAGGCATTCTCCCATGCTCCTTTTATAGGCAAAATGGATGGAGAGAAAGTCCACAATGTGTGCTCCCAAATATCACGTACACACTCACAAATCTCCACATATATGACTTGCATTTCAGCTAGAAATAAGGAGCCATAATCTTCAGAAGACAAAGTTGCTATGCCTAAGTCAAAAAGGTAAGGCTAAGCATTTAAGGCATAGCCACCCTACAGTTACTGACGGCTTCAACAAATTGATGCGAGCGCGATTTCGGCCACCACTGACTCTTCCATGACATTGGCGGCTGTGGTGATGTTACCTCCAGCTCAACCAGAATACGGCATGGAAGTATGGAACGTAAGTAGTCCTTGGGATACTAATCTCTACTAAAATTAAAAACTTCACCGTCCCAACTAAGTTGAGATGAAACTTTGACATAGAGATTAAGAAATTGGGTTAGACGTAGGAGGAGAAATGGATAAAGTAGGAAAGATAAACAAGATCGATAGTGTAATAAAGTAAGAATGAATTAGATGTTTTTTTTTCTTGTTAAAAAAGAAATGAATTAACTTAGTTGGGAAATCCCAAAGAAGAATACGACTCAAACTTAGTTAGGACCGAAGGAGTACTTTTATAAATTTTTTAATTAATAAAAAATATCATAAATTTTTATAGATCAAATATCATATCTGACTAATGTAGGTTGCTTTTTTAAAGGCAAAACTACATCAACATTGCTTTTCTACGTGGTTTTTTTATCCCATTTGCCATGTGCTTAAAAAGTAATCTAAAATGTCATAAATGTTTCGCAGTTGTGCATGTGGAATAAGTTTTCTTCAAGCCATGTTCGTTTAACGAGAAAGTAAAGTTAGTAAGGAAAATGATTCCAGAGAAAATGAATCCTAGAAATACGATTCCTAACATCTTTACTTTCCCGTATTTGAAAAATATAAATTTTTAATTTTTTTATTTAATTGAACAATTATTTTTTATTGATATAATGATTATAATAATATAATTTTTTTTAATAGCTTATTAATTAAAAATATAATGATAATAGTTATATTATTTTTTTAAATTTTTTTTATTATTATGATGGATAATTTAAATATGGATTTTGAATTATATAAATATAATAATAAATTATAATTATAATTATTTACTATATTATAATAAAAAAATAATATAATAGTAATAAATATAATTATTATTATAACTACACTATTTATGGATATTATAATTGAATAAAACTGTAACTTTGTTATTTAATTTATAAATAATTAGTATTAGTATTATCATTCTTTAATAAATTATTTATTATTTTTATGATGATAACCATTATAAATTATAAATATAATAAAGTTATACTTAGTTAAATATTGAAATATGTAGCAATCTTAAAAGTGAGAAAAGGAATATCTGCTAAAAGTTAGGATTGTACTAAGGTTCTTGTTTTGAAGGTTTTGATTACTTTTTTAGTATAATTAAAATTAAAATAAACGTAAAAATGTGAAATTTAAGGAATTAGATTTCTTTCCGGAAACCAAAGAGAATGTAACATAAGAAATGTAAAGTAGAATCTGGTGTGCATAATTATGTTTGACAGACACAGTGATGATGTTCCTTCAACTCATTCCATCCTTACACTAGTCCACCATGCCTCCTGCCTTGACACAGACACCATCACCACATCTCTAATCCTCAAAGACTCCGACACCCTCCACTCCGCCGCCCCAACGCCACCACCCGCCGCCGCTACCTCGGCATATGGTACTACCTCCATCACCTGGATCGCCAACCGCCACACCCCACTCAACGATTCCCTCTCCATCTCCCCAGCCGCCTCACCACCGCCTCCGGCCTCCTCATCTGGTCCTCCTACGCCGCGCCCTCGCGCGTTAACGTCACGGCTCAGCTCGTGTTGAGAGACTCCGCCACCGGAATCATCTCATGGGAGAGCCACAAAACGCCCGTGGATACCTTCCTACCCACAACCCCAAAACGGGGAAACGGGTCGACTTGAATTCGACACCTCGGGCCTATACGCCGTCGGCATTCCTCAGATTTTCATATGGAATGTGGCGAAGCGGGCCCTGGAACGGGAGGATTCTGACGGGAGGAAGATGGGACTTACTATTTCAGTAGAAACTTCAGACAGAGCTTTGTATCGAGGATGGGGTTCTGGTGGAGGCGGCCTGGGATGATCGGAAGCGTGATTGGGAAGTGAAGTGGACCGGGCCGGGCCAGGAATGTGACTTGCACAACAGGTGCGGCCCGTCTGCGATCTGCTACGATCATAGCACGCCAATTTGTGCTTGTTTGAAAGGTTATGAGCCGAGAAATGGAGTGGAATGGGGCAAGGGGATTTGGTGTGGTGGTTGTGTGAGGAAGAGTGTGTTGCAGTGTGAGAGAGAGAATAATGTGACTGATAAGGATAGAGGGGATGGATTTATGAAGGTGGGATTTGTCAAAGTGCCGGATTTTATGCAGTGGATGTCAGGTTTGGAAACTGAGTGTGAGAGCTTGTGCTTGACGAATTGCTCATGCTTGGCCTATGCGTATGATCCTGGCATTGGTTGTATGTTTTGGAGTGGAGACTTGATCGATCTTCAGATGTTTCCTGGCAATGCTGGCTCTGATTTCTATTATCGTGTTGCCTATACCGATGCTGTTACTGGTAAGGATCTCGTTTACCAGTTTCTTTTGTCTATTCAGGCTAATCATGTATAGTAGTAGTTGTTGTTAAAACAATGTTTGTTTGTTTGTTTTAGACAAGGAGAAGAGCAATGGACGAGTAGTCATTATAGTTTCAGTTGTTGCAAGCTTTGTGGTTGCATCAATTTGCCCAGCTTTCACTTGGTGGACTTGCAAACGAAAAGGTTGGATTTAGAGTAGATGAGTGAATTTATTATAATCGAGTAGATATTTATGAACTTATGTTTCTTGCTAAATAGGAGAAAACAGAACTTCTGCAAATGTAAAGGGAAGAAACAGCCCATCTAATTTGAGAGAGGTTGTGCTTCCAAGTGATATGGATAAGGTTAGAATTGAAGAGCTGCCGTTGTACAGTTTTGAGATGATAGTAACTGCAACTAGCAATTTCGACACGAGGAATATGTTAGGAATGGGAGGTTTTGGTCCAGTTTATAAGGTGACTATTGCTTTCATCTTAGCTAGATTATGTATACACTTGAAAGGGGTTCTGAAAATGGTGTGTGTTGGTAGGGAAGCATGGCCAACGAAGACATGATTGCAGTGAAGAGGCTCTCAACATCGTCCGGGCAAGGGTACAAGGAGTTCATGAACGAAGTGTTGGTGGTATCCAAACTCCAACATCGGAATCTAGTGAGGCTGTTGGGATGTTGTGTCGAGAGAGGAGAGAAGATGTTGATCTATGAATACATGCAGCATAGAAGCTTAGATTTGTATCTCTTTGGTTAGATTGATTTCTGTTTTGAAGATTCAGTTCTTTGCTACCATTCAAGAATCTCTATGCACAAAAGGTTTCATCATTTGTGTTCATCTGCAGATAAAGCACACGACAAACAGTTCAATATCATGGAAGGCATCAGGAGAGGCCTATTGTATCTCCACAGGGACTCAAGGCTGCGAATATTTCATCGTGATCTCAAGCCTAGCAATGTCTTACTAGACGAGGATCAGAACCCGAAGATTTCAGATTTTGGCATGGCGAGGATATTTGGAGGCAACCAAGATTAAGCCAACACTGGCAAAGTTGTGGGGACTTAGTGTATATATATATACCTATAAAATTGAGAATATATAGTGATTTCCAACTAAAACAGAGTATTTTGTAGTGGGTATATGTCTCCAGAATACGTGATGGGGGGCAAATTTTCGTAGAAATCTGATGTTTTTAGCTTTGGAGTGATTGTGTTGAGATGATAAGCGGGAGGAGGAACACGAGCTTCTACAACGAAGAACTCTCGTTAGGGCTTCATGGATATGTAACCCTAGGTTTAAATGATCATATAATAATGTTTATGTACTCGTTTGTTGGTGTTGTGTCAAGGCATGGAAGGTTCGGAATGAAGGGAATGTGGAGGATTTCGTTGATATGGAAATATATAGTCCAAATTTGAAGGGAGAGATAGTGAGATGCTTACACATTGGTCTCTTGTGTGTTCAAGAATTGCCCACGAATAGGCCTATTATATCGACTCTTCTGTTGATGCTGAGCACTGAGATCGCTGATCTTCCGTTGCCGGAGCAGCCCGTCTTCACCGATCAGTGGAGCCGTTGGCCGACACAAACACCATCAGCCAATCAGGTCACTCACACCGCGATGGAGGAAAGATGATGATGAGAAATATAGGCCTTGATTATATAATAAAAACATGTTTGATAGAGAAGATAATTCATCTATATGTGGAATTCTATGACCAAAATTTTTTTTTATATTTGATCGTTGAATTCCAAACATAATGAGTTATCTTCCTTACCAAAAGAAATTTTTATATAAATGTACATATAAACTAGTGGAGTTCATGTAGGATGACATGACAGATATATTGCAAAAGAAACGATTACATATATTTGTTCTTTCCTATTTTTTTCTATGTTCACCAAAAAATGTCTTACTTTTTTCGTCTCACAATAGAAGTCATATTTGGTTTGACCACGAATTTTAAGAAATGTAAAGAAAAATGGATTGAATAAGTTAGTCAAATTTGAATTTCACTTTTATGCTATTAGTTTTATAATAAAATATGATTAGAATAAGTTGTGGAATGTGAGCCTACTTATCATTTATGATAAAAGAAAAATATAACTCTTACAGTGGGACAAAATATTTTGCAATGTTCGTGATTTTAAAGTCCCATTTTACTGTAGTGCAAAGTAGTTTGATAGATTCTATGAAATTTGGAGAATTAAATGCATAGAAAATTATTGAAGAAGATTGAGAAAACAGCCATTAAAAAAGAAAAAGAAGAGAAATCGTTGAACAAAAGAGGAGATATAATTCGGAATTTTCTCTAATGACTACATTGTGAAAATCTGTACTAACTAATAAATTCTAAACAATAAGTGCTTTTTTATTTTTTTTGTGTTAACAGCCCCTCAAGTTGGAAGCATAACAAATGCGACAAAAACATCAAACCATAAAAAAATTACCAACATCTCAATTCCATTCTAACGGACAAGCTTCCAGATCTAAATAGTCCAAATATAGTTCAACAAGAGCTTGGCGTCCAAATATAGTACGGATTTTAAGAAATACTCCCTCCGATTCATATTAATAGAGTCATTTTTCTATTTAGGAAAGTTCCAAGTTAACTGAGTCATTTTTACTTTTGGCAAAAAGTTAATTCTCTCTTATCTCTATTACTTTATTCTTTCTTATTTTTTTCACCATCCATTTAACATACTCCATCCATTCACAAAAAATAGAGCAATTGGTGTATGACACGAGTTTTAATATAGAATTGGTCAAGTAAGAGAGAAGGGAAAAAAATAAGAGAGAAGGAAAAAAAGTAAGTGAAAACTAGTGTTAGTGGAATGATGTGTAGGGTTATTATTTGTTGAAAACTTTCTATAAATGAATGTGCTCTATTTTTTGTGGACGGCCAAAAATGGCAAATGTGCCCTATTTTTTGTTGACGGCTTAAAATGGTAAATGTGCCCTATTTTTTGTGGACGGAGAGAGTACTATTCTTAAACTCCGTGCCGAAAAGAAATGCATTTATTAATAAGGAACAAAGAGTGAAGAAAAGTGGATTGAAAAAATTTAATGGAACGTGAATTCCAATATATATTGATTTTAAAATGTAATATTAAGTTTATAACATAATGCGAGTAAAATGAGTCATTGAATTATATCCAACATACCAGGTCACTATATTATTTCAACCCAAGTAGTATTAAAATTCACTTGCATATATTCAAAAGAGTGATATGCTTGTAAGATATCTAAGCGAATAAAATATTTTTTTTCAAATATCTAGATTAAGAGTAAACGCAAATAGACCAACCGCAGTGGCCGTCCGTGCAACACGGCGCAGCCGCAGCTGTCTATTGCAAGCCGAAGGGGTGCTATGGTGGGAGGAGGACCATCAAGTATCCGGCGGAGCCGTGTGGTGGGTGGCGGGAGAGACGGCGGTGTTGCGTCGATCTATTGCAGCAGCGCAACTGCCGAGACGGTATTTTTCAAAAAAAAATATTTATTTATTTATTTATTTTAAATTTTTATCTATAAAATATCTATTATCAATTCATCTTTTTTCATTTCATTCCATTTTGTTTATTTTTATCCAATTAATTTTGTTTTAATCCAATTAAAATATACCATCAATTAAAAAAAAGGTAATTTGTGACTATAGTATGGCTGGATAAAATTTTATGGCTAAGCCATGACTTTGATGGGTATGACTTGACAAGTTTCTGTGGCTAAGCCATGACTTTGATGCCATGCCACTATTGTGGACCACTCTTAGAATTCGGATCTAACTATTTCGCTATATCCAACGTCTAAAAAATTATCAAATGCAGTTTTTTATTGAACAATTATTCGTCGAACCCATGTTATTTACACATTCCAAAAAATTATCAAATGCTGTTTTTTATTGAAAAATAATTCGTAGGTCCCATGTTATTTACACATTCCAATCATAAATTTTTAGTAATTAATTTTTTAATATAATCAAATTCATGTTTTAAGGGTATGGATAGATCATGTAATAAAAAGACATTTAGTAATTAATCTTAATATATTTATTAAATATTTTAATTCTTCTTAAAATAAAAATAGTGTCAATAGTTTAAACCAAAATTTAAAATACCAATAATGGGCGATCGGCTCTTCATAGGCGCTGCCATCGGCTCCAATTGTTGGGAGAGGAGGCCGATAATTTATTTATTAAATTTCTTCTCCTATAAATATCTCACAATCTCATTCATTTCACACACCACATCCTTTTCTACTCGCATTTTTTTCTCTCATATTTATTGTATTTTTTTTAAAATTTGCTTCTCGTTTTATTTTTTTTTCCAATGTTGTAATACATCGAAAAATTAATTTATTCATGTATTTTAACTTAATTAAATTATTTAGACATTGATATAAAAAATAAAATAAAATAGTGATGATCTAAAAATGAAATGAAGTCTAAGATAGGCTCTAAGATGGGCTCTCATTACAGGGATTGGATTGGCTCCAAAGATGGGACACCACTATCCCAAAATCCACAAAGAGTACTTTCATTACTTTTTTTTTTTTCTCTTTCTCTTAATTTTCTTATCTCTCTCAATTTACGAATTTCTCTTTAAAACCTGTACAACTTTGTCTATGTTTAGGGGAAAAAGTGAGTAAATAGTACTTCATCCGTTCCACAAAAGATGTCACACTTTTCTTTTTAGCTTGTCTCACAAAAAATGTCACATTTCTATTATTAGAAAAAGTTCTCTCATATTAATATAAAAATTTATATTTTTTTTCTCCATTTAATACACAAAACAAAACTTAATAAAATCTCGTGCAATTCCACAAGTCTGACGTCTTTTGTGGGAAGGAGTACTAGTCCTAAAACTTTTAAATGTTAACTCGTAGATTGGTAGTAGCTCGCTCTCTTCATTGTACCAACAATTTTAGGCTCATTCTTCTAGCCTCTAGGGTTTCTTGAGACATCAATTTTCACCCAAATTGAAGGTTAAAACCATTCATCAAATCTCGTAATTTCTTGAATCGGTCGATATGCCTCAGAGACACTCAAAGAACAACAACGATTTAGCATTCTTCACGTACGATGAGAAGCGGAAGCTTGGTTACGGCACGCAGAATGAGAGATTGGGAAGAGACTCCATCAAGCCCTTCGACGCTTGTTCACTCTGCTTGAAGCCCTTTATTGACCCTCTCTCCTGCACCAAAGGCCACATTTTCTGCAAAGAGTGCATTTTGGAATGCCTTTTAGCCCAGAAGAAAGATATCCACAGGTGATCTTTGCTATTGGATTCACATTGAATTAGTGTGATTTTGTTTGTTTTCTGAGCTAGCGAAGTTAGGTTGTTAATTTGTGTACATGTTGTTGATTTGTGTTGACTACAGTAGTTTGTTAATTTGTGTTCATGTTATTAGATTTATATTGAATTAGTGTGATTGTGTGTTTGTTTTCTGAGCATTATGTTGAATTCTTAGTGAAGTTAGGGTATTGGAATTCAAAGCCTATTTGGGGAAATTGTGATGTTTAAGAATTCTGTTTTCAAGTGCAGAAAGTCAGCAGCCCATGCTGCTCAACAGAAACAGGAAAAAGAAGATGAAGAAGACAAGCTTATGCTGCAAAAAGCTCGAGAGCTCGATGCGTTTGATCAGCAGAACCACGGGGCGATACCACAGTACAACGATAAGAGCTACAGTCGAGACAAAAACAGTTTCCATGGAGCCAACAGTGTGAAGACGACCTCATACGAAGAGGAAGCACTCCGTACAATGAAGGCTTTTTGGCTACCTTCTGCAACACCCGAAGCTCCTATCAAAGTGCACGCTCCGTCAACAGACACGAAGTGCCCTGAAGGGAACGAAAAGCTCAGGCTGAAGACGCTCTTCCCCGTGGTTTTCACAGAAGACGCTAACGAAGAGAAGAGATCAACTTCTCTTGACAAAACTTATATCTGCCCTAGTTGCAAGGTCACGCTGACAAATACACTCGCGCTCGTGGCCTTGAGTTCTTGCGGGCACGTCTTCTGCAAGAAGTGCGCTGACAAGTTCGTTGCTGTCGATAAGGTTTGTCTAGCCTGCGACAAGCCTTGCAAAGAGAGGCATCTTGTGAATCTTGCCAAGGGTGGGACTGGTTTTGCAGGCCATGGAGATCATCTCGAAGCCAAAGACTTTAAACATTTAGGTAGCGGATCGGGCCTCGGGCTTGTTAGACCAGCAACCAAGACTTGATCTGGAGACAGTTGGAGGTGTTTTTATGTATCATATATTTTGTAATGCAAGAGAAAGGTGCCAGATTGTATCAGAAATTCTGAGTTTCTAATTCAACCATTAATCTTAATTCGAGTGTTTTCCAAATTCTTCATTATTCTTTTTTATCAGTGATGGTTTTGTCTCAAGATAAATTGTTTTCACCACTGCATATTAGCAAATCATGTTGAAATACTTCAATTTCTTAATAGTGAAATTCTTATTCCTAGAATTGATAAGTAACACAAATTTGTGAATACATTAAAATATAAATACAATTAGATTTGAATAAATCTTAATATTTCTCCTAACCTTTGTTTAATTTTTTTCATTTTTACTACCCACAGTCACAACTTACAATTCATGAAAATTCAAGTAGTTGAGAGGTCTTTGTTGGTGCAAAAAATGTTTAAAATAATCACAACTTGGCAAGAAATGGCAAACTGAAGCACCAACAATCACAACTTGCTTTCCCCAATTTCAATATGAAAACTGCATACAAGTCTTCTAGCATTACCATTTACAAGCTCTAGCAATCCCCTCTATCCAAATCTGTAAACTTGAGAAGGTTTTGCTAACTCCCAGTCTATTCTTTTCTGAGTAATGTAAGTTGTTATATTAGTATGATAAATCCTAATTCATTCTTCTCTTAGTATCTCTAGTTTGTAGGTAAAACTCTATTTCCCATTGCTTCTCACAACATGGAGCCACCAACCACTAAGCCATTCTCTTTGACAAAGATATGTTAAAGAGTCTCAACATGACAAGAAAACTTGCAGACATAAAGGGACTAAATAATTCATTCTCTCTGAAAGAAACAAAGTGTAAAAATCATCACTGAACAAGGACTAATAAGTAGAGCAACAGATACTGGCGCGAGAAAGCATAATCACGGGTATTTCAAACTTATATTATGAACACGTTAAGATGAGAACGTTCAAGAATAATGCCGAGTGCCAATATGGTCTAACAAAAAAGCTTCAATCTTAGACATCATAAGAGTCACCAATAAAAGTGAAGCAACTCTTAAACCCTTAACTCTGGATAAGGCCCAAAATAAGTCATGAAGATTAGAAATTAAGAATGTACTGTATAAATTCACCATCACTGTCATCCTTGTTTGCACCAATACTATACCTCACCGCCGTATCAAAAATCAACACCGGATCTTCCTCTGCACATCAGATTTTTTCAAACAGTCAGCCGAAATCCACAATAACACGAATGAAGACGCAATGCAGCCCTAGTTCCTTGTGCCAATATCCATTTGACAGAGTTAAAACCTCATTTCAAGGATGCATCATTAATAACCAATCCATCTTTCGTCGAGACACAACTAGTGCAACCACAATGCCCTAATTCCTATTGGAGATATTTCCAAGACATGTGCATGCAGAAGATGTTGGCTTACAAAGCTGACAATATCAAACTAATATTGCAGTCGACGATCATAACAGAAAACGTTCAAGAAACATGCACAAAAAGGAAAAGGAAAAGCAGGGCATACCAAGACATAAGAGTCGGGTGAAACTCCAACCAAAGACAATCCAGGAAATACACGCTGTTTTAAACACATTCAACATATCAAATACTACTATCAAAATCAGAAATCAGAGACATACATTAGACATACATCGAGTTGTTTCTTGAGATTGTTAGGCCACTTTTTGGGGCGGCGGGAAGGCTTGGCCGCGGTGAAAGCGTAGAGATCCTCCTCGATTTCTTCCCTCGTCAGCGAAATCCAGAGCTTCTTTTTCGAACTCGAGTTTCCATCACTGCTTGTTTGCCTTTGCGACCGCAGCATCCACGGCTTCTTCGCCTCCCCACTCTCCTCCTCCTCCTCCTCATCATCATCGGAATCCAAGTTGTGCAATGCTTGCGATTTCATCGGAACAACAAAATAACCCTTTTTTCTTATTTCAAATTCTTGTTTCTTTGAAAACAGAGGAGGTGTATGCGAGGCAATGAAAATAGAGGATGATGAAGATTTAAAGAGGGTGTGAAACGGCGCATATATCAATCGGGCCGATACAACGGGTTTTGGATCAACTCTGTTTGGGTTAATCCGAGCTAATTGACTTGTGATTTTTTCTTATTTGAAACTTACAACCCTAATCATAATCGTTCGGGTTTCGGTCTTGCCTAACATAGTACTAATATATAACGATAAAAGTTAGTTATATTTATAGAATGTTTGAAATATATTCCTTTAAAATTTATATAACTAAAATAAAACACAATAATAGTTTACCAAAATTTAAAACATATTTTAAAATTTTAAATTTATTTATCTATTACTCTCTTTACTAAGATGGAACTCATTCTCCACTTACATACTTTATTTACTTTTTTCTTTTTATCTCTTACTCTACCGATTGTGCATTAAAACCCGTGTTCAACCAAAAATGTATGTTCTTATGTATATTAAATATAAAATTATAGACTCGTGCTCAACCAAAAGTGTATACTCTTGTGTATATTAAATATAAAATTACAGATTAATTTTTTGTGTAGCTATTTATATTATGAAAATCATAAATAAAAATATAAAAAATTGAATTAGGTATCAAATAAGTATGACAGAATAATAACATATCGAGTTAGTATGAAATGTAACATTAACCTATTTTGTCAATGTTAAGATGGAAATTGCATATGCATGATATGTAGAATCATTTACGATATTAGAAAATATATTGTCTGAATTAATGTATTAAAAAAGAAGAGGTTTATAAAAGGGACTGTTGTAATAAACATAAAAACAAAAATTTCCGTTGCCGGGACTTGAACCCGGGTCTCTCGGGTGAGAGCCGAGTATCCTAACCAACTAGACTACAACGGATTATTGATTATAATTCGTCGTACAATATGAAAATTAGTTTGTTAGTTACAAAATTGGACAAAAATAATTTGTTTCTTTTCTCTAGTTCACATTTGTCAGCAGTAGTGAAATATATAACACAAGTTAATATAGGTCTTGTAAGATTAAATAGTATGAAATTTTTTATTATTATTTGTTTGGTTAAATTAGTAGTAGTAAAAAAATTTATATTGTGTTTGATTGACTAAATTATGACAAGCTTGAAACTGAAAAACATTAAAAACTAAAAATTTTAAATTAAAGTTTGTTTATTTGAATATATTGTAAACTTAATTATTTAAACTAAAAAACTTGCTTATATCAATATGAATTAATCGAAAACTCAAAGTTATAGAGTTTTTTATTATCTTAAAAACTCACAATTAAGCGAAATTAACATCATTTTTATACCTGAGAAGTTTTTACTAGGATTTTATTAACATCACTTTTGCTGTAAAATAGAATTGAAATGTGGATATGTAAATATTAAAAAGACTACGTGATGAACTGCTTAATTCAAAATATTACTTATAACCTTATTATTATATACTCCATTCATCCCAAGTTACTTGAATCGTATTCTATTTTTTATTGTCACAAGTTACTTGAGTCATTCTCTTTTTTGACTAAACACAAAACATCTAATCATACTTACTTTATTCTTTCTTTTACTTTACTCTCTTTTTCTTACTTTATTCTCTCTTCTATTTTATTTAATCCACTAAACACAACTTTCTTAAATCTTGTGTCGAAAAAAAACGCCTCAGTTACATGGGACGGAGGGAGTAGTAAAAGAAACACATCTCTTCCTATTCTAACAAATCTAAATTGATTACATAGAAACTCTAGCATCTAAAAAAGGAAAGCTCACCAATTCATAATCTTTGGTTTTGTCTTCATCTTCCAACAAGCTTGGCTTATGATAAATTGTAGATACAACTACTGTGATAAACAAAGATGGAGGTCTGGCGCACTTAAACTTCAGCAGGTAAGAATGAACGCATACAAATGAGCTTGGTTATAAGAGAAGTTGAAGAAGATGTTGGTAAATCTATTTATCTATGGAGACAATAAATCAATCTTAGAGCACTAGGCAGGGAGAAATTTCTCTTGCGAAAAGAGAGCTTGACATATAGTTAGTTCGATTTGTTTTGTTGAAATTTCCATTTCACTTATTTTTTGTTTATGTTCTTCGGTTGTACTCCCTCCGTCCCGCTTTAGGAGTCCCGGTTGAGTCGGGCACATGTTTTAAGAAAATAGTGTTTGAGTGTGTAGTAAATAGATATGGGCACATGTTTTAAGAAAATAGTGTTTGAGTGTGTAGTAAATAGATATTGTAGTGGATGTTAGGACCCACTTTTAATTGAGTGTCCAATAAATAAATGTTATAGTGGATGTTGGAACCCACTTTTAACACTTTTTTATTAGTTTTAGTGGATGTTGGGACCCACTTTTAACACTTTGTAGGCATTTTTAATTAATTTATCTCAACCGGGACTCCTAAAGCGGGACGCCCAAAATTGATCAACCGGGACTCCTAAAGCGGGACGGAAGGAGTATTAGTTAGGACACACATGTACACGAATGATAAATTTTTCCATACTTCCAATAATCGCAAAACAAATTATTGCCCTCTTTCTAAGCTATGATTATATTAGTTGGAGGAAATGTGAACACCAATGTTGGAACGAAGTAAATTTTTGGAATACGATTAGTTAACTCTTTTAGATCTAGTTTTTCAACAGTTTTGTTTATCGTGTGTCATTAGACAAACAAGACCAATTGATAATAGTCATCGAGATGCACGTGTTTTTCAATATAACAGTACGCTAGTGCTCAATAAAATTATGTACATATTGTAAAATTTGAATGTGTTGTCAACAACAATTGGGACTACGAGGTGGTCACATTGGCGTATGAAATCACAATAACAATCAAAATGAATGGTTTGTTGATACAGATAACACATGTCACGTTTCCAACGAAAAGGAGCTTCAATTAACCATGGAACATTTTACAGCAATAATCAAGTGAAGAACGGATGAATACTTGCTAATTAGGACTATTTGTCAATTTTGGAGCTAGTTTATCATCATGAGATCAAAATTTCAGCCATTATATAATATTCTTCCGATCCATTTTTCTTGGGTTGGTGACGTTGGCAACTAAAGCATGTATAAAAAATTCACATGTTTCTACAATACATTAAAACAAGAAAACTCTTACAAAATGTCTTCAAAATTGTGCTTCAAAATTTGTTCCTTTTTTTAGCTATTCATCATCCAAGTCTAGCCCACAAGGTAGCTCGAATCTGTTTTTCTTTGTTGAGTGACTTTTGTCCTCGTCTCCAGTTTCCATGGCGGAGGATTCCTTCACGTAGCCGACCTTGAACTCGTACTCATCGTGTTCCATTGTACTCGTCTGTTCCTTTTTCCGCCTTTTCTTATCTGCTTTTCTCATCCTTGTATTTAGCATCCCTTCCTCAGCATAGAGCTTTTCATTCTGCCTCGTAGTTGCAGATTTTGATTTCTCCTCTACAGATACATTAGTAGCGTCTTCTCCGGATTCCATGGGCTGATCACCACCATCATTGCCTTGATTGTCCTGTGTATCGTCATTGATTATGGTGAGTGAATCGAATGTTATTTGCAGAAATGAAAAATCACAACGAACTTGAGAGAAAACCAACCTCAGGCATAACCATATCGAAATTCAGAGGGCATGTTGGAGCACCTTCAACAGGAATGAACTCATTCACGGATTTTAAACTGCCTATAATCGTTGATTCGCTGCCATAAACTTCATCTATGTTAAACTCCTTCCCTAGTTCACTGACAATCCTTGCCTCGGAAGGCTCATCTGCATTCCTTTTGGGAGGCATCGTATAATATGGGATTTTACCTGCAGAGGCAAAGAAAATTAAGATAAAAAATAATTGGCAGCATGGTTCTGTTGAAAGAATATAATTTCGTCTAAATTATTAATAAATGTTTTGCATATATGATTCGCAGCATCACACCGACGAAATCATGTTTTTAATTTTTTATCGCACTATATCTCAGGAATCAGAGATGAGAACCAAATTTAGCATTACTCCTTTCTCTTCAACATTTTTACTTAAGATGTCAAGCTCTCTTTTGAGCATAACAAAGAGCTTAGACTTCAAATATGCATGAATTTCAGTGTTCTAAATCACACGCCCTTCCCGTTGCTTAGCTTCTACATCTTTCTCCGAATATGCAGCCATGGAAATACAAGTCTTCAAATCAAATTTTAAATTTAAGGGGCTTTTACCTTCATTCCAGTCGTGCAAAACGATTCTGGCAGTAACATCAATATCTACAACACCACCCTTTTTGAACTTTCCCCTTGCCATAGCAACCTTCTGAAGGAAGTCATCAACAGAATCAAAACTTGGCACTTTGTAAAGAGTTACCAATACTTGCTCCGGACAAAGCTTGAGGATTTCCTTAACTGCGTATTAATTTAAAAGCTTATCATTAACAAACAACAATGTCGTACAATAAGTAACTATGCAAGAGACAGCAAAGTGGACCTACCAGGACCTACTGGATCATCCAATTTTTCAATTCTTTTGCAATTTCGAAGAGCAACTGTTGCATCATTTGCTGCTGATTTAAGCATCACAACACCAGGGCAGTCCAATAACTTAACATTTTTGTCCAGATGAACCTCTTGCATAGATCTTGTCAACCCCGGAGTAGCTCCAACATTGACCACATGTGATCTTTTCAAGCTATTGATTATACTACTTTTACCAACATTAGGGAGTCCTATGATCCCCACAGTAATTGATTTCTTTATCTGCATCCAAACAAGTTATAACCGAAAAAAAGTGGTTAACATGATATCACAGTACAAAACAATAGGCTGATAATCACATAAGTAAAGAATACATACATCATGACTTCTTGAGTAGTTTTTCAGCAATTTAATAAGAGTTTCAGCCCCTAGACAGTCACTTGTTTGCAGAAGATTCTTCGTCTTTCCAGCCTTTGGAGCTGATTTCCAACCAAGATTTGACTTCTGTTCTTGGGTGCTGCATTTAAAAGCAACTGCAGGTAACTCCTCCCTAAGATACTTGAGCCACTTCTCTGCAGACTCCCGTGGAACAAGATCTGAAACATATAGACGCACATCCGTTGAAGTTGCATATCCAAAACTATTTCTACAAACTCCCTTTAAAAAGGAAACAAAATCTCCATGCAAGTCCAAAAAGGCAACACAAAATCCAGTTAATCAACTGAAAAGGGGTCAGAATGGATACTAAATCCGCGCGAGTGACATAATTTACAAAATTCAATCCAAAAAAGGATTATGATAGTAGCTATCATATTACAAACTGGAACTCACGAACGAAGCATACCTATTTTATTTAGGAGGAGAACTAAATGCTTATCAGGCCCGGCGCTCAACACCATCTTTTCCATGTCAACAGAGCGAGTACCAAGGGGATCCCGAGCATCAAGAACCTCCAATATGACATCAGAAGCCTCAATAACTTTCACTAACTCCTTGTAAAATGCCTTCTCGGAATTATCTGTTCAAAAGGGGAGAAGTTCCATAAATGAACATAACGTTTACAGAGAAGAATCCCCTAAATTTCAAACTATAGTAAAACCAAAAAGTTGTTCAACATACCTACTTTCCTAGTAACACCACTAGGATTCTCATCTCCTCCAATTTCTTCATCATCAAAAACCCCCAATTTTCTTTTCTGAACCTACGCAGTCACGAAATTCAACAATACATACAAATTAAACAACACAAGATAGCTCCAAACCAACCAATCAGAGAAATCTAAAATAAACACAACAAAAATTGTAAAAAACGCAGAATTGAAGAAGAATATGACATACCCTCTCCTTTTGATTTGCGGCGAGCTCCTCACGTGCGCGCTGGCGGCGGTCACTGAGGGCCTTGAGCTCCTCCTCGTTGAGAGGCAATTCGTTGGCGGGATCCTTGTCGAGTTTGGGCTTTTTGTTGATTTCCAATTTCTTAGCCTCTTTGGCTTTCTTCTTCTGGTGCTCCTTCAACTTGCGTATAATCTTGTGCTTCTTCCTCAGCGGTACCCGATTGCTCTTGCTCTCTGTTCGCCGGATTCATCCAATCAATTAAAAATGAAGATAACGCTTTTGATTATACACAGGAATTTGAATTTGATTTTTGCTTACTTTTGTTACACTTGGCCATGACCGGCGACTGGTGAATGGGCGGCGGCGTGGGGCGGGAGACACAACTAACGCAGCCCTAAATTTTGAAGAGTAGATATATCAACTTTCAAATCACAAATATAAATATTTAATAATTAAACTTGGAAATAGTTCTAGTACACTATTACTAAGGTGAATTTTGATACTACCAATTTAGACATTTTAAAAATAAACTGTAATTTTTGTAGTTGTTACAAATCATATGATCTTGAATATTTTAAATTCATGCAGTACATAATATTACAAACTTTTAGGCTACGTTTGGTTGACGAAAAAGTAAAGTTGACAAGAAAAATGATTCCGGAGAAAATGAATCACAGAAATATGATTCCTAGTAACTTTACTTTCTTGTGTTTAAAAAATATCAAAATTTTAAATTTTAATTTTAATTTAAACACAAACTAAAAATATATTTATT
This sequence comes from Salvia hispanica, assembly GCF_023119035.1. NCBI lineage: Eukaryota > Viridiplantae > Streptophyta > Magnoliopsida > Lamiales > Lamiaceae > Salvia > Salvia hispanica. The sequence goes on along the minus strand of NC_062967.1, from coordinate 19,109,132 downwards.
ACCTTTTTATTTATTAAAAACAATAAAAAATAAAATTTATTATTTATTATTAATTATTAATTACAAATAATAATAATTATATTATTATATTTATTATTATGATGGATATAGTTTAAATATGGATTGTCCATCACAATATATAATAATATAATTATAATTATAGTCACATAGAATATATACTCATTTATTATAATAATAAATGTTATTATTATTATTGAATAAATTTCATAATTTAAAATTTCAATATGACTTTATTAATTAATTATTAATTTATAAAATATAATAATAATTATTTATTATATAATTTATATTATATAATTATATTTTAATTATTTAATAAATTATTAATTACTTTTATGAAATTATTGAAATATTATAAAATATAGTTATAATTATGATAATTTTAATCGTACTTATTTATTATACTGAAATTAAGTACTAATTTTAAATTATTTTTTAAATATTATTAATATAATAAAACTAGACTATATTGCATTAATTATGTAAGAATCCTAAAACTGGGAAAAAGAATACCTAAGAATAGTTAGGATTTAGAATCCTGGAAAGTTGTACTCCCTCCGCCTCATTCAAGATGGCCACCTTTCCTTCTTTGTTTGTCCCAATCAAGATGACCACTTTCCAATATTGGAAATAACCTCCTCTCTCCTTATTAAAATATTCAACTACCTTTTTTCTTTCTACTTTATTCCACCTAACAACACTTCCTAAATTCTCGTGCCACTCAAGAATGTGGCCATCTTGAGTGGGACGGAGGGAGTACTAACTTTCCTTGTTCTCGGATTTTGATTACTTTCCCAATTTGATTAAAAACCAAAACAAACACGAGAATTTAAAATTTAAGTAAATCAGATTACTTTCCCAGACAGAATCCTGGCAACCAAACATGGCCTTAGTAATGGTGTCGAATCTATACATGTTTTTTTTGTTCCACTCGAAGTGGCACATTTTCTCTTTTGGGAGCCATTCTAAATGACATATTTGTAAAATAGAATTATTACTATCTTTATTTATTTATTTATTTTTTACTTTATCTTTTTTCACTTAACTCACGAAAATGTTATACTAAATTTTATGTTGAATTAGAAAGGTTGATACGCTCGGATTTTGCACTATTTTAGGACCCTTATCTGGTCTGTTTTTAGTGTCTAAACCATGATTCATGTCTATATTTCGTATATTTGATCTATTTTGGTATTTTGACATGTTTTGTGAGAATTGTGCATATTTGAGCCAAAAAGATAGGAAAAAGTCGAAGATGGAATTCTGGCGCGTTCAAAGAAGCCCAGCGGCCCGCTGCGTGTGTCGCAGCGACCTCTGCGTTTGAAGCGGTCCACTCCGGAAAGTTGTGCTGAAAGGTCTGAAGACGCCCAGCGACCGCTGGGACGCACGCACATCCCTGGAATTCTCTTATCTCATTTATTCAATCTCTAGTTTATGCTACATTCATTTGTTTTCTACTTACAATTTAATTGTTTTCACAAAATTCTCTGGTTCTCCAAATAGTAAAAGAGGCTTAGTAGAAGATAGCCAATTGGTGATCTTATTCCTCGTGTTCGACAATCCGGTACTGACCTTTAGCTATACTAGATCTACTTTGTATACTTGCAGGTATTTTTAGTGCTAATAAATAGTGCATCAAATGTCCCACTTAAATTGTGACTGAGAAAGTATATAAAATGGTATTTTAGGAAAATTAACAAGAATGTCATCATAACTAGTTTATATTTGCATATTACTCCCTCCGTCCACTTTAGGAGTCACGATTTACCATTTTTGGGTGTTCCATTTTAGGAGTCCCGGTTGGAATATTCCATAAATGGTATTAGGCTCCACATTCCACTAACCTTTTTTCCACTCACATTTTATTATAAAACTAATATAAAAAAAAGTAGAACTCACATTCTACTATTTTTTTTCACCAACTTTCCTTTACATTTTTTAAAATTCGTGCCGAACTCAATCCGGACTTCTAAAATGAGATGGAGGGAGTATAACTTTTACATGGAAATGGAAAGCTAAAAGATCTCACAAACCATAAACTATAACAATTTGGGATATGGCATTCATTTTTTTTTTCTATCGTAGTAATACCAAACTCACTTTTGGCAGAATCTGACTAATCTTGTTTGATCAGTTTTGCAGATTAAGATTGAAAGTCTCGCAGCGAATACCGAAACTTGAACTCGTGATCTTAAGGTCACCACAAATCTGCACTGCCAACTGCGCTATGAACCATTGGTAAAATAACATTTCACTCTTCATAAGCAACTTGGCGCTACTGCTTCACTTTTACCCCTTTACATGCACATTAACATACTTGTGTGCATTATCTCCACAATAAAGGGTGAATTAAAGACCATAAACCGATGCACAAACCTTGTCTTATTAGTTTAATAAGAAAATTGCAAATTTTGTCGTGGACCTTCAATACCATGTAGAGCGGGATGATGGTTTATATGGCCATAAAGTTGGAGAGACGGTTAAAGTAGAAGAGATGGGGACTTCATCCCAATCGGAAAAGTATAAAAATTGCAAAAGTCCTCCTAGCAATATTATATCAATGTTTAGAAATATCAGGTGATATTTTTAAAGAATAGTTGCATGAGGCGATATTAGTGCAATGTCTAGAAACTAAAAATGCATTTCCTTCGATCTGTGGTAATAAAAGCATTTCTTTTCTAAGTGTCCTATTTGGTTTCGACATGAGTTTTAAAAAATGTAAATAAAAGTGGATTAAATAGGTTAGTGGAATATGAGTTCCACTATACATTAGTTTTATAATAAAAGTTTAGTAGAGTTTAGGGTTTAGTTTTATAATGTAAATAAAAGTGGATTAAATAGGTTAGTGGAATGTCGGGCTTACTTATCGTTTATGGTAAAAGTGGAATATGACTCTTAATAAGGGATCGGCGGAAATGGCAAAATTGGACATTAATGAGGAACGGAGGGAGTAGATGTTTAGTGTGTTAAGTGGAGATATAATAGTGTGGGAGAGATAGAGAATAAAGAAAGAAAAAGAAAATGTAATACTCTCTCCGTCCCCAAATAATATGCACTTTGTGTTCGGCAATGGTTTTAATGTAAGATTGGTAAAGTAAGAGAGAGATAAAGAGAAAAAGTAATTAAAGTATTGTTACTGGAGAATATGTCCCACCTCATTAGAGAGAAAAGAGTTTCCAAATTTAGAAAGTGTATATTCTTGTGGAACAGACTAAAAGGAAAGAGTGCATATTCTTGTGGGACGGAAGGAGTAATATTTCCAAATGGGAAATACCTCTACTGTTGTGGAACATCTCAAAATGGAAAATGACTATATTGTATGTTTAATTTGATTAACTTATTCTACCCAACGTTATATATAATGCAAAACAATTACTTTCTATGTCCCATTGAAAATGAAATGTTTTTCCTTTTAGGGTTGTCCCATTAAAATGAAACATTTCATAAAATGGAAATAACACCATCTCTACTTTTTCATCTTTCTTATTTTATTCTCTCCTCGTTAACTCACAAAACAACACACATAAAATCTCGTACCAAAAAGTAAATGTTTCATTTCTAATTAGACAGAGAGGATATTTATTATACTATAATTAATTTCAAATGTCCAGAATTTACATACAATAGAACCTCGGTCTTAAACACCTCAAAGGGACAGATCAACTTGACCTTGATCATGACACTATTTAGTGCAATAACAACTATACTAGCACCTTTAACCACCGCTAGATATAAAAATTGAAACACAATCACATCCTCCCTCCGTTCTTTGTTAATAGAAGTATTTTTTTGGCACGAAGTTTAAAAATAGTGTGTTAAATAGATGATGAATAAAGTAAGATATAATAAAATAAGAGAGATGAAGAGAGAATAAAGTAAAAGCGAGAATAATTTTTTGCTAAAAATAGAAATGACTCAGTTAACTTGGAACTTTCTAAAATAGAAAAATGATTATATTAATATAGAACAGAAGGAGTACGTTATTAGAAAATATTAAAAAATAACCACAATTAATAACTGCAAAACAAAGTGTCTCTAAGTTAAAATTAAATTAACGTAAATTTTTAATTTTTTAGGACACTTCAATTTGTATCTTTTAATTTTAGTTGAAACACTAACAATAAAAACAATGTACGAAGAGTTGGTAATATAGTTAAAACCACAAATTATGGTCATAATTGCATTAAAAAATGTCCATTACCCGGTTTTGTTTTAGTGATTCTATTTATTAGTACTTTATTTAATAGTAGATTTTTAAATTTGAGTAACTATACATCATGACCTATTTATTTATTTATTATTGATATATATATCCCAATGAGTTTTACTAACCCGATTATCAAAATAACATAAGCGGTTTCCGGATTTACTTACTGGAGTTGTGAATCAATATTTAACTTTTTTATAATAAAACACAGACATATATAAAAGCCTAAAACAATTGTAAATTAATGAGAAAGAAATCAATAATGTATCTTTTTTGATTATTTAAAACTTATTTCTCATGTCCAATTCTCGTTTTCCCGTGCACATGATCTGATTTTTATCGAAAAGATTTATATTTTTTTCTTATCCTTTATCTGAAAAGAGACTGAGATTCACTTTGAATGAAAATCTAAAAAGATTCAATTGGATTCGAAGTCAAATATATATATCGAGCTACAGATTTATTTACTTAATACGTTCAATCAACGCCTTCATTAAACTTATAGAGGGGAGCCATGACTAACCATACCGATGTCTCAGTTCCCACTAAGATTGAGGTTTGTCTGAATTCTGTCAATTGTTTGTATTGTAGATACATTCTTGTTTTTGTCTCGATCATAATTATATGTGATTAAATTTAGGGGAGACTCATGGCCATTATCATATGTTGGTTTTTCGGCTTAGGCAATCTCGTCGCGTGGAATAGCATGCTAACTATCTCCGATTATTACTATCAAGTCTTCCCGGTAACCTTTTTTTATTTGTTTTTTTAGTTTTTGCTATGTTTTGTTGAGCCTATCGGCTTGCAAACAAATCTGTGCAGGCATGTCCAAAAGCGGACAATATCAAACTAACGTGCAGTTGGCAACATTGTATAATGCGATAAAATGTAGTCCTATGTTTGTTTGCTTTGCAGAAGTACCATCCATCAAGGGTACTTACCCTGGTGTATCAACCCTTTGCATTTGGAACTATGATGTTACTTGCTTACTACGAAGCCAAGATCAATACAAGGAAGCGAATCTTGTTCGGATACATCCTCTTCTCTTTATGCACACTCGCACTTGTACTCGTGAGTTGACCGATCATCCCATCTCGTTTGTTTTCACAACCGCGCACCCTTTTTAATCCCGTACTTGGTTGCAGCTGGATGTGGGAACTTCAGGGAAAGGAGGGGCTGCAAATTACGTCGGTATCTGTCTTCTCGTTGCTGGTTTTGGACTAGCAGATGCTTTCACCCAAGGAGGGATTGTTGGAGATTTATCCTTCATGGATCCTACCTTCCTGCAGTCCTTCTTTGCTGGTTTGGCTGCATCCGGAGCCCTCACTTCCGGCTTGAGGCTCATTACAAAATGGGCTTTCGACAAAACTGATGACGGCCTTCGCAAGGGTGTTAGTGAGTCACTCTCACTCACTCATGTAATAATACATAGCAAGGTTTACTTTTACGAAATGACATTTTCTTCTCTGTTTTTCCAGTTCTGTTCCTGTCCATCTCAACCTTGTTAGAATTCATTTCTTTATTCCTATATGCATTCGTCTTCTGTAGAATACCAATTGTCAAGCACTACCGCAAGAAGGCAGCCTCGGAGGGCTCTAAAACCGTTGCATCGGATCTTGCTGCTGCCGGGATCCATACCACAGATGATCAAGCTGTAAGTATTTGTATTATGACAAGTCCATTTCATATTTGAGTTTACAACATTATTTACATTTTTAGTATTTTAGGTTAGTGAAAGGTTAAGCAACAAGGCATTGATTTGGGAGAATCGTGATCTTGCCTTTGACCTTTGGTTGATCTATGCAATCACATTATCGATTTTCCCCGGTTTCTTATGCGAAAACACTGGCCAACACCGGCTAGGATCATGGTGAGTTACCGTATATAGTAATCTCATTGATCACTCTCTCTCTAGCAAATAAACATGAAATTGAGTTGTCTTTGTGCTTCATATGTATGTAGGTATGCAGTTGTGCTCATGGCACTCTACAACTTTTGGGATCTCGTCGGAAGGTATGTTCCTCTCATTGACTGCATCCGGTTGAAGTCGCGAAAGGGTCTCATGGTCGCGTGTTTGTCTCGCTTGGCGCTCATTCCGTCCTTCTACTTCACGGCCAAGTATGGAGACCAAGGATGGATGATCATGCTGGTCTCGTTTCTAGGGCTGACAAACGGCTATCTCACGGTCTGTGCCTTAGTCGCGCCTAAGGTGTATAAGGTGAGTTTCACAAATTTCTTTTGTCGAACACTTGCTAGCAAGCGTGACCGCCTTGGGTAACGTGGATGAGGTATTTTTGTATGTAGGCACCGGAGCAGAATGCGTTGGGCAATCTGTTGGTTGTGTTTCTCATCAGTGGTATATTTTCGGGCGTTGTTCTCGACTGGTTGTGGTTGATCAACCATGGGTCGTTTTGAGAAACGACATCGTTTTGGTTATAAGTGATCTTCCCATGCAGTTCATTTGCACTAAGAAAAGTTAGGGACCACTTTATTTTTCAGTGTTTAATCATATTAGGTTGATGTTATTTAGGACTTGTAAATGTATAGTTGCTTCAATTTGATGGATTATATGTTAAATGTTGATTAGTCTGATTGCATAAGGACCATGGATACTTCTATAGGAGTCAGATAGAAAAGGGGTAGAGACAGTGAGCTCCACTAGTGTTCTTCTTACAGTTTTCTCCCAACAACAGGGTATAATTTCTAAGTTCCCATATCTATGTTTTATTTCCATAGCATACTTTTCATCATTCACAGTAGTTAACTCATGAGAATTTGGTGCAAACATTAAAATCACTTGGAATAAGTTCAACCTTTATTCTAGTAGAAGATGTTTTTGCCTCTTGAAACCAAATCAACTCCAATTTCTCGAGAACAACTCATATAATTAAATAAAATCGAGAATAGAAAAAAAGGGGGAAGGAATTACCGCTGGCCGAAAAGAGTTGTTGCAGCACCGACAGTACCCCGAACGGTGACACCTGCGCTTGCGCGTGCAGCAGCCAAGAGGGAGAGAATCCCCGCGGCGGCGATTGTGCAGAATCCTCGGAGAAGAGAGATGAGGCTGTATCGGGGTGAGAAAAGAGAGAGAAGAGGGGGAGAGAAGTTCTAAGATGGAGGTGGCAGGTGGCTGCCGTCTCACGACGGAAGCGTGAGACGGCGGCGCTGATCAGGAAGGGGGCGGCGAGTGAGAGACAGAAGAAGGAAAACGTTTTTTTCTTTTTTTAGTGTTTTGTTTAGAGAGAGAGAGAGTTAGTTTTGGGTATTTACTGGAAGAGAGAAAATGAGAGATACATTACCATTTTTCATTTTAATAAGTGAATGAATTTTAATTAAATTAATAGGACTTGTTTTGGGAGTCACTTTGTTGGGCCGGAACTTGGAGTATATGGTTTTGGACTAATTTGATAAGAGCTAGACTAGGATTTAATTGTTTTAGTTGTTGCATTCGTATATTAAAGTTTGGGCTTCCCAAATTAATGTAAGGTGTAAATAAATAATTGTGGGGACGTTGTGATAATATCTTAGACGATATTTTAATTTTTGAAATAATTAATTCGAAGGAAAGCTGAGTTTTAATATAGTAGCACCGTGACCGGTTTAATTTTTGTAAAATAATTTCAGAAAACTTTTAAGAAAGAATAGAGAACAAACCAGAACCTCACTTTAGCATGCAATTTGATTATATATTTTTCCTTGAGTCTGATCAAGAACATGTTTTTTTTTATTTTCAAAAAGAAAGCTATCTCCGCGAGCAAGTTAAGGTCGGAGCGAGAAATTCAAATTAAGAAAATTAAACGAACGAGGTGAACTTTTCTATCCTACATACTAATGTGGATGAAAATATGAAAATGTGAATCTATGTTTGTTGTTTATGTAAATGATGTTGTCTTGCCATAAATGATATGTTTTATGCCTATTTGTTTGGTTGGAACGTAAGAATCGAATTCGGGTCCAAGTGAGGGTGGTGTCCCTACTCGGATTAGTGTACACAAGTGGCCGTGGAAGGTGGCCACCTTCCACGGGTCACAAATAAAGTTATGGAGGCCGTTGGGAGGTGGCCACCTCCTCGGCTGGAGAAAGATGTAAGTGACCGTGGGAGAGCACCATCTCCACGGCACTTATGCAATATATATGCAAACAATATGTGATATATAGGAATCATATGTCGAATTGTTTGCATATATATCACATATTGCTTGCATATAATATGAGATAAGAAATCAGAGCATTATCGTTTCACCATAGTTAAAATGACAACTTAGACAAACAATCAGTGATATATAGGGAAGCAATCTTCGATATATAGGCAAACAACTCGACATATGGTTCCAAGCAATATGTGATACGAAATCAAAGATAATCAAATAATCTACGATACATAGGCAAGCAAGTCTGCCCACGTGGTAGGCTAAGATTGAATCTGCTCCTAAACCTAGGGTTCATATTAGCGGTACATTATCATTTTAAAAGTGGCTGTGAATTGTCATCTTAATACAATCCGTTAATTATATCAGGAATGCATTCACCATTTATATAGTTACGGAATTTGTGTGATCGGACACATAATTGAATCAGTGATAAATTAAACAGTACTACTATTTACATTTCTTTTTGAATAATACATTGACCTAAGTAGTACCCATGATAATTGATTTCTCTGAATTTTCATTTAGGGGTTCAAAATTGTTTTACTAGGAGTATCAAGCATTTTTCTTTCGATAAATACCATGGATATATTTCTTAATCGACAATCAGACTCCCGGCTCTTATTTTGCAATTTTTTTTTTAAAATTTCAACATTATAATAATATGCATCCCTTCATGCACCACTCTATTGAAATAAAATCACAAGTGATGTGAGCTCCATTGATTTAAATATTTTCCTACTTCATTGAGTTATTGACAAAGTGTCATGGATTAGATATATAAATATGATTGAAAGTATAAAAAGTAAGTGAGGGAGGAATATTTTTTGGGTTTGAATTTTTCTTGGTTTAACCATAGTTGTACAGAACCCATCTTTCGGCGGAATTCGACTAATCCTGCTCGACCGGATTTGCGGATTAAGGCCGAAAGTCTCCCAACTGGTGGCGGGGTTTGAATCTGTAATCTCAAGATCACCACGGCTCTGTACTGTCATTTGCGTTGCGACCCCATTGGTTTTTCGGGATTGAATTTAATGTAAAAGTCGAAATAAAATAGTGTGACATTATACACTAAAATGAATTTGGTTTAGTGTAATAATTCGATTGAATTACTAAAAATCATTTTTATTCCATCAATAAATAAAAGTTCTCATTTAAAGAATTTCATATGAATAAATATTATCAAGGTTGATTCTCATTAAAAATATATAATTATTTATACATAGTTATGCATAAAAATAGACATTGCCAATTCAATAATTATGGCACTGGTATCCCATTAATAAAAATTTTTATTTACATTGTATTAATAAAAAATCGGTTAAAACTAAATATGCTAAAATTGGAAGGGACATTTAGACGGTGGACAAAATACTACTATCCCGATGGCATCGTATAATTGTATTTACATAGTATTATATAAATACACAGTGCAACGTTTGTTCATCACTTTCCACGTTTCCCTCGATGCAAAATTTTGATTTTTCCGGTATGAATCCACTCTCTTCTATCAATTTTATTAATCCAAGAATTGCTTTGTACTCCATCGCAATTTCTTCCCGTTACTCTGCTTAGAGATTTCATATACATACAAACATACATAATTATGTATCTCAACTTTTTATGTGATTAATGCTTCTGTATATGCATGTAATGATAAATTTCAGGTTAATGATAAATTTCAGGTTTCTAGAGAAGAAGAAAAATGAACACTGTTGATCCAAAAGGGGCCTCAATTCCCACTAGGATTGAGGTTTGTGTCATTTTTTTATTCTCTTGCAAAAATTTTAAATACCATTTTTTTTTGTTATTGATGTATTCTTGTTTTTGTGTTGATTGGGAAATTAGGGCAAGTTTCATGCCACTGTGGTATGTTGGTTTCTTGGACTAGGCACTCTTGTAGCATGGAATAGTATGTTAACAGTTCAAGATTATTACTATGAGTTATTTCCAGTGAGTATAACTTTTCCTTTGATCCATTAATTGATTTTTTTCGTAATAAATATCGTAACATTTTATATATGTTTGATGTGTAGCGTTACCATCCGTCACGGGTGCTCACCTTAGTTTACCAGCCGTTTGCGTTGGGAACAATGTCATTTTTGGCTCACTACGAGGCTAAGGTGGATACGAGGAGGCGAATCTTGTATGGATACATCATTTTCTTCTTAAGCACATTAGGTCTGATACTGGTGAGTTGAGTTGAGTTGAGTTGTGCATCGTTTTACTTCTAAGTACGCTTCGTGTGCTTACACGAAATGTCTACTTTACTAGATAGATATAGGAACAGCAGGGGGAAGAGGGATCGGAGATTATATCGGGATTTGTGTTTTTGTTGCTCTTTTTGGACTAGCGGATGCTTGCGTCCAAGGAGGGATGGTTGGAGATCTGTCTTACATGGATCCCGACTTCGTGCAGGTGTTATTTATTTATTTATTTATTTTTAGCTCGTTAAGTTAAGATGATCATGTATGCGGTTGCTCAATCAGTCGTTTTTTGCTGGCTTGGCTGCTTCCGGAGCCCTAACCTCGATCTTGAGACTGGTTACAAAAGCAATTTTCGATAAAACAGATCAAGGTCTTCGTAAGGGTGTTAGTAAGTACTTTTCTCAATTTTCTTGTTTTGTATAACTAAATCATATACCAATCCAATGAGTCTATTACATATAAATGCATGGTTTTGTTTTGTTTTCTTTGCAGTTCTCTTCCTCTCTATCTCAACATTGTTTGAATTTCTTTGCATTTTTCTCTACGCGAATGTCTTTGGGAAGCTTCCAATTGTGAAGCATTACCGTAAGAAGGCGGCCTTGGAAGGTTCGAAAACAGTTACATCTGATCTTGCTGCAGCCGGAATCCATGCCAAAGATAATGAAGATGTAAAATTGTTTTATTGAAACGTTCAATTTCATTTATTTGATACTAAGCATGGATATATTAATATTGCAGATTGTTAAAAATGAACGTTTAACCAATAAGGAGTTGATACACAAGAATAAAGATTATGCCTTCAACCTTTGGTTTATATACGCTCTTACTCTCTCAATCTTCCCGGGATTTTTATACGAAAACACCGGTGAACACCAGCTAGGGGCTTGGTACGTCACCTTTCGCGTTATTTTTCTTTCTTTCGAGAGTCAATATGCAAATGAAATGAAATTGTGTAAAGGTACGCGGTTGTGTTGGTGGCATGCTACAACATTGGGGACCTTATAGGAAGATACGTCCCTCTCATTGATCCCATCAGATTGGAATCGCGAAAGGGTCTCACCGTTGCATGTTTGTCGCGTATTTTGCTCATCCCGTGCTTCTACTTCACTGCGAAGTATGGAGACCAAGGATGGATGATCATGCTATGCTCTTTTCTTGGACTAACCAATGGCTATCTCACGGTTTGTGTGCTCACGGTCGCGCCAAGGGGCTATACGGTGAGTTTTCGAAGCTTAAAATTAGTCAATACAACTATAACATTAAAGATGTGTGTGTGTTTCATCATTTTAGGCACCGGAGCAGAACGCATTGGGTAATTTGCTGGTGGTATTTCTTCTTGCTGGTATATTTGCCGGCGTTGTTCTCGGTTGGTTGTGGATTATCAATAACGGGGAATTTTGATGAAACAATCGAGATGATCATGTAACGTTGATCTCCACAGTTAGCTCATTTAGAAGCAACTGGCGTTTTTTCTTTTTGTATGCAAGTACCATGCAATTTCGGAATAAGAAACCAGTTTTCATGATTTTATACGTACTCAAATGTTAAATATATTATATTAGCATGTAGCAAGTAAATTGAGAGGCACCCAAAGAGATAGACAAACATTTTCTAACACGACCCTTGGATGTAATTGATGGCAAATAGGGATTCAGAAGCCGAATATGGAGGGGCGGTATTAAATATTAATATACTAATTAAAATAAAAAATATAAAAGCAATATATCTAAAATATTAAACATTTAGACCCCCATAAATGTTTCTAATGCTCATTTTGATATACAAGTAATAAAATAAAATAAAGATCACATAAAAAAAGTAGTTTACAATAATAAATATTCCCTTCGTCCCGGATAATTCGACCTAGTATTTCATTTCGGGTCATCCCACATAATTTGTCCCATTTCACTTTTACCATTTTTGGTAGTGCACCCCATATTCCACTAACTCATTCCTATTCATTCCTATTCACATTTTATTATAAAACTAATACTCCCCGAATTTTGATTCTTTTTTATTTCACTTTCTCTGTTCGTATTCGTGTCAAAATTTTAATTCCGTAAATTGCATATTTGTGAATTTGTGATTTTTTATTGTGGAGGTCCGTGCGGGATGTCCGTCATTGTGCAGTGGGAGGTCCTTATGATGTGGCAGTGCAGTGGGAAGTCCTTATAACGTGGCGGAAGGTGTTTTTGGGAAGTCTGTCAGGAAGTCCAATGGGACATCCGTCCCATTGGAAATGCTCTTAATACATCAACCACTTTTTCTCACTCTTATTAAAATATCCATCTTTCTTTCTCTTTTTATTTTCGTACTCACACCCACCTTTTCTTTCTCCAATTAAATATTTTAATCAATAACTCCTAAATCCCGTGCCGGCTAAGAAATGTATCATTTTAGCCGGGACGGAGAGAGTAGCATTTATTAAAAACCCATATTTTTCTATGTACACAGGGGCGATTTTGCTATTTTCGGTTCACCCTAAGAGTATCCACTATAGGAGAGCCGTGGCTCGTGGCCCGGCCGCGGCTTCCAATAGTGCGAAACATGGGCGTTTGTGGCGGGGGGGTTGCCCACGAGAGCGCCACTCGCGTGGCCAGGCCGCGGCTCTTGGGCAGGAGCCGCGGCTCTCCTATTGCAACGGCCACGAGCCGCGGCTCTCCCTATTTTCAAATTTTTTTTATTTTTTTTTTAATTCTATAAGTATACACATTTTTTTACCCCATTCCTACACAAATTCTATAAATATACTCATTTTTAATTAAAATATACACAAAATGAAAAAAATAAATTATTTGGTAGCTTGGGCATGTCCACTATAGTAGAAAACATGGGTGTTGGTGGCCTGGCCACACTTTGTGGCTTGGCCCGGCCAACTATAGTGGATACCCTAAGATATATTTAGGCTCTCCGAACTTCCCCTCCTGCCCACCTCCCCCCGAATCAATCAGTGGACATAGATATGGGAAGGTTTGTTTAAGCCCCTACCAATTTTTTTTTTTTTTGGCTTAGTACTCCCTCCGTCTTAAGGAAGATGACCCCTTCTTTGGGTGACACTAGATTTTATTTAGTTTTATTTTTTGTATTAGGTAGAGAGAATAAAGTAAAATGGCATGAATAAAGTAGAGATAAATGAATTTCTATTTTTTAGTATAAGTCATTTTGAGTGAGACAAACAAAAATTGAAAATCGGCCATCTTCGATTGGACGAGGTAGTAATTTTTCTGAAATTTTTGAACTACCTTCTTAAGCCCTTACAAGACTAATGCATTTGAAGGCTAAATCGTTGGAAATCGATGATAAGAAGAGGCTGAATTTTAAATTTGAAACTGCACAAGAGAGCAACAATGGCTGCCAACTGGTATGAGGAAGAAGAAAGTCCATCAAAATCTAAAAAATTTAATACTCCCTCCGTTCTAATAATTCGTCATCATTTGACCGGACACGAGTTTTAAGAAATATAATAGAAAGTGAGTTAAAAAAGTGGGTAGCACGTGAATCCTACTTTTATATATTAATTTTATACTCCCTTCGCCCCACTTAAGATGACATTTTTCTTTTTTAGTTTGTCCCAATTAAAATGACACGTTTCATTTTTGGTATAACTTTCACTCTCCAATTAATACACCCAACTACTTTTTCTCACTCATATTTAAATATTCATCTTTCTTTCTCTCTCTATTTTAAATCTTACACCCACCTTTACTCTCTCCAATTAAATACATTAACCAATAACTCCTAAAATCTTGTGTCGACTAAGAAATGTGTCATCTTAGCCGGGACGGAGGGAGTAATAAAATGTGAGTGTAAAAGAGTTAGTAGAATGTAGGGGCCACTAAAAAAATGGTAAATTCAATTTATTACACTAATTCCGGTCCTAACCGGAATCGGATTACAATTCAATTTTTTTTATAATTGAATACACTAATAAATTTAACTTAATTGTATTACTATTGAATTTAAAAATAATTTGAAACATTAAGGGATTTTTAGATTTAAACCGTGTTAAATTTGCGACCTCTGTTTTCAAAAGTATTTAAAATTTTTACACCGTGATGCTTTGAATTTACAATTATTTCCTCAATCGAATTTTGATAAACTAACTTAACATACGATTTTAACTTCCCGTGAATGATTTATTCATTTTTCCTTTTGAGCAAAAAATCACAACAAGATCAATTAGTATTGGAATTAATCCCATTCAATATTTGTTTAGCCAAAAAAAGAAAAAGAAAATGAAATTCAATTTTAAAAATTCTTTTTTCTAAAAAATATTGCTAAATGTTAGAATATTTTTTAAAATAAAATTGTCAATATAAACTAGTCTGACCTACCATTTGTTAATTCGCTCAATGATTCTTTAGGAAATAGTACTACACTCGGCATCACTCTTACCTAGACTAGTGTACACATGTGGATCGGGACTCGGGAGCTATCCTAGTTCATGTATAATTCAAATGTGTCCTATAAGATTAATCAAATTTGGGTTCTAATGTTGGTTGTGTCCCTAATTTGGCGAAAATAGAAGCACAAGAATGTCCCCAACTCACTTTTATTTGAAGAAATTTGGAAATGTAATTGTTGAAATTTTATTTTATTTTAGTATTTCACATTGTATTTTTTTTTGGCTTTTTAATAATTTATGTATATTTTTCTATTTTATTTTATTCAAATAATATTTTTAGAAAAATACAAAATAATTGTTAAAAATATAGGGTGGACTATATAGTCCCATTAAAAGGTAAATAAATAGGACTATAAAATACTGAAGTGGAGGAATATAAATTGGTGTAGAACAAGTTATGGAGTGGATAATTAAGTTTTGAATTTAATAATCTTTATTAAGTTTTATACTCCTACCAGTTAGAATTGTACGTTAAAGTTACCATTTGAGTTGTAAATTTAAGTTACAATTTGAAATTAATAATCTTTATTCTTAAAAATTAGTTACTCGACTCAATTTCACGTTGGATAGAATAATTTAAATACTTTTATGAGCTGGGCCTATAGATAACCTAGTACTAAATGATTCAAACTTTATGCGTAAATGATAAGTACGAGAGATGGAAAAACTAAGAAAGAGAGAGATAAAAAATAGTGGAAGTAGTGTTAGTAATTAGTTAAAAACTCTTTATATATTGGCTTGGACTAATATTAAGGATGACCAAAATAATAAAATTAGTCTATTTTTTTTAATACAGATAAAATAGTAAGTTAATAAAATTAGTCTATTTTTTTTCAATCAAGACGAGCCCAAGAGAGAACCGTAGCTATTTTCGGTTTCCAACGAAGAATCAATGAATTTAAATGAATCCCTACATGAGTCACACACACAACATTCTTTTTGCTTTCCAAGATGACAAAGGAAGTAGAGAGAATCAAAGAAGTGGAGACACAAGTTTCAATTTCTTTCTCCTTTTCCTTTTCAAAACAATTCAAGGAAGCTTTGAAACAAACTAACAACACATTTGTTTGACAAAGAAAAAAAACAGTTACGCTGCTAAATCGACATCCGAAATCAGCAATGGCGGCAGTTTTTGTGGTGGCGGACTAGTGTGGTGTTGGCGGTGATAACATAAGAGAGAAGGATGGTGGCCGCAATTAATTGAAACAATTAATTTTTTACATAAACACGCCGAATTAAGAAATGGTCGATGTAGTTGAAATAGCAGGGTGCCTAGTTTCTATGTAGAGCGTGAAGCATCTCCACCTAACTTATTTCTACTTGATCCACCTCAGGAATTGGAGAATAATACATCTTCTAAGGAAACTATATTTGCAGTAGAAGATGGAGCTTTATCTGGATCATTCTTCTCATCTTTTTTCAATTTCTTCAACATTGGTTTTATCAGTTATGCTGCAACCCCAGAATCATCAAAAAGAACATTAAGGATAAATGAGATTCTAAATCCCATTCCAACCATCATACAAGTTCAATTTAAGTAATGTATTAAATCATTGCAATGATATCCTCATAGGCTGAAAGAACAGGACTAGGATCCAAGTATAACTTCAATGTTTTCATATAGACTTTGCGGAGTGCTCAATGAGATATCTCCTCGCTCATCCTTCTCTTCTCAACTAAGACAAACTTATCTTTCTGCCAAATGCACTCTAGTAAAATTTGGCTTCCTCCTTTCTTGGAAAATATTCTCTAAAGACCTAATATTAAGTCAATGAAAGAGAAGCAAACGAAGATAAATATAGGGGGAATTTTTTTTGACAAGAACCAACATAGACGCTGCAGTAGCTTACACATTTGCTTCAAACACTAACAAGAGTGCACTCACCTCAAATCCTCCTTGTTTTAGTTTAATACTTTGTTCCTTTAGAGAAAGAGAAGAAATAGTGTTGTATAGAAGAACAGCATCAAGAAGCATCTGCAAATAAGGAAATTATAAATAAATGAAAAACACATCAATTACTTACTTAGACTTGGGTTATAGTTATGTTCACTAATGTCAGACTCCTTATGAAGTTAGGGCAATCTAAAGAATAGCCGATAGCATCATGATAGGAAGCATTAAGCATGCCACTTCCTATTGGCGACTGACTGAATAACTTCTATTGCTGAACAATACCCTTGACAAATTCAAGCATAAACTAGAATTACACCCATTGCACTCCTCAACCAAAGCACCTTCTCATCCAAAGAAAAAAAAGGGATGGTTTCAAAGAGTTTATGAAGGAAGAGAATCCACATATAGGTCATATGGTGTACCCATCAAATCCTTGATTAGATCATGACATAAATTTAATTATTGTAGCAACTTCAGCATGAGCTGTTTGCAGAAAATATCACTTGTTGAACCAGTACCCGAACACGTGCAAGCACAGCCAAAACCACCAGTGAAAACTTCATGAAAAATGACCGAGCAAGAAGCATGGATATCTCCCTTTGCATAGTTAAGATATTAACAACGACGAATTTGTAAGGATAAAATTCTATATTAGGTGGTTCCAATGTCCACTTTGTGCCAAAAAAAGACATTAAGAACAGGTGGGGTGAAACAAGAATCATAGGGAACTTAACTTGTGTAGATTTGGTCATAGGGATAAACTAACGAAAGTTGAAATAAATGAAAAATAAAGGGCAGACAGAACAGACTGCATCACAATTTGATGGAAGCCACAATGAAAGAATAATACACTACTAAAAAATACAGGAAGACAACAACCAAGAACTGGAAATGGCAGAATTGAGAACACTATAAATTTGGTCAATAATTTTTGCACGAAAAATGTAGAAGTTCTGCTTATAATCTGTGGGTGAGAAGTGCAAACGCAGATGTTGTAGTACCTCTCAAAACACTCTTATATAAAGTATAATTAACATTGAACAGTACTGATATTTTTTTTTTTAAAATAGCATAGTATGACATACAAGAAGACATGAATACATTTTATGCATGACATGTTCAGACATTATCCTATACACAAGAAAAAATATGTGCACACACACAAACACAATCAACAGTTGAGAACTATAAGGATACATAGCTGCCTTCAACAAAGGCTCAACAATCTGCAAAAGCATGAGAAAGAAGCCAGAAATGAGAAATGCTGGCTTCATCATGTTATCTCAAAATTGATAGAGAAAGGAAACCACCTGTGACAATAGACAGGTAACTCCCAAAAGCCTTTCCAGGAAATTATACTTTCCACTGTTAGTTTTTCTCCTCTTCAAACTACAGAAAGTAGGCAACAATATTAACAAGAATACAATAATTCTATAGCATTACATACAAGAGAAATTATGCAGGAACTTCTCATTACATATTTGACATAAACCACCA
Organism: Salvia hispanica; assembly: GCF_023119035.1. Lineage (NCBI taxonomy): Eukaryota > Viridiplantae > Streptophyta > Magnoliopsida > Lamiales > Lamiaceae > Salvia > Salvia hispanica. The sequence continues at coordinate 19,090,753 of NC_062967.1, read as the reverse complement.
ATTAATTATAAATTTATAATACAATTTTTCAGCCCCAAAACAGCAAGATGGAGTCACTGGCCATATTTAGTTGAATCTTAGAACACACAAACAAATTCAGTAAGGACGACATCGGCAAAAGGCCACTTCTTGGCGTACCTAAGATTAATATGAAATTTATGATTCTGAATACCAAGCCAATGAATCCATACATGGATATAGGAGAAGTAACAAGTGACAAATAACAAGAAACGCCAGATAGATCACTTATAAACTATACTCCAAGTTCACATCTTTCTGGCAGGACCTAAATATTATATTGACCAAAAAAATTTCATTGTCCAATCAATCGTATGTAGTCTTTCAGTACACATATAACTCAAAATGGTTCAATGGTAGCTTGATTTTGTTGTACCAAAAAAGTCTAGCTTCATATTTCATACTGAGAGGGTTCCACATCAATTGAAGGATGAAAATTTACAAGGAATTTGACAATACCCAATTTAGTAACTTGAGTTAAATTGATTAAAAAAGGAAGGTAGAACAAAAGAAGAGAGTATGATGAGGAGTAATACCCTTCCAAAAGCTGTACCTTTTGTTTTGGCCTGTCTCCATTTATCACCAGAAAACAGGATTCCAATACCTCGTCCAGGTTAAGTGATTTCAAAAGTTGCAGATCCCTTCTTACCTATTATGCAAACAACACGCATATAAGAACTTCTACCAGTATCATAACAATTAGCTATAAGCATAACCAAGATTACAAACCTTAAGAATGTATTGAAAATATGAGGATCTCTGATGCTGATTCTTGTGTTTATACACGATTCTCTCAAGAATTCCACATTCTGTGTGAAGCTGACTGGTGAAAGACTTCAATCTCTGATGTGTGAGTCCATCTGTATCCAATTATAGCAATGAATTGGCATCTCAATCAATAAATTAAGTTTATGCACTATTTTCACATTAACAAAACCTAAACCGTTAAAAGGGTTTGTGCATCAAAACAATGGTTAGTAGTAGGCCTTAAGTTAAGCTATTGGGCAAATAGTAGTATTAGATAGTCACATTCCCGGTTTCTTTGTAAAAGATTAAATCTCACAAGTAAAATATTATGAGGTCTCTCAAAACAAATATAATGAGTATTCACATGGCTTAATACTGTGATTCTTTGTACAGAAAATAATTAGGAAAGAATCAGCTACAGCTATTGTTCTGATGAAGCGAGAATTTAGTAAAAACTACTACTAGTATTCAAGCAAATACGTGTCGATGTTAGCATCTTTATAGAAGGCATACAGAAAGCTTTAAAAGAGAACACAATTTAGCTAAAACATACTCTGAAGGTTGCGGCGGAGGACGGTTATGGCGCTCGGAAAGCTGGGCGGGAATCGGAGAGAGAATTGAGATTTGGAAAGAAACCTCCAACAAAAAAAGCAAATCTTGATTCCACATATCAAAAGCCTTTTCAAATCCTGTGCAGATTGCCATAAGCTCTTTCAAATAATTGTGAAGATTGAGTCCCTCCAAATTCTGCACCAAAAAGTAAATTTTGAGCAAAGCGAAGATAATTTATTGAAACTGAAATATTTCCCAAAAATGTAAATCAGACATGAATTATTTAAATTTTTTGAAACAATATAAAACAGTGCTGGTATACATGACAAAATATTTAACTAGAGAGTGAGTAAAGAATTAAAAAAGTAATGCAACACAACTGAAATACAATTGAAATAGATATGCAACACAACCGAAACACGACTGAGACGGACGTGGACGTCCCCGGCGGACATCATGTTTCTGCGGTTGTGCGCGGACGTCCGCTATTGCGGTGACACGACGGACATCCCGACAGACGTCCCGATTTTTGAATTTTTTTTTTAAAAAAAACTCTATATATACGTCTCGTTGAACTTCATTTCATTCGCACCACTTGCATTAACGAGTTTCTCTTATCTCTCCCTCTACGTTTCTATCAGTATATCCAAAATGGCTAGCGATGGTGGTAGTAGTAGTGGTGCGGGTGGCAGTGGTTCGGGTGGTAGTGATTGGGATGTTGCTGACACAATGCGGCAAATTAATGAAGATGTGTGGGCTTATACGTCCACCCAGATAAATTGTTTGATACAAGAGCACTTGCAGCAACAGCCAGGTGGTACCCCGCCCCATCCATCGTCGAGTTGTAGTACCCCGGGACCACTTCGCTGCACACCATCGATTGTTTGAGGACTACTTCACTTCGAAGCCGCGGTTTGGGGATAACTTTTTCCGGCGACGTTTTAGGATGCATCGGCCGCTATTTATGATTATCGTGAGTGCTTTAGAGCGTCGATACGAGTATTTCAGGTTCAGGAAGGATGCGAGTGGTAGACCTGGTCACACGATCATACAGAAGTGCACTGCCACAATCAGGCAGCTGGCATACGGTGGCGTGGCTGACATGTTCGACGAGTACCTCCACATCGGCGAGACGACTGCCCGCGATTGTCTGAAGTATTTTTGTGAGGGCGTTATTGAGATATTCAGGGATATGTATCTTCCGAAGCCTACCCCCGAAGACTGTCAGGCTATGATGGATATGCACGGAAATCAGCATGGGTTTCCGAGAATGTTGGGCAGTATAGATTGTATGCATTGGGAGTGGAAGAACTGCCCCGCCGCCTGGAAAGGGTGTACACGACTGGCTTCAAAGGCAAGAATCCCACGATGATCCTCGAAGCTGTAGCTGACTACCGGCTATGGATTTGGCATGCGTATTTTGGAGTAGACGGGTCGAATAACGACATCAACGTCCTCCAGTCTTCGCCCCTTTTCAACGAGCAGTGCATGGGCGTTGGTCTGGCCATTAGTTTCATCGCCAACGACAACCAGCACGATATAGGCTACTATTTGGTAGATGGGATATACCCTATGTGGCCCGTCTTTGTGAAGACGATCAGATGTCCATTAGAAGAAAAGAAGATCTACTTTGAGCAACGTTAGGAGGCATCGCGCAAGGATGTGGAGCGGGAATTTGGTGTGCTACAGGCTCGATGGACGGCAGTGAAGGGTCCAACACGGCTGTGGTATCCTGACTGCACCGCTGATGTCATGTGCGCATGTATTATCATGCACAAAATGATTGTTGAAAATGAAGGTCCAACATTGACTGATTGTGCCAATGATGATGTTGATGCTGCTGATCCAAGCCACGGCGTGGCCACCGCCAATGTACATATGGGGATACCTCATGGAGACGCCAATCGGGTCTGTGCATTTGCTGACATACGCCAACAAGAAGCCCATATTCGACTCCAGAAAGATATAATTGAAGAGCTATGGACGCGGAGGGGTGCACGCTGATATTTATAATTGTACTATTTTTATTTTTTATTTAATGAAATTATTATTGCACTCTCTCCGTTCGTATTCATGTCGAAATTTTAATTCCGTAAATTGTTTAATCTGGTGAATTTTTATTGTTCTTGTCCGCCGGGGGTCCTTGGGGATGTTCGCTATTGTGCAGTGGGATGTCCTTATGACGTGGCAGGAGGTGTTTTAGGGGTGTCCGCTGGGACATTCTTCCCTATTGTAGATGCTCTTATAAGTTAATCAGATTTCATTTAGAGCATCTCCAATGGCGCCCCTCCCACTAGGACTTCCACCAGGACTTCCCACAAAAACTTCTTGCCACGTCATCACTTGGACTTCCCATTCCACTGGCACATCACTAGGACTCCCATGCACTAGGACATCCACTAGGACTTCCCGCAATAAAATTAAATTCACAATTACTCAATTTACGGAATTAAAATTTTGACACGAATACGAACGGGGAAATGCGAATATTTCATTAAAAAAAACATACATTATTCGGAAAAAAAAGCAACCACATCAACGTCCACCCCTCCGCGTCCAAACCTCTTCGATGATATCCTCCTGAAGTCGAATATGGGCATCTATTTGCTGCATGTCGGCAAATGCGCGCAACCGCTCAACCTCTCCATGAGGTACCCTCATGTTCACATTCGCGCTGGCCACGCCGTAGCTTGGACCGGCACCCGTATCATCTTCGTTGGTCCACTGAGTCAGTTCGTCACCTTCACTTTCGACAATCATGTTGTGCAAAATGATACATGCGTACATGATGTCGCCGATGTTGAGAATATACCACATCCGTGAAGGACCCTTCACCATCGCCCATCGACTCTGGAGCACACCAAATGTCTGCTCAACATCCTTGCGCGCTGCCTCCTGACGGCTCGCAAAGTAGGACTTCTTTGGTCCGATCGCAAGTCTTCACAAAGACGGGCCAGTTTGGGTATATCTCATCCGCCAAATAGTATCCCATATTGTGCTAGTTGCTGTTGGCGACGAAACTGATGGCGGGACCAACGTCATTGCACTGGGGTCGTTGAACAGGGGCGATGACTGGAGGACGTTGAGGTCGTTGTTTGACCCGGCGACTCCAAAATAAGCATGCCATATCCACAGCCGGTAGTCAGCTACAGCTTCAAGGATCATCGTTGGATGCTTGGCTTTGAAGCCGGAAGTGTGGATCATGCTTATACCTTGTGAGGATTTGAGCCTATTATTTCATTCTTGTGTGATTTATCTGCATTCATGTATATGTTTCTAGAACTTGCTCTTAGTCTTGCCTAAGTTTACATAGTGTTTAAGTTGATTTAGGAGGATGATAGGCCATCTTTTCTAGCCTACTTTTATCCAAAATTTTGACCCTCTCAAAAATTCAAATTTTTTCCCTTTGGAGCCAATTTTGAGCCTTTAAGCCTTTTGTTTGGAAGCCAACATAATGGAGACAATTCCTTGGGTTAGTTAGTTTTTGCTATCTTATTTTGTAAAGGAATTGGAGAGATAAGGAGAAAGTATAAAAAGTAGTGTGCTTAATGTAAAGAAAAGTACAAGTTGTGAAATTGAGAAAAATTCTACATATGTGCTTGATCTTATAAAAGAAAGGATGTAGAAGAAAAAAAAAAAAAAGAAAAAGTGTGAAAGGTTCTGAAAAGAAAAGAAAAGAAAATCAAAGGATTGGAAAGTGAGTTGAAGAAGAAAAATAAATAAAGTGTTAAAAGTGTCTTGGGTTTAGAAAAGTGGAGTTATCTTTACTCTACTTGGGATATTTTTATTTTAGTCACTTTTTAGCCAAATATTCCTCACCTACCAAAGAGCCTACATTACAACCAAAGATAAAGACCTTTCGGACTTTTGAAGCTTAATCACATTTAGTAGAGGAGGGAGTAGACTTTGAGCAAGCCTATGGTAAACTTTGCATGATGCATGATTTGAGTGCTTATATACACATTATCTTTATACACTTTGAGAGTGAGAGAACACTTCCCATCTTTGGAAGTTTGCCACATGTGAGTGCTTGATTTCAAGGTGTTCCACGAGTTAATAATGAAAGTGCATTAATAAGCCTTGCTTGATTTGATTGCGTTAATACATGTTTAAACTATTCTTCCATCTTTTGAGGCAATTATGACGTTTAGTCCTTATGCATTCCGTGCGTCTATTTTGTGTCTTTATTGTTTTGTTTGAGGACAAACAAAAATGTAAGTTTGGGGGAGTTGATACGCTCGGATTTTGCACGGTTTTAAGGCCATTATTTGGCCCGTTTTTAAGGCCATTATTTGGCCTTGTTTTTAAGTGTCAAAGTTGTTAGAGTTTGTATACTAGAAATCACCTTTCGAGTGATTGAATACTGTTAAAACTCTTATTTTATTTTCCAAATGAATAAACAGATTATTTTTGTCATAATGTTGTTATATTTTACATTTAATGGATGTTAATTGCATATTTAAATGTATAAGTAATTTAACAAAGTCTAAGTCTTTGTTTTAGTAGACCGGTTGTGGGCGTCGTCCACTTTAAGGTAACACGGTCAGTTCTAAACAAAAAAAAGAAGAATTTCACAACCTAGATAGGCTTAGACTACCTATCGTGAAAGGTTGCAACGTCAGTCCGATTATTTCTAAGCCTTACTGAAATAAGATGACGTTGGTGTGGTATAACACTGAATGGATCTAACAGCGAGACAGTCTTTATGCTATCTACTGAAAGACGAGGTCTCGTAAATTATTTCTAAATCAATGTACGTTAGCATTGAGCATACGGTATTGATTATGCACTACTTTGACTTACCAAATGGTGCGGGTTTTTCGCAACCCAATAAGCCTGGTATATTGGGTAGTGGTGATTAGTATCTAGCGGTGCTAGGATTGCTATTATGTTGAATCGTGCGCGAGGTGAGTCTCGTTTGATAACATCCTCAAGAGAAGCTTGAAATAAGGTTTTATTATTCGGAACCTAGCTAGTTGGAGTTTAATTACTCTATGAATAATAAATAAGATTTTCTTGCTGAGTCCTCTCTTGGAATAAATAAGATATTAATTAATTAAGTCCATAGCAGACAATAATTAATTAATGGATGTTTCTATCTTAAGTGCGGGAAATAAATATAAAGTATTGGAAACCCGAAGTACTTGTAATTTCGGATTTGGATGGGGAGTGCAGTATTACTTCTGTAGTGGCTGCTCGTAATATTCCAATTTTAAGCTTATATTAAATTGGGTTTAATTTAATTAGTAAAAAGCTAATTGGAGGAGCCCATATCCAAAGCCTTCCATAGATCCCTGTCTGGGCCCAATATGTGACTTATTATAAATAGGAGAATAAAGGAGACAGAAAATATACTTAATT
>NC_062967.1:19023023-19083975 GCF_023119035.1 Salvia hispanica | reverse complement strand
TAAAAAAATGGTCTTTGTAGTTGAAATAGCGGGGTCCCTTTTTCTATGTGGGGCGTAAACATCTCCCCCCAAATTTTTTTGATCCACCCCCGGGAATTGGAGAATAATACATCTTCAAAGGGAAACTATATTTGCAGTAAAAAGAGGGAGTTTTATTGGATCATTCTTCTACCCAAAAATTTCTTCAACATTGTTTTTATCAGTTAACCCCAGAATCATAAAAAAGAACATTAAGGAAAAATGAGATTCTAAACCCCACCAACCATCATAAAGTTAAATTTTAAAGTAATGTATTAAATCATTACAATGATATCCTCATAGGCTGAAAGAACAGGACTAGGATCCGTATAATTTAATTTTTTCATATAAATTTGCGGGTGCTCAAAAAAGTTCTCCTCGCTCATCCTTCTTTCCAACTAAAAAACTTATCTTTCTCCCAAATGCACTTTTTAGTAAATTTTTCCCCCTTTCTTGGAAAATATTCTCTAAAGACCTAATATTAAGTCAATAAAAGAAAGCAAACGAAGATAAATATGGGGGGTTTTTTTTTGACAAGAACCAACATAGACGCTGCAGTAGCTTACACATTTGCTTCAAACACTAACAAGAGTGCACTCACCTCAAATCCTCCTTGTTTTAGTTTAATACTTTGTTCCTTTAAAAAAAAGAAGAAATAGTGTTGTATAGAAAAAAACAGCATAAAGGGCATCTCCAATAAGGAAATTTATAAATAAATGAAAAACACATCAATTACTTACTTAGACTTGGGTTATAGTTATGTTCACTAATGTCAGACCCCCTTATGAAGTTAGGGCAATCTAAAGAATACCGATAGCATCATGATAGGAAGTTTTAAACATGCCATTTCCCTATTGGCGACTGACTGAATAACTTCTATTGCTGAACAATACCCTTGACAAATTCAAGCTTTAAACTAGAATTAAAAATTATTTTCAAACCAAAGAATTTTCTCACAAAAAAAAAAAGGGGATGGTTTAAAAAGAGTTTATGAAGAAAGAGAATCCACATTTAGGTCATATGGTGTACCCATCAAATCCTTGATTAGATCATGACAAAAATTTAATTATTGAAACAACCAGCATGAGCTGTTTGCAGAAAATATCACTTGTTGAACCAGTACCCAACACGGAAAAGCACACCCAAAAACCCCCAAAGGAAAACTTAAAAAAAAATGACCGAGCAAGAAGCATGGATATCTCCCTTTGCATATTTAAAGATATTAAACTTACAATTTGTAAGGATAAAATTCTATATTAGGTGGTTCCAATGTCCCTTTGTCCCAAAAAAAAAAAGACATTAAAAACAGGGGGGGTGAAAAAAGAATATGGGGAATTTAATTTGTGTAGATTTGGTCATAGGGATAAACTAACGAAAGTTGAAATAAATGAAAAATAAAGGGCAGACAGAACAGACTGCATCACAATTTGATGGAAGCCACAATGAAAGAATAATACACTCAAAAAAATACAGGAAGACAACAACCAAGAACGGGAAAAATGGCAGAATTGAGAACACTATAAATTTGGTCAAAAATTTTTTCCCGAAAAATGTAGAAGTTCTGCTTATAATTTTGTGGGTGGGGAAGTGCAAACGCAGATGTTGATTCCTCTAAAAACATTTTTTTAAAAAAGTATAATTAACATTGAACAGTACTGATATTTTTTTTAAAAATAGCATAGTATGACATACAAGAAGACGTGAATACATTTTATGCATGACATGTTCAGACATTATCCTATACACAAGAAAAAATATGTGCACACACACAAACACAATCAACAGTTGAGAACTATAAGGATACATAGCTGCCTTCAACAAAGGCTCAACAATCTGCAAAAGCATGAGAAAGAAGCCAAAAAGGAAAATGCTGGCTTCATTCCCTGTTATTTAAAATTAATTTGAGAAAGGAAACCACCTGTGACAATAGACAGGTAACCCCAAAAAAACCTTTCCCGGAAATTATACTTTCCACTGTTAGTTTTTCCCTCTTCAAAAATACAGAAAATAGGCAACAATATTAACAAGAATACAATAATTCTATGGGATTACATACAAAGAAATTATGCAGGAACTTCTCATTACATATTTGACATAAACCACCAATTAATTATAAATTTATAATACAATTTTTTAGCCCCAAAACAACCCAAAATGGGGTCACTGGCCATATTTAGTTGAATCTTTGAACACACAAACAAATTCAGTAAAGGTTTACATCGGCAAAAGGCCACTTCTTGGGGTGCCTAAGATTAATATGAAATTTATGATTCTGAATACCAAGCCAATGAATCCATACATGGATATAGGAGAAGTAACAAGTGACAAAAAACAAGAAACGCCAGATAGATCATATAAACTATACTCCAAGTTCACATCTTTCCCGGGGGGACCCAAATATTATATTGGGCCAAAAAATTTCATTGTCCCAAACAATGGGAAAGTAGTCTTTCAGTACACATATAACTCAAAAAAGGGTTTAATGGTAGCTTGATTTTGTTGTACCAAAAAAATCTAACTTCATATTTCATACTGAGAGGGTTCCACATCAATTGAAGGATGAAAATTTACAAGGAATTTGACAATACCCAAAATTTTGTAACTTGAGTTAAATTGATTAAAAAAAGGGAAAGGGAGAACAAAAAAAAAGAGAGTATGATGAGGAGTAATACCCTTCCAAAAGCTGTACCTTTTGTTTTTTTTTTCCTGTCTCCATTTATCACCCGAAAACAGGATTCCAATACCTCGTCCAGGTTAAGTGATTTCAAAAGTTGCAGATCCCTTTTTTACCTATTATCCCAAAAAAACACGCATATAAGAACTTCTTTCCAGTATCATAACAATTAGCTATAAGCATAACCAAAAATTACAAACCTTTTAAAAATGTATTGAAAATATGAGGATCTCTGATGCTGATTCTTGTGTTTTTTACCCATTCTCTCAAGAATTCCACATTCTGTGTGAAGCTGACTGGTGAAAGACTTCAATCTCTGATGTGTGAGTCCATCTGTATCCAATTATAGCAATGAATTGGCATCTCAATCAATAAATTAAGTTTATGCACTATTTTCACATTAACAAAACCTAAACCGTTAAAAGGGTTTGTGCATCAAAACAATGGTTAGTAGTATTAGATAGTCACATAGTAGTATTAGATAGCCACATTCCCGGTTTCTTTGTAAAAGATTAAATCTCACAAGTAAAATATTATGAGGTCTCTCAAAACAAATATAATGAGTATTCACATGGCTTAATACTGTGATTCTTTGTACAGAAAATAATTAGGAAAGAATCAGCTACAGCGATTGTTCTGATGAAGCGAGAATTTAGTAAAACTACTACTAGTATTCAAGCAAATACTTTCGATGTTAGCATCTTTATAGAAGGAAACAGAAAGCTTTAAAAGAGAACACAATTTAGCTAAAACATCCTGAAGGTTGCGGCGGAGGACGGTTACGGCCGGAAAGTGGGGGGGAATCGGAGAGAGAATTGAGTTTTGGAAAGAAACCTCCAAAAAAAAAGCAAATCTTGATTCCAATATCAAAAGCCTTTTCAAATCCGGGCAGATTCCATAAGCTTTTTCAAATAATTGTGAAGATTGAGTCCCTCCAAATTCTGCACCAAAAAGAAATTTTGAGAAAGCGAAGATAATTTATTGAAACTAAAAATTTTTCCCCAAAAAATGTAAATCAGACATGAATTATTTAAATTTTTTGAAACAATATAAAACAGTGCGGGTATACATGACAAAATATTTAACTAGAGAGTGAGTGAATTAAAAAATAATGCCCCAACTGAAATACAATTGAAAAGATATGCAACACAACCGAAACAGACTGAGACGGATATCCCCGGGGGACATCATGTTTTCCCCTTGTGCGGGCCCGCTATTGGACACGAGGGCATCCCGAAGGCTCCCATTTTTAATTTTTTTTTAAAAAAAAAATCTATATATACGCTTTGCAACTTCATTTTATTCGCACCACCGATTCAGTTTCATTCTCCTCTACGTGCTATCAAAATATCCAAATCTACAGGTGGAAGAGTGGTGCGGTGGCAAAAGGGGTTTTGGGGGGTAGTGATTTGGGGGGTTGCCGACACAATGCAAAAATGAAGATGTGTGGGCTTATACGTCCACCTGATAAATTGTTTGATACAAGAGCACTTCAAAGAAAAAATGTGGTACCCCGCCCCATCCATCGTCGAGTTGTAGTACCCGACACTTCACCGCACACCATCGATTTTTGAGGACTACTCACTTCCGGGCCGCGGTTTGGGGATAATTTTTTCCGCGACGTTTAGGATGCATCGCCGCTATTTATGATTATCGTGAGTGCTTTAGAGCGCATACAGTATTTCTTTCGGAAGACGCGAGTGGTAGACTCGGTCACACGATCATGGCAAGTGCACCGCCACAATCGTGAAAATGGGATGCGGCCGAATGTTCGACGAGTACCCTCCACACGGCGAGACGACCCCCCGCGATGTCTCAAGTATTTGTGAGGCGTTATCGGGGATATTCGTGGATATGTATCTTCCGAAGCCTCCCCCCGAAGACCGTCAAGCATGATGGATATGCACGAAATCAAGATGGGTTTCCGAGAATGTCAGGCGATAGATTGTGGACGGGAGGGAAGAACCGCCCCGCCGCCCGGAGGGTGTACACGATCGGCTTCAAAGGCAAGAATCCCACGATGATCCTCGCCGAGCCACCGGCTAGGGTTTTCGCATGCGTATTTGGAGTAGACGGGCCGACACGACACAACGTCCTCCTTTCGCCCTTTTCAACGAGAAAGGCAGGCGTTGGTCCCCCATTAGTTTATCCCAACACAACCAAGACGACATAGTACTATTGTAGGACGTGATATACCCATGTGGCCCGTCTTTTGAAGACATCGATGTCCATTAGAAGAAAAGAAGATCTACTTTGAGCAACGTTGAGGCACGCAAGGATGTGGAGCTGGAATTTGGGGTGCAAGTTCGATGGACGTGAAGGAAGGGTCCAACACGCCCGGGTATCCTCGATCGCACCGTTGATGTCATGTGCGCAGTATTATCATGCACAAAATGATTGTTGAAAATGAAGGTCCAACATTGACTGACAGGGCCCAAAGATGATGTTGATGCTGCGATCCAAGCCCCGGCGTGGCCACCGCCAATGTACATATGGGGATACCTCATGGAGACGCAACTGTCCGTGCATTTGCCGACATACGCCCAAGAAGCCCATATTCGACCTAAAGATATAATTGGAAGAGCTAGGACGCGGAGGGGACGCGATATTTATAATTGTACTATTTTTATTTTTTATTTAATGAAATTATTATGACTCTCCCGTTCGATTCATGTCGAAATTTAATTCCGTAAATTGTTTAATCTCGTGAATTTTTATTGTTCTTGTCCGGGGTCCTGGGATGTTCGCATTTAAAGTGGGATGTCCTATGACGGCGAGGTGTTTTAGGGCCCCAGGGACATTCGTCCCTTATTGTAGATGCTCTTATAAGTTAATCAGATTTCATTTAGAGCATCTCCAATGGCGCCCCTCCCACTAGGACTTCCACGCACTCCTAATAAAACTTCACATCACATCACTGACTTCCCATTCCACTCGGCACATCACAGACTTACGCACTGCACATCCACTGCACTCCCCTCTAAGAATAATCTCACAAATTACTCAACTTACGAATTAAAATTTTGACACGAATACGAACGGAAATGCGAATATTTCATTAAAAAAAATTATTGGAAAAAAAGCAACCACATCAACGTCCACCCCTCCGTGTTCCAAACCTCTTCGATGATATCCTCCTGAAGTCGAATATGGGCATCTATTTGCTGCATGTCGGCAAATGCGCGCAACCGTTCAACCTCTCCATGAGGTACCCTCATGTTCACATTCGCGCTGGCCACGCTCGTGCAGCTTGGACCGGCACCCGTATCATCTTCGTTGGTTCACTGAGTCAGTTCGCCACCTTCACTTTCGACAATCATGTTGTGCAAAACGATACATGCGTACATGATGTCGCCGATGTTGAGAATATACCACATCCGTGAAGGACCCTTCACCATCGCCCCATCGACTTGAGCACACCAAATATCTCGCCCAACATCCTCGCGCGCTGCCTCCTCCCCGACGGGCTCGCAAAGCAAGGACTTCTTTGGTCCGATCGCAAGTCTTCACAAAGACGGGCACTTTGGGTATATCTCATCCGCCAAATAAGTATCCCATATACAGTGCTGGTTGCCGCTGTTGGCGACGAATTCGATGGCGGGACTAACGTCATTGCAGCACTGGTCAGTTGAACAGGGGCGATGACTCGAGTGACGTTGAGGTCGTTGTTCGACCTGACGACTCCAAAATAAGCATGCCATATCCACAGCCGGGTCAGCTACAGCTTCAAGGATCATCGTTGGATGCTTGGCTTTGAAGCCGGAAGTGTGGATCATGCTTATACCTTGTGAGGATTTGAGCCTATTATTTCATTCTTGTGTGATTTATCTGCATTCATGTATATGTTTCTAGAACTTGCTCTTAGTCTTGCCTAAGTTTACATAGTGTTTAAGTTGATTTAGGAGGATGATAGGCCATCTTTTCTAGCCTACTTTTATCCAAAATTTTGACCCTCTCAAAAATTCAAATTTTTTCCCTTTGGAGCCAATTTTGAGCCTTTAAGCCTTTTGTTTGGAAGCCAACATAATGGAGACAATTCCTTGGGTTAGTTAGTTTTTGCTATCTTATTTTGTAAAGGAATTGGAGAGAAAAGGAGAAAGTATAAAAAGTAGTGTGCTTAATGTAAAGAAAAGTACAAGTTGTGAAATTGAGAAAAATTCTACATATGTGCTTGATCTTATAAAAGAAAGGATGTAGAAGAAAAAAAAAAGAAAAGAAAAAGTGTGAAAGGTTCTGAAAAGAAAAGAAAAGAAAATCAAAGGATTGCAAAGTGAGTTGAAGAAGAAAAATAAATAAAGTGTTAAACGTGTCTTGGGTTTAGAAAAGTGGAGTTATCTTTACTCTACTTGGGATATTTTTATTTTAGTCACTTTTAGCCAAATATTCCTCACCTACCAAAGAGCCTACATTACAACCAAAGATAAAGACCTTTCGGACTTTTGAAGCTTAATCACATTTAGTAGAGGAGGGATTAGACTTTGAGCAAGCCTATGGTAAACTTTGCATGATGCATGATTTGAGTGCTTATATACACATAATCTTTATACACTTTGAGAGTGAGAGAACACTTCCCATCTTTGGAAGTTTGCCACATGTGAGTGCTTGATTTCAAGGTGTTCCACGAGTTAATAATGAAAGTGCATTAATAAGCCTTGCTTGATTTGATTGCGTTAATACATGTTTAAACTATTCTTCCATCTTTTGAGGCAATTATGACGTTTAGTCATTATGCATTCCGTGCGTCTATTTTGTGTCTTTATTGTTTTGTTTGAGGACAAACAAAAATGTAAGTTTGGGGGAGTTGATACGCTCGGATTTTGCACGGTTTTAAGGCCATTATTTGGCCTGTTTTTTAAGGTCATTATTTGGCCTGTTTTTAAGGTCAAAGTTGTTAGAGTTTGTATACTAGAAATCACCTTTCGAGTGATTGAATACTGTTAAAACTCTTATTTTATTTTCCAAATGAATAAACAGATTATTTTTGTCATAATGTTGTTATATTTTACATTTAATGGATGTTAATTGCATATTTAAATGTATAAGTAATTTAACAAAGTCTAAGTCTTTGTTTTAGTAGACCGGTTGTGGGCGTCGTCCACTTTAAGGTAACACGGTCAGTTCTAAACAAAAAAAAGAAGAATTTCACAACCTAGATAGGCTTAGACTACCTATCGTGAAAGGTTGCAACGTCAGTCCGATTATTTCTAAGCCTTACTCGAAATAAGATGACGTTGGTGTGGTATAGCACTGAATGGATCTAACAGCGAGACAGTCTTTATGCTATCTACTGAAAGACGAGGTCTCGTAAATTATTTCTAAATCAATGTACGTTAGCATTGAGCATACGGTATTGATTATGCACTACTTTGACTTACCAAATGGTGCGGGTTTTTCGTAACCCAATAAGCCTGGTATATTGGGTAGTGGTGATTAGTATCTAGCGGTGCTAGGATTGCTATTATGTTGAATAGTGCGCGAGGTGAGTCTCGTTTGATAACATCCTCAAGAGAAGCTTGAAATAAGGTTTTATTATTCGGAACCTAGCTAGTTGGAGTTTAATTACTCTATGAATAATAAATAAGATTTTCTTGCTGAGTCCTCTCTTGGAATAAATAAGATATTAATTAATTAAGTCCATAGCAGACAATAATTAATTAATGGATGTTTCTATCTTAAGCGCGGGAAATAAATATAAAGTATTGGAAACCCGAAGTACTTGTAATTTCGGATTTGGATGGGGAGTGCAGTATTACTTCTGTAGTGGCTGCTCGTAATATTCCAATTTTAAGCTTATATTAAATTGGGTTTAATTTAATTAGTAAAAAGCTAATTGGAGGAGCCCATATCCAAAGCCTTCCATAGATCCCTGTCTGGGCCCAATATGTGACTTATTATAAATAGGAGAATAAAGGAGACAGAAAATATACTTAATTTTATCTAAAATTTTCGGCCCCTACTACTTCTTGTAGTGGTCGAATTCTTCTCCTACCGGGGAAAGGATTTCTGTCTTCTCTATTTAAGTCCTAGTGCGCTGGTGAGATCAGCCCACCCTGATATCAGTTCACAGTCCGGGAACCAGTCAGAAGATCCGTGGTTTTGTACTAAAGATCTTCACGAGGAGAAGGCGCTAGCTATCTTCGATTCTTTGGAGAATCATCAAGGTATAATGGCTAAACCCTAGAACAGCATGTTTTAGATTTCATTTAATTTAAAGCATGTGATTATTTGAGTTATGAGCATGATACGTGAGATGATTACGCGAATAGAATTTGTCTAAATAATCCGCTAAATAGATCTGATTATTATGTAATTGATTTATGAATGCGCTTCCGCTGCCAACCCCTTCAAAAGTTGCATTACATGTCCATTATTTGCATATTTTATCTATTTTGGTGTTTTGACATGTTTTGTGAGAAATGTGCATATTTGAGCCTAAAAAGGGAGTAAAAACGCGAAGTAGGAAATCTGGAGCTTCTCCGGCGACCGCCGGCGCTTAGCGGAGACAAAGACACGCCCGGCGACCGCCACAAGGAGTCAGAAGCTACTGGACTGCACGCGGCGACCGCCGGCCAAGGTGCGGCGGCCCGCCACAAAAATGCGGCGCGCGATAGCTGACTTCAAACTCAATTTTCCGGCGATCCTGAAGTCTGATCGGAGCTTTCTACACACCATTCTCTTTGTCTTGAAAAGATATTCAATATGGTTCAAGAATCAACTCAATCGGAGTTCTGTGGAGAGAGTTATGACCGTTCTACCAAAGTCGCGCAAAGCTGCCAGCTGCAGTCTATGCGGGAATTTGAAGAAGGAAAGAAGATCTTACCTTGTGAAGCCAAATCTTTTCCTTCTACTATGGGGAACGAAAATTACATATTTTCTAATGCTTGGAGGACACTTATTACCAAATTTAAATCCTTCTAAAGCCTATATATACCTCATAACCTCATTCATAGAATTCAACCCTTCCTTAGCCCCCAAAAGGGGAGCTTTCATAGCTCCTCCTCCAACCCCAATTCTTCATCATATTTTTGCCAATTACTTCCATATCATAAATTTGAGAGTTCTTCATTGTGCAAGGGGTTGGAGAAATAAGCAAGAACATCAAGAACGACAAGGATTCAACCTACGGGTTTTATTTGCTTTAGTTTTATGTTCCAATTGTTTTCACTTCAATCTATGTTTTTAGCTTATTCAATTATGTCTAACTAAATTCATAGGATTCTTTGGATGTGTTAGTAACGACTTTGGTTATACAAATTCCTTTTTCTATCTAATATCCGTTTTGTTTTTACTTTGTTTCTTCCCTAAGTAGTTTTGATGCTGCATGATTGAGTGACACAATCGTGTATGATTTAATATAACTTGCTTCATAACTGTGACAGAGTTCTAGCGAGTTAGATTCACTTAGTAGACACTACAGTTAGCTTCCCTTAAAACGACACTATTAATTGAGAGTGAGGACTTTTCAAGGGTTTTAGGAGCTTTATGGAGTTACGTGTTAGGATTGACAACCCTAATTTTGTAATCAACGTTTGCATCGCATGAGCAAAAGCTAGGTGACTCATTCTATCAAAGTAATAACTGTGCTAGGGTATTATAGTTGGATTTGTATAACCATAACTGTGAACGCATATCCATGGAATTCTCTTATCTCTCATATTTTATCTTTGTGATTTAATTGCATTTAGTTGTTTGATTGCTTTTAATTGTTTTACTTTCAAAAACTCAAAACTTATCTTGTTTCTCTAGATAGTATTTGACGCTTAGTACATAATAGCCAGTTGCAATTATATTCCCCGTGTTCGATATCCCGGTATCGACCTTTAGCTATACTAGATCTACCCTGTATACTTGCAGGTATTTTTAGTGCTAATAAAAAGTGCATCCGAGCGAAGTAGTCCTGATACAACCGAAGATGTGCAGCAATGTGGTCCCGGGGTACATGACGTCGGCGGTGGATCGGCCGAGGTACCGCCGCCTGCTGCTGCCTCTGCCGTAGCAATCGATCAATCGCCCCTTCCACAGCGAGATCCAATTCACTATCACTATCACTATCAATATCACTAGCGCCCCCGCCACTACCACCCGCACGATCCGACGGGCAGATGGGACGGGCGTGTCCTACTTTTTTCCTCACTACGGCGGACGTCCGGTTGAACATCGGCGACGTCGCGGTAAGACGTCCGCCATTGGAGATGCTCTTAATTGCTTATTCATTAGGCTTACATTTATTAGTTTTGGGCCATTTTTATGTAACAAAGAAATTTGCCAGGCCTGTATTAATATATGTATAGATTGGGCCAAATTTTCATTTTATTTGGAGACGTCGCGGGAGGACGTCCGCCATTAGAGATGCTCTTAATTGCCTATTCATTAGGCTTACATTTATTAGTTTTGGGCCATTTTTATGTAACAAAGAAATTTGCCAGGCCTGTATTAATATATGTATAGATTGGGCCAAATTTTCATTTTATTTCCAGCCCATTTTTGTTATATCTGAAAAATCATATTCTTTGGTGACGTAATTTGTTTCTATTATTTAAGTATTAATTTAATTATTTGTAATTTACTTCTATTCTGTTAATATTTAGTTTTAAATTTTTAGCTGATGTGGTTGGATTTGTCGAGAGTCCCCTAATTATAAATGGAGACGTTGCTAAGTAACATAGTTCATGTAATTTGAGTGAGAGCAATTTGGATTTGTCCGATTTGATTCAAGGTGAGGTATTTTTGCCCTTTTTTCATTTTTATTTCAATGTTTAACTTATTTAATATTATATTTTCAATGGTGGCAGATTCCTTTGTCTATGTTGTATGTAGTGATGCTTAAAAAAATGTGAAAATCGGTTCCGACATCGGCCCGAGCCTCCGCAATGGAGGCCCATCGCAGGGCCGATGCGGAGCCGATGAGGTATCAGCTGAGGCTATTGTTCGGCACTGGGGCGAAGGCAAATTGGGGTGGAGATGGGCTCCCTCTCCACAATGGGAGCCCATGAAGGCCGATCTCTCGGCTGTAGCGATCGGCCACCATTGTTGGTGCTCTAAGATCAATCATGACCGTTAATCACAAACAATCAAGAAATGCCAAAATTAAGCATCTGCATTTAAGTTTAACACCTTATCAGGAGTGTAATAAATGGTGAAAAGGATTTCGAAAATGGTAAGTGAAATAACTTTGAGAGACTGGATTAAAATAACAAAAGAAAACCAGTATTAGGAGACGGAGAGAGTAATTTACAAGCAACAATCGAATCTAAAATTTGATCGAACAAAATCCAGTCGACGATCAGTTGAACTGAACAAAGAAGGCTTAAAGCATAATCGCAGGTGTTTATTATTATCAACTCAACGTCGTCATATTGCTGTTTTCCACAGCAAAATAAACAAATATAGCATCAAATCCCTGCAAAATTGTGAGATATCAAGGATTATGAGCCAACTAATGCGTATGATTCTGTCAAGTGATATACAATTTCGTCGTAATAGTGTTCCTACGTTATCAAAAAATTGTTTGTAGACCAACATCATGGGGCCATCAGCCCTCCGATTGTATAGGAAAGTGATGCTGCCCAGTCGGATTTCAGAAGCAGCTTCTGCAGTGTATGCATCACGTCATAATCTGGGTCGAGCTTCCGTTGCCACCCCTACAGGCCAAACATATTTCATACTTTATCCAATTTTCACAGCAAATGGCAATAGAAAATATGGTTAACTAATTCCCAACCTCTACCTACAGTAGTAATATGAGACAATACAAATTGAATGTATTCTTATGGCAAGAGCAGTTTTATACGATCATTATGTTCTAGCATGTTGACAAACACAATGGAGTAGGAGGATTTTTACATAGTTATGGTAGGCTACGTGTTCTTGAATAACTGAAAAATCAGATATAATTACCTCAAGAACCAGAACTGTCACCATCACAGTGCAAACGTTCCCATCAACGTTTACTTTGTGACGCTGAACTTTCTCAAGCAATTGCTGCATGCAATCAGTTGGATGGATCAAATCTCCTTCTGGCGTACCCCAGAAATCAAATGATTCTCTTACTTCCTGTTAGCAAATAGTCAAGAGTGAGATGAATGTCACGGAATGCAATAATGTACCTCAACCTCCCAAGTTCTCCAATTAACTCTTCTAGAAACAATGATTGCATAAAAAGGACAAAACGTATATGAGAATGGTAGCAGAGTTACACCACAAATAAGCGTTTTGTGGGCAGGTGCTAAGTATTTTCCAGAAACACGAGTCAGTAATGCAGGCATCATATAAATTATGAACATAACTCGAAGAAATATTAATGAACTCGCATGCGGTCAGAATTCTTGGATGCAAATCCACTTGAATTAATCAATTAATGCATGACAACAGTTATACACCTTAATGAAGGCCTCAGGTTTTGGACAGTTCTGTTTCTTCGACAATCTCAGTGCGCACTCTGCTGCAGTTTGCCCATCTCTACGAGCAACAGCCTTAAAGAACTCCAATAAATTTACACGATCATTTTTGGAAAGTTCAGCAGTCATCCCTACATCGAGGAATATAACATGCGGCTTAGTTTTGAAGATCTTTTTGCGAGTTGGATTTTTCTGAGCTACACGAACAAGGATGTTTCCAGGATGCATATCGGCATGAACAAAGTTGTCCACCTGGTAAGGAAAAATAAATTCTCAGAGAAATGAAGTATGCATTGCAATTAGCAAAAAAGCTAAAAGAATAATGTCACCTTCTCTGAGAAAAACAGTTAAATAGCCCAATAAAACATGAGAGAAGGAAGGAAGCTTCAGAATATCAGAGTGAAATTATGATTACTAACCACTGCAAGATGGAAAATTCCATCACCTTCGTGTAGTTACAAATTGTAAGTTATAAACTCTCAAGTTCTGTAGGATGGATTTCTTTCTTTTACTACTTTCCTAAAAGGAAACGCAAATAAGTGATCTAATACTGAACTCTTATAAGACCAATTGTGCACAACAATGGCATACTCTTGTATTAATAGCTGATGGAAATCAACTACAACTTCAAACAACATTTACACAGATCAAATCATCAATATGTCACATAGAAGTTCAATACTAGAAACAGAAAACTAAGAAACAGCTCCTAAAAGTTAAAGTAATGTCTACAAGCCATATGAATCGTATCCTTTTACCAATATCTACATGCAGAAAAAAAGAAAGAAGAGAGATACAATGTAATCCATATGACCTAATTATAAAAAAAAAGAAAATAGATAACCAGATCAAAGAAATGAGGAAATAAAATACCAGGAGCATCTTCAGAAGTGCATGGGTTCCAATGTGGGCAAGAGCACTACTTGTTCTATCATTCTTCCCCTCAAGCTCATTCACATAGTGAGAAACACTTTCTCCATGCTCAAAGGTTTCCACTAACACAGCCGGATGGACTAAAGGATACACAGGCTTTGGGAAAGATACATCCTTCCATTGGCGAAAATTGTATACGAAGCGGTTTAATTGAGCGGCTTCTCGCGCTAGATCAACTTGAGACATCATGAAAACTGCAAACTGCTGGACACTTTCATCGAGCCTTAGCCAATTTAGAGCAGGAATGAACCTTGACATTCTTGCTACTGCATTTATTATCTCAAAATCCGTCTTTATCGACTCCCCAACACCCGGATGTCTCACCTTAACTGCAACTAGCATTGGTTTGACCTGGCGACCACGGTATCGAGACCGCAACGAAGCTCGATGCACTTGTGCAATACTTCCAGAGGCCACAGGTTCTTCTTCAAAGTCATCAAAAATTTCAGATATTTTACGACCAAAAGCATTCTCAACAGCCTTCTTAGTGTATGCAAAGCTATGTTCAGGAGCTTTGGTGTGAAGTTTCGACAGTTCATTACACAAATCTCTAGGGAATAGATCAGGCCGTGTGGCTGCCCACTGCCCCCATTTTATGAATGCTGGCCCTGCTCTTTCAAGAGTTCGATGAACAACCTGAAGCCATAATTTCCTAAACTCGGGTCCAAAACTATCTGCAAATGGAGCCATGACAATGCTTGGTGCAAACAGAAAACTAAGATGTATAGCCCTCAGCAACAAAATAAGGCTCTCGAAAAAAGAAATTATCAGTCTGGTCAGGAAAAGATGGCTGTCCTCAGCATGCATGTTTATACTGTTCCTCGGTGGAAAAACGTCTGTTTCTGGAACAGCATAAGCATATGCCATCTGAGATCCACATATCATAGTAAATATACCAGGAACAAGAATGCAAGAACGGCTCAAACCCAAGCTGACTGCCTGAGCAATCCGGCTAATGGTGCGATGAGTTTTCCTCCCATCAAGTGCTGATGCCTGAGCCAACCTCTTCCAAGCAACCTGAGCACTAAAAGCACCGGATCTGTAATTCCTGATACAACTATTGCAGAAAGCTTTTCCTCTTTTATATGCTGCATTTGGGGCATGCTCTGGTTTAGGCAACAAATACGTCGAGAACAATCTATACTGAGGACTACAAATCCCTACTCGAACAATTGATCCATATTGGACCTCTTCCGAAGAGTTACTAGCTCGTTTTGTCCGCAAAGATCGCAATGCACTCCTAATGTTTCCAACTGTCAACAATCTGCAGTCCAACTATTATGTCTAAGCAAACATTTAATCAACAATAAGAAAAAAAATCTTGTTCTAGGAAAACTCCAAACTTTCGGGAGATAACACAGACTTGATTTCCACAATAGAAGCTCACAGCAAAACAATCAGATCGCTTCATTATACCTGACAACATAATTCCTCCCCCAAAGCAAAGGAGGACTAAAAAAGTAAACAAAAACACTACAATCAAACACGCAATTGAATCCTGTTCGATCAATTCTACTGAAGACTCGACAAAAACATCTCAACACACAACAAATCCGTAAAACAGGTTGAGCTATTACAGTATTTGAAATCAACTTAATAAAAATCTGTGAGGAAAATAGATGCAGAGAGCGCGTTGTACAGACCTCGACATGGCGAAAACTGGCTGCGAGATAAAAGGATGGGAACTAAAGTGCGCCGGTGATGCAGTGCGCCTCCGAAGAGCATTTTCTAGCGACCGGTAAACGTTCAACCATATGGATCACACAGTTTTTGCGATTCAAAAATTTCTCCTCAAATTCTAACAATTAGCTGCTGATCTCACATCTGAGAATTCCAGCAACAACATACAAAGAACTGAAACGATTATTTTGTTTAACAGCGAAGATTGAATCAGAAATTCTTTGCAGATTGTTTGAAGATGAAAGTTGATGCATTCGTTCAAGTTTCAGTAAAACCTAAGCGGCGAACCGGGTTTGATGTAAGTCCGGTTCGGTCCGATTGGCTTGTTTCGTGCCTTCTAAGGTATTGCTAAGTCGGATTGCTATTTTGATTATATTTTGAATTACTCCTCCTTTTCCACGTGAATTGAGTCTTTCTATTTAAATATTCCAACATAATAGCATCTCCAATGGCGGACGTCGTGGTAGGATGTCGCGGATGTCCGATCGGACGTCCGCTGTAGTGAAGAAAATGGTAGGACACGCTCGTCCCGTGTGCCCGTCGGATGGGCTCGGATATCCGACCGACGGGCGGACGGACGTCCGCCGTAGTGAAGAGGGTGGACGTCGCGTCCGACGTAAAATTTATTTTTTTTATTTTTATTTTTTTTAAAAAAAAACTATAAATTTTAATTCTGTAAATTGAATAATTGTGAATTTAATTTTATTGCGAGAAGTCCCAGTGGGAGTCCTAGTGATGTAGCAGTGGAATGGGAAGTCCTAGTGATAACGTGGCAGGAAGTTGTTGTAGGAAGTCCTAGTGGAAAGGGCGCCACCGAATATGCTCTAATTGAGTTATTTAAATTTTAATAAGAAGTAATCATTCTTTTTATTTTTTATTATCTTTTTATTTCTTCTACTTTATTCATCATATACTTAACATAATATTCTTAATCTTCGTGTAAAAAAGAAATGTCTCAATGAACAAGAAATGGAAGAAATATTATATAACTCCATTCATTCCCAATTATTTATCATCATTTGAACCGACACAGGTTTTTTAAGAATGTAATAGAAAGTGTATTGAAAAAGTTAGTGCATTGTGGGTTCTATTTTTATACATTAGTTTTATAATGAGACGTGAATGGAAATGAGTTAGTGGAATCTGGAGTCGATGACTAAAAATAGTAAAACTGAAAAGTGAGAAATTTTTAGGATGGATAAAATAATTTTTAGGAATGGATGAAGTACTTAAGAAGAAGAAGAAGAAGAAGAATGACAATTAGGATGTTTTTTAGATGCTACTCCTTCTGTCCATGAAATATTGTCTAATTTTAACTCGACACGAGTTTAAGAAATGTGAAGAAAAGTGTGTTGAAAAAGTTAGTGGAATGAGGGTCCTATATTTATATATGATAGAATGTGAGTGTAAATAGTTAGGGGAAACTAGAGACCATTTACCAAAAATAGAAAAAAAAAGTAAAATGGACAACTTTTTACAGATGAACTAAAATAGAAATATGGACAACATTTTACGGACGGATGAAATATTCAGAATCTCGAATAAGTCGATATGATTGTTTGAAATTTGAAAAAGTTATAATTTGAAGGGTTAAAGTTTACGGTGTTATCAAACCACTCCATCCGTCCTTCTATAATTGTCAACTTTGATTCTCTCGCGTTTTAAGCTGAGATTGCATTATTTTATTTTTATCCACTTAATTAATTAAATCACATGCCGAAAAAATATGTTTGATTTAGTAAGAGACAAAGAGAGTATAAACCCTGGACTTTTAGTAGTACTACTATTATTTTTAACAACTTTTTTTTTAAATTCATTTAAAAATCACAAACTTTAAAATTGATGGCAGTTTCTCACGCGGACTCATTCTCCAGTAAGCATATTTTATCGTATTAGATACATTATTCAACATTGAAATGGGGTCAAAAACAACATTTTTATTGTATAATTTAAATTAAAATCTGTCAAAAAAATTGCATAATTTCAAAGATAAATGATTTTTTAGTCTACTCTGGACATACGGTAAGGATCTTTGCGCTCCTCATTCATCTCTCACAATATAATAAAATAATATTATAATTATAAATAATTTTAATAAGTGATGATTGATTATTTTATTATATTGTGAAAGGTGGATGAGGAATGGAGTAGGAAAAGTGGACGATTGTATAATTTAAATTAAAATCTGTCAAAAAAATTGCATAATTTCAAAGATAAATGATTTTTTAGTCTACCCTGGACATACGGTAAGGATCTTTGCGCTCCTCATTCATCTCTCACAATATAATAAAATAATATTATAATTATAAATAATTTTAATAAGTGATGATTGATTATTTTATTATATTGTGAAAGGTGGATGAGGAATGGAGTAGGAAAAGTGGACGAGGAGATCTTTACCGCCTGGACATGACTACCGTTTAATTTCTAAGTCATCCACCAAACGACGTCGTTGGGAGCTCCCGGGGCGGCGGAATTAGCCATGGCGCTTGTGGAGGAGAGGTCCTCTTCCTCCGATGGAAAAGTCTGGGGACTGTTCAAGCTCCCTTTCCGGAATTCGCATCACACGACGTCGTCGCCCGCAAATTTCGCTCATTATCCGCACAATTACGGTCACGGTAACGGTAGCGGTCAGTTCCCGGTCGAAGGAGCAGCTGCGCCACCCACCTCCTCGGTCTCTTCAGTTGCCAGATCGCTTCTCCCAGCACGACGTCGTTTGAAGCTCGATCCCTCTAATAAACTTTATTTTCCTTGTATGTACGCCCTGCTCTCGCTAATTTCCTCTGATTTTGGAGTTTTTATGTTTGGATAATTGATGGTTGTGTTTACTCGTTACATTATACTTGATTGATGGTAATGGTTTTGGTATGATGTCACTTTTTCTTTCCTAGTTTGATTGAACTTGATCTGTGAGGTAAGGTATGGAATTAATTTCTGCTTGAATTGAGTATAGATAGTGAATGTTATTGATAATTGAAACATTTGTTTTGTTCTGTAAACTTTAATTGGAGAATTTTTAGATTAGATGCAGAGGCAAATCAGTTATGTACAACTCAAAATATGATTGCTTTGTGCTTTGAGAGGAGATTGATCTTTAGTGATAACTGCATAGTGTTGGTGCACTATACAACTCATTCGTTACTTTCTTTTCGGTCAATACATTATTCTGTGTGTGTTTTCATGTCATTAGTTGTCGGGATTCATTTGAGAGATGACTTCCTCTGTGACCCTAATCACCTGCATAAGCACGGGTGAAGCACGGACGGAAGTTCCTTTGACTGAATGCCGCTTCAAATTTGTAACTTCGTGGTAGTTGATCTTTCCGTGTTTTCATGAGCAAAAACTAATTGAATTGGTTGAACTCAAGGTTGTCATATATGCATTGGTTAACGATTAATTTTGATTTTCTCCAGACGAACCAGGTAAGCAAGTTCGAAGTGCTATCAGAATAAAAAATACAAGCAAGTCTCATGTAGCTTTTAAGGTATACCCAGTTGCATTTTTCTTTTTTATTCTCGCTTGTCAGTAGTTGTTAAGCTGCACAAACCAACTTTTTATTAGTAAGTGACTAAATGTATATGATTGATGTTGCTTAGTTCCAAACGACTGCACCAAAGAGCTGTTTCATGCGTCCACCTGGCGCCGTTCTTGCTCCTGGCGAGAGTATCATAGCAACTGGTAACAGATTGCCTCAATCCCTATATGAATTCCGTGTTCCTAATTTTTGCTTTTGGTTTGAAATTTTGCCTTTTATCCTTCTTGGTCATCTCAGTATTCAAGTTTGTCGAGCCTCCAGAGAACAATGAGAAGCCGATGGATCAGAAAAGCACAGCGAAGTTCAAAATCATGAGCCTAAAAGTGAAAGGCCCAATTGACTACTTACATGAACTGGCATGTCCCATCCTGATTGTATTTCTAGTGCTATTTGTTTTGAAGCATTGATTTAATTCACAGCAAACCAAGCCTCATCGTAGATGCTAGTTATAGAGTTCACATAATTTATTGACTCCTGACTAATTCGTGCTAGATAAAATGAGTTCGTATCTGTTTCTACACTTTCTCATCTCTTCCATTCTCTTGAATCAGTTTGATGAGCAAAAGGATGAAGTGGCCGTAGAGCAGATACTTAAGGTTGTTTTTCTAGATGCAGAGCGTCCTAGCCCTGTAAGCGATGATTTTAGGGCTAATTATGTCTTATAGAAATGCTCACAGCTTATCCATTTGAGTTTAATCTTTGAAGGCGCTAGACAAATTAAAGCGCCAGTTGGCTGAAGCTGAGGCTGAGCTCGAGGCTCGCAAGAAGCCTTCAGAAGACACGGGGCCAAAGTTTATAGGAGAAGGAGTTGTCATCGATGAATGGGTAAACCGTCCAACCTTCAAATATTTGTCTCAAGCTGTTTTCTATCATTTCATTTTGGTGTTTACCCTCGACATTTTGCAGAAAGAACGAAGAGAGAGATACTTGGCTCGTCAACAAGTGGAAGACCTCATAGCCTCCATATGACCGGAGTTTCTTCTGCACTATGGTTTTGATAGATTTGTTTAAATTACGTTTGATGAGTTTTGGACTTTTTTCTTGTGTCGATATGAGTTGTCAGTTGTATCAGTGACATGTTGTACTAGTGATTATTGGCTTAATGTCAAAAATCACATGTAGACAGGGGCGGAGCCACGGTGGGCCAGGGCTGCCCTTGGGCCCCTCAGCCATTTTTCTAATTACTATATATTCATGTGTATGCAATGTTTAAGATGTAAACAATTTAGCGCAGTTGGTCTCAGTGTCGGTCATTTGTTAGCGAGATCCAAGGTTCGAAACTCTCCCAGAGCAGTTCTCATATTTAATAATTTGCTCTTAATCTTTTTGAATTATTTAGCTTTATATATTAGTAAGCCATTTTCCTAATTACTATATATTCTATGCTTGTTGTTCATTTACTTTTTTTTTCTTCTTCTTGATTTAGTAATATTTTTTTATGTTCTCATATTTATTTATATATTAGATTTTCTTACATTAGAAACTATTATTAATTATTTTTCGCTTGTAATTTTATATGAATCCTTTTATATTGTAATCGAAAAAAATAGTCTTTATAATTTAAGAGTACAAACTGATTCTTTGACTCTATAAATATTTTAAATATTACATGATACTATTAATAAAATCAATATTAGTTATTTCTTTTATTATAAAAAATTTGGAATAATAATTCTCTGATCTAATAAATATGTAAATATATTATTATTAGTAAAATTGGTGTTATAGTATATTCTAACAAATTCATCATCTATTTTTCACGTGTGGCTTTTTATATTGCATATGTTCGAGCTGTTTCCGTGTCTCATTAGCACTGAACACAAATTTCAATGGTCGTTTGGGCCCCCCACCGTAAAATTTCTGGCTCCGCCACTGCATGTAGATATGCTACATTTCTTCTTCAAACGAAAGAAGCGATTGCCATTGGCCATCCACAACCATTTTCTTTAAAACATTCAATTCAATGCATCGATTGGAGTTTAAAAATTATGTACTCCCGCCGTCCCATTCAAGATGTCCACCTTTTCTTTTTTCCCAATTAAGATGACCACTTTCCAATTTTGGATATAATCTTCTCTCTCCTCGTTAAAATATTCAACTACCTTTTTCCTCTCTACTTTATTCCACCTAACAACACCTCCTAAAATCCCGTGTAACTCAAGAATGTGGCCATCTTGAGTGGGACGGAGGGAGTATAAGAGGTTTCTCAAGCAATGGAAAGATTATATACCACCCATTAATATAATATTTGACTAATTCACGTTTCCAATTTTATGTAATAATCATTGTAAAATTTTAGTTTTATTTTATTATAAAATGATATACAAGATTTGATCTGAACTATAGAGTTACGTATTACACAATGCCAAGAAATCGAGAACAGCTCTTTGAAATACAAATGAAACTATATTTATGATCTAGATTCTTAGAACTCTTTGAACAACTCTTAGTGGTAAAATAAGTAAGGGTGAAAGTTGATTCTTTGGAATTTATGATCGTGAATACATTTCTGTTACCTATTTCACCCTTCACTAGAATTAATTTACAAAATCACATTGAAAAACAATATGCAGTCCCAGCCATCAGTCTCCTAGATCCAGTAGATTGGATTCGATCGTCATTATCATATAAAGCAGTGTTTGCACTATTACACGCCCCTATATATAGAGTATTAAGACCATTTTAGTCTTAAATATAAGTTCAAAATACGAATTTGGTTCAAAACATTCACTTTTTAAAAAACAGGTCCATAACAAATGAAATCATCGTCGGAGTGGTCCTTTTTTTACGGTTTCGTCAAAAAATAACGGTCATGCCACTGTGCAATTAGTGTTAATTGTTAACCGTTAGTTTTTTTACGGAACCGTAAAAAATAGGACAACTTTGGCAACATTTTCATTTTGTTATGGACTTCTTTTACAAAAAGCGAATGTTTTAGACCAAATTCATATTTTAGTCATATGTTTAACATTTACTCCTATATATAATCAATTATCGTTTATGATAACTTTATAAAAGAGAGTGATACTATTTTTAATAGTAAAACTTTATAACAAGTTGTTAAATAAATACGATAGATATTTAATTTTTCTAATATTCTAGGAGTAATTCACTCACTTTCAGCTTGTAAGATCTTCTTAGTTTCATCCAAAACTCTCTAAAGAGAAAATAAATGTTGGATAAAGCTCTATCTTTTGCCTCAAAAGACAAACTTTATGCAAATTAAATTAATAAAAGAAGAAAGAACTAGTATATATTCGCTAATACTTATCCAATTCTAAAAGCCTAAGTTCTCTCAAATTCTGTCACGAATCATGTGACTAGTAGTTGCACTTTCCAAATTTTCCGTGACCAAAATGATTCGTCTCTTTTCAGTTTCTTCCTTAGCAAAATGAAAAACAAAGATGTGATCTATGTTAATCTAGAATTAATGATCACCTCTTTGCTTCATTTTGAAGACCGTGATTTAATTGATGATACATTATTCATTTTTTTCGATTTTCCTTCAAGAATACTAAAAGATATGGATAATGTTTCTTTGTCATCAAAAAGGGTGTTGGTCTCTTTATTTTTTGCCATAATGTGAGAGGTGACATTGACAATGGTTTACATGGGAATTGGATTCCTGCCTTGCTAAAGGAGTGAATACTAAGGTTTACATATTTATTGATGCCAACAAGAAAAATCTAAAGTTACTTTTATTTCTTTATTATCGACTTTTGCCATTATCCACTCTTATATTTATCAAAAAAATGTTTACTTTATAAAAGAAATAATGACAAAAATCACATTTTAATTACGATTCTAGAATTAGGTAAGATGCCCACTGACCGGTATTTAGTTATTGACGTTATATACCTCATTTCTAGATTTTGTTTTCTCTATAAAAAATCTTGCAATTGTAAAAAGTTGAAAAATGTGAATGGCAAGATTTGTATAAAAAGATTTTTTTGAGAACACTTAACTTATTAAGGCTCAATCACAAAAAATACACTCCAAATTCTTTGGTAATTGGTGAATTTCTACATCCAAGAAATTCGAGGTGTCTTTTGGCTGCAAGGATATAGTTAGAAGGATTTGAAAATTAGTCTCAGAGTTTGACTGAGCCGCAGTGCGCATGTGCATCGCGAGGGAAATTTTGACTTCTTATTAATTATCACATCATGCCTACAATTTTGCTCGATGGGTCAAGCTTTGGATCAACCACCATAAAATCTTAATATTTGGCACCTTTATGATAGATTATGCATTTTATATTGTTGTTAGTTTATTTTCAACTCAGGTTTAGCATGCTTTCTTTAAATAAAAAAAAAATTCAAAAACGGCCAAAAATAAAATTAAAATTAAGATAATAAGTATGCCAAACAACTACATTCGACGTCAGATAACTAATTGCAATAGCAATTAAACTATAATCGAGTTTTAATATTTTTTTTTCACACTATTTGGTTACATTAGTTTTATTGAATGATATCTTGACTTCTTTATATCAAATATCATCCACACCACATGTGAATAACGAAGTATAGACGAACAATTTCAATTAATCCGATCTGTATATACTACGATCTCCAATTTTAATTCCAACTGAATTAATCAAAAAATACTTTTCATACTAGTATTAATTTCAATCATCATTTGAATATTACTCATCCATCGTCGAATCAAAGGAATTCAACTCCAACATCAAATCAAAGGAATAATGAACACCAATTTAATTCAAGAATTACTACATTACATTGCAATCACATGAACAAGACATCATCTACTGAAAAACAAGCTCTAAATAGCATAAAGAGTGATAATAATTTCAATATTTTCATCTTGATTAAAACCAAACTAAATTTAACCTAGACCACATTCATCATACTTTATGATAGGTATCGCCTCCTCCCTTCTTCAACTCAACACTTCCATTACCATATTCCACATCACTCATAAACCTGGACCAGAACCAATGCTGCTTCCACACAACCACCATCTCCTCAATCGGAATGTTCTTTGTCTCCGGGAGGAAGAAGTAGATGAACACCGTCATCACCATCACGAAGAACCCGAAGAACAAAAACAGCCCGAACTTCAAGTGGCAGAGCATGGTCATGAAGATCTGCGCCACCGCGAAAGTGAACACCATGTTCACCGACACGTTGAGGCTCTGGGCGGCCGACCGGATCTCCAATGGAAAGATCTCACTAGGCACGAGCCACCCCAACGGCCCCCATGACCACGCGAACCCGGCCACATAGATGCATATGAAGAGCACAACCACGATCGCGTACCACTTAGGCAGCTCCCCTGGCTGCCCGTCCACGCCAAACTTGATCGCGATGAAGATCGCTACACAGACCTGACAAACAAGCATTTGGATACCACCCTCGATGAAAAGGAACCTCCTCCCTAACTTATCAACATAGTAAATTGAGACGACGGTAGCTATAACGTTGACACCACCGGTGATCACAGCCGACATGAGGGCTGCATCACTACCAAACCCGATAGTTTTAAACAAGACCGGGGCGTAGAACATGATGACATTGATGCCGGTGAGCTGCTGGAAGAAGGGGATGGCGATGGCCATCGTCAAATGTGGCCGGTACTTCCTCTGCAGGATGTTCCTCCACGGGTGCTCGACCTTGCTCGAGGCTTGGCTGGCCTCCACCAAGTCGTTGAACTCCTCGTCCACGTTGTCTATGCCTCGGATCCTCTGGAGCTTGGACCGGGCCTCCTCGCTCTGGCCACGCTCGATCATGGAGTTGGGCGTCTCCGGGAGGATTAGGGAGCCCACGGTGATGATGAGGGCCGGCACCATCGCACCGCCCAAGCTCAGCCGCCAGCCCCACCCGCCCTTGATCTTGGCGAACCCGTAGTTCAGCACATTGGCTGCTAGGATGCCTATTGTGATTGAGAGTTGGAAGCCAATGTTGAGAGCTCCTCTGTATTTGTAAGGGGCCATTTCAGAGAGGTATAGTGGCACAGACTGCAATCAAACAAAACAAAGAATTTGTTTAATTTAATTCACAGATTTTCCACACTAAACAGAGCAAGTTAATATCTCCGGCTTAGTTTATAAAAACGTCACTGAAAAGCAGATTTTATGATATGAAAAAGCAGATTTTCTGTAAATGATTCTCTGTCGTTTTGTGAAACACTTCACTGAGCTTATTGTTACTTTATAGATCAGATCTGAACTACAACAACATACCATTGACTCACAACTTGCAATATTTTATTTCCTTTTTTTTTCAAAATGCCATAAAATATCTAAATCCACAAAGCAGGGGATAACAGCGACAAAAAAATCGGAGAAAAAAATAGCATGTTGGAATTATTCTAAACACAATCGGAATTCATTGAATTTCGATCCAAATAAAACAAATGCAATTGAAAGAGATGAGAAACCTGATTGGCGAATCCGATGCCGAATCCGAGGAAAATCCGGCCGACGATGAGCATCCAAACAGCCTTAGCGAAGCCGTTGATGAGCGCGCCGACGCAGAAGAGCACGCCTCCGCAGAGCATCGACAGCTTCCGCCCTAGCTTCCTGGTGACCGTCGACGCCACCAGCGACGAGCACAGCGCCGCCAGATACAGCGACGAGGTGAACATCGTGAGCGTCTGGCTGTCGAATTTGCAGTACTGATTCGTCGAATCGTCGGCCTTCTGCTTCCTGTACACCGACGGGAAGAATTTCTCCAGAAACGAATCCATCGACGTCACTCCACCTGCAACAGCCAATCACATCATCGCAATTTGTTACTATTTGTATTTTCATTTTCATAATTTGCAATATTATCATCGCGATTTGTAATTACCAGAGATTCCGATGTCGTAGCCGAAGATGAGGCCGCCCATGGCGGCGATAATGCACGTGACCACGACGTAAGGCGTTAGGTTGCCTGGGTATTGCTTGCCGCCGGCGCCGGCGCTGGGGCCGAAACCGCCTCCTGCCATTTTTATCTTCGAGAGCTTTAGAAAATGAAAGTGGAAGAGAAGGATGAAATGTAGTGAATGGTAGAGAGAGAAGGAGAGTGAAGGAAATGTATGGGAAGAAGGTGAGTATATATAGAGAGAAAATTGTTGACTTAGAAAATATGTGTGCGATATAATGAGTAGATTATAGCTGTCATTTTGGGTGTGCTAGACTACATCATGCTAACCTCTTCCTTTTCTATTTCTATAGTTTATTAGTGAATAAGAGTTAATTACTGCTGTATATAAGAAAATGAATCTTCTACAAAGAAACATATCAAAATAGAAATCAATTTAACTATAATAAAACAGAGAGAGTGCCATTGGCTAGCTAGCATACAAATTGAATGAGCTTATATGTAGGAATGCAAACAATTTGTGACACTAATCGGATACGTATTAAACTTGAAACTAATAGGTTGGTTTTCAGTTTATGTAAATTGAGTTTTTATAGTGTATATTAGGTTAAAAATTTTGACTTTATTGTGTAATATCATATTGCGTTAATCCACGTTATATTGTGTGGTTCATGTTGAGTTATGGGTTATGTTTCAGTAGGTGGGTTTCATGTTCAGGTTGATAAATTTCTAAACAGGTTGGTTTAGTTAAACTTTATTAGGTTAAGTCATTATTAAGTTGATTCGATAATGACTCAAATCTTAACAGTTCAGGTTCGCGTTAGTTCTTGACGTGTTTAGTCATTCTTAATTTACCCGATAACGACCTATATTACTCTAAGCTAATGTGAATATTTAATGTTATCACGATAATAATTCTACGTACATATTGTGAGTCCAGCTAAAATAATTTTTGTCTATCTGATAGATTTAGTGGTCTTGATTATACATTTTGTCTTTATTAATGAGACTCAAAGTTCATCCGAATCTTGATTAATCGTATAAAAACAATAATACAACGTATTTGAAAATAAAATACTCAAATGACCTGGACCTTTTTGTCAACACCAATTAAATAAAGAGATATCTTCAATAATCCTAGATTCATACTAAGAAATGAGTTTAGTTTCGTCTTCACATGTTTGACCCCAAGTGGGAGGCGTGTATTTAATACTACAAATTGGTGAAAATTATTACACACACCCCATAAAGTTTTTCTTTATTATTAATTTCAAATTTTCAATAACGGCTATGGTAACCAAATTCAAGTTCAAAATGATTTGATTTGTAAAGTCGAGATCTTCGGATATATAGCCGATAGCTAGTCAACTTTGGATAATCATTTAATGGAGTAATTAATAAAGTCGAACACTTTTGGATAATAATTAGCCAACTTCGGAAATCAGGCACTTAGTTTATTTGTATGAGAAAAAAATGGCTAAATAATCTTATCTAGAAGTATTAAAATTGAGATTTTCCCACTAAAATTGGGGCAGCCATAACCATGCGTTAAATTTACATGGTTGATCTCATTAGCTATTACTATGCGAATAACAGAAAAGTTGTTTGATTTTGGACTTTCTTTTTTCTTTTATTTGTTTGGAATTATCCAGAATAGGAAAGCTATAGTTTGCCTAACAAACAATTAATATGTTCGGATGAAAATAGACCGTCAAACTTCTTTAATGAAATTTTTGGTTTGAACACACATGTTCCGAAGATGCCTTTGGCATAATTCGACTAATTCTGTTC
Organism: Salvia hispanica; assembly: GCF_023119035.1. Classification (NCBI taxonomy): domain Eukaryota; kingdom Viridiplantae; phylum Streptophyta; class Magnoliopsida; order Lamiales; family Lamiaceae; genus Salvia; species Salvia hispanica. The sequence goes on along the minus strand of NC_062967.1, from coordinate 19,056,120 downwards.
GACCGAATTTGCAGATTAAACTTCATGTTGTCAATTGGGCTTCATTAAAGAATCTACTAAGTAAGTTAGAATAAAAATTCAATACTTTTGAATGAATAATTGTATAAATCACTTATATTTTTTTTTCTTCAACTGTGATTGATTGTCAAATCACTTGAGCAATTTTTACTCTTAAGTTTGGTGATTTATTAATTTTAATGAGTGCTGCTAACAACAATGTAGTCCATAATTTTAGGAACTATGATATGGATAAAGAGAAGGAATGGATATGGCTGAGTCATCAACTACGTGTTTGTAAGTAGAGAAAATTGATGTGGTATCCGTCGGCGCCAATAATAATTATAACGGTTGAACAAACGTGATTTCCAAGTCCTTTCCGCTCCCCAAACACGCCTCACCTCTCCTTACATTATAAGAAGCACAAAATTGTACATTTATAATCAAATAAGGAAATTGTGTAAATTTATACTCAAATAAGGAAATCGAAGAGGAGTAGTAAAATTAGTGTGAACGTAGTTTTTGTCAATGGTATATTTAGTTTCATTACGTCTCACCACTTTGAATTAATGCAAATTAATTAAGCACACGATGAAGTCTCTCAGCGCTTATCTTCAATTTGGCTAAATGACTTTGAGTAAATGTTGATTCTAAATGTTACTAATATTCATGTTGAGAGTGATACTAAATGGATAATCTTGAACGGATCCAAAACATAATTCATTCAGTTCGGCTTGATATTATATAGTGGAAAATACTTTATGAGAAAATAAAATATTTGGCTTAACATTAAATATTTCATAAAGAAAAATTAGTTTGTTAGGGCCAGCGTATAACATGTCGAACATCGACGAATAACCGCTTTAGGTTATTTTTATGGTTCTAATAAATGAGATCATTTGTATATAAGAGAAGTTTCATTATATTCAAATTTATTCCTTATTGTTGAACTGCATGACTAGACTAAATTGGAGTTTTTAGATCTAATTTTTTATAAATAGAGGTGCAAATGTATAAATTATTTTCGCTGGAATGAATTGTAGTTTTTAAATTGAATAAAGTAAAAACCAAGTTCAATGAATTCAAATGAAGCATGTGTTGAATCATTTCAAACTCTACTAGAAGTAAGTAACAACATACTGTAGTTTCAAGGTATTACGTACCTGAATGAAGTAATAAACCTACTACGATGAAGTAAAATATGCTTGTAATGAAGACCGAAATAATTGCGCATCTCATAAAAAAAGTAGATCTAATGGCCTTAATTTGGTCTCTAGTTCGCTCTTTAAAATTAGTTCGACATTGATCACAATTATAAGAGTAATATATCTAGTTATAACAAATTCATGTTACACTAGATCGATTTTCCATTAATAATCGCTTTACGTAATTTATAAAATGTGAAAAAGAACTTCATATTTTCATATGATTCAATAACGAAGGACCGAACTTATTGTTCATGAGGTTATTGTGATTAAAAGTAAATGAGCGCCCAAATCATAGATTATTGCTGAGAATCATGATGAATTGAAAGATGAGATTATTGGAGATGGGTTGTGATCAAATGAAAATTCTAAATATTGTACAAACTAAAAACTATAATTTAGACTATTGAAAAATGTTAATAATTTACAAAAAAGCATCAATAGGAAAATGTCAACCGGATTTCAATGGTTGTCAATGATTGATGTTGTGTTGATATTGTGTTGATACTGTGTTGACATTAAAATCTTGAAATTTTACACTGTGTTGATATTGTATTAAAATTATGTTGAAGCTGTGTTGATGAGTTTTGAGTTTGTACAATATATAAGTTTGCATTTTATCACTACCCTATTGTAGACAGTGACATATTCAAGATTTTAATGTTAGGTTTAAGTCAATGCTAAAAACATTTATCGATTATTATTTTGATGTAGTGATGTCAATCTTTGCATAATATACTTCATATACTCTCTTCGAAAGTATGAATTATTTCATTTTTAGTCTGTCTCTGAAAATATGAACTTTCTAATGTTGGATACACTTTTCTCTCTAATGAGGTGAAACTCAATCTCCACTAACAATCTTTTAATTACTTTATATTTCTATCTCTCGTACTTTATAATAAATTAAAGGTTTATACTCTCTCTGTTCCATTAAAAATGAAACGTTTCCTAAAATGGAAACAACTCTATCTCTATTTTTTCATCTCTCTTACTTTACTCTCTCTTATTAACTCACAAAACAACACTACCTAAAATCTCGTGCTGATTCCCAAATGTTTCATTTTAAGTAGGACGAAGGGAGTATTTTTTAGCGACGGAGGGAGTATAATTTTTCCCAAAAGACTTATTCTTGCAATAAAACTCAATGCCAACTAAAGAAGATACTATGATGTAGGCTACCCTTTTGGTACATTTGAACCTACCCCGAAGAAATGAAGGTAATTCCAATGGGAACTCTTACCAAAAAAACAACTTACTCCCTCCGTCCTACATAATTTTATACACTTTGATCCGACACGGGTTTTAAGAAATGTAATGGAAAGTGAGTTGAAATAGTTGGTGGGATGTGGGTCCTACTTTTAAAGTATTAGTTTTATATAAAAAATGGTAAAAGTGAAATGGGTAAAATTATGTGGGACGACCCAAAATGGAATATTGGGTAAAATTATGTGGGACGAAGGGAGTATAAGATTGGCTCCACTTAATGGGAAAACACATTTAAGCTAGAAAACATACCTTGACATTAGTCGTTGGAACAAATAATGCAACCACCAGGTGAAAATTATGATAAGCCCTTCCCAATGTAGGGAAGAGAGCTCATAAATGAGTTTTAGGCTTTAAAAAATATTCAAGAGTTGTGTGAAATGAATCCCCAAATTCTATTTATACTAAATGAGTAGATGGACAAAAGAGGGAGAAGATGGAAAAGGGTTAAAAATCTTTTCTTTGTGCTCAAGACTTAGTTAGGTGGCTAGGCGGGGCTCGAGTCACCCGATCAAGTGAAACTCTGGCCCGCTTCGCCCCGTGCATCCAGCTAGGTGGCCTAATTTTCAAAGTCTACTTGGTCGAGTAGAACCTCATGGAGTCCCTCTAATACACTTTTTATTTGCACTAAAAATAACTGCAAATATACAATGTAGATATAGTATACCTAAAGGTCAGTTGCTGGATATCGAACACAGAGAATAGAATTGCAACTGTCTATTATATTCTAGTCGTCAATACTATCTAGAGACATAGAGTTTTGGATTTGAATTGTGAAACTGGACAGAAATAAATAAAGTAAAAGAATCAAAGCATAACAACAAATAAGTTAAATCAGACAAATAGTGGAATTTCAAATGATTTCACTAACTCTTTTAGTAATTCTAATCAGTTCTACTTTCATCATTCTCTGTGTACAATGAGCCCTCCCTGTCACAAATATTGTATGAACACATAACATAAACCAATAAAAGTTGTCACCGATCAGTGATTAACAACAATCAAGGTAATGGCCAATTAGTGTTAGAGTTTGTATACTGGAAATCATCTTTCGAGTGATTGAATACTGTTGAAACTCTTATTTTATTTTCCAAAGGAATAAACAGATTATTTTTGTCATAATGTTGTTATGTTTTACATTTAATGGATATTTATTGCATGTTTAAATGTACAAGTAACTTAACAAAGTCTAAGTCTTTGTTTTAGTAGACCGGTTGTGGGCGTCGTTCACTTTAAGGTAACACGGTCAGTTCTAAACAAAGAAAAAGAATAATTTCACAACCTAGATAGGCTTAGACTACCTATCGTGAAAGGTTGCAATGTCATCCGATTATTTCTAAGTCTTACTAATATAAGATGACGTTGGTGTGGTATAGACTGAATGGATCTAACAATGGAGACAGCCTTTATGCTATCTACTCGAAAGACGAGATCTCGTAAATTATTTCTCAATCAATGTGCGTTAGCATTGAGCATTCGGTATTGATTATGCACTACTTTGACTTACCAAATGGTGCGGTTTTTTCGCAACCCAATAAGCCTGGTATATTGGGTAGTGGTGATTAATATCTAGCGGTGCTAGGATTGCTATTATGTTGAATCGTGCGCGAGGTGAGTCTCGTTTGATAACATCCTCAAGAGAAGCTTGAAATAAGGTTTTATTATTCGGAACCTGGCTAGTTGGAGTGTAATCACTCTATGAATAATAAATAAGATTTTCTTGCTGAGTCCTCTCTTGGAATAAATAAGATATTAATTAATTGAGTCCATAGCAGACAATAATTAATTAATGGATGTTTCTATCTTAAGCGCGGGAAATAAATATTAATTTTTGGAAACCCGAAGTACTTGTAATTTCGGATTTGGATGGGGAGTGCAATATTACTTCTGTAGTGGCTGCTCGTAATATTCCAATTTTAGCTTATATTAAATTGGGTTTAATTTAATTAGTAAAAAGCTAATTGGAGGAGCCCATATCCAAAGCCTTCCATAGATCCATGTCTGGGCCCAATATGTGACTTATTATAAATAGGAGAATAAAGGAGACAGAAAATATACTTGCTATATACTCCAAAATTTCGTCCCTCTCTCTATCATCATAGGGGTCGAATTTCTCTCCTTTGTGGGATAGGATTTCTGTCTTCTTTATTTAAGTCCTAGTATACTGGTGAGATCAGTCCACCCTGATATCAGTTTACAGTCCGGGAACTAGTCAGAAGATCCGTGGTTTTGTACTAAAGATCTTCACGTGGAGAAGGCGCTAGCCATCTTCGATTCTTTGGAGAATCATCAAGGTATAATGGCTAAACCGTAGAAAAGCATGTTTTAGGTTTCAATTAATTTAAAGCATGAGTTATTTGAGTTTTGAGCATGATACATGTGATAATTGCGCGAATAGAATTTGTCTAAATAATCTGCTAAATAGATCAGAATTATTATGTAATGATTTATGATAACATAGCGCTTCCGCTGCCAGTCCCTTCAATTAGTTGAACAAAAGCTCAGGAAAAATCAAGCGCAACGAGTTCTGATCATTAAACATGAAAAGAACTACTCAACCAAGATGACACATTTCTATTTTTGGTAACTTTCTCTCTCCAATTAACACATTCAACCACTTTTTTATCACTCCAATTAAATATTCAACTCTCTTTCTCGCTCCATTTAATACTTACTCTTTCTCTCTCTAATTAAACACATTAACCAACAACTCCTAAAATCCCGTGCCGACTAAGAAATGTGTCTTCTTAGCCGGGACGGAGGGAGTACATAAAAGTCAATTACTATTAATCCTCAAAATGTTTAGCAATCCATAAACAAATGAACTAAAAACAATAATTAAAGTATGAGACATGAAATAAACAAACAAAATTCAAGGTTGAATCTTGAAGTCTTCAGTCTCCTCTTGCAATCTCCAAGAATGATGGGAGAATTGGGGTATTGTCTAGCTTCGGTCTCCAAGAATTAGAGTATGGAGTAGAGAGAGATGAGCCCCTAGAGTGGTGTATAGATGGTTAATAATATGAGTAGGTTATGGGTATATATAGCCTTGAAAAATGTCTAGACTTGTTAATTTTCATGCCGTACAAGTTATGGAAAAGATTGGGTTCACAATGTAACAATTTCTTTCTTTCCTTGAATTTTTGCCTTAATTTCCGTAAGCTTTGACTACATTGCGCTACGTTTGTAGAATGGTCATAATTCTCCACAGAACTTCGATTGAGACGTTCAAGGTACACACTGATTGGACTTCGACATCACCGGCAGAATGGCTCAAACTGAGGTTGCTGCATCTCCGCCTATACTCAACAGATAGTTGACTTCATCTAAGCATGTCGCTGACTTCATCTTTTTTTTTTATTTGATTAATATTCTCCCCGGTTGAAAGTAGATGTTACACTTTCTTTTTTTATTTGTTCCAAAAAATACCATTTTTCTTTTTTCAGAAAATATTACTCCTATTTTACATTAATATTATTATTTTCTCTCTCCACTTAATACAAAAATAACATCTCTTAAAATTTTGTGCTATTACTCAAGTGTGATATTTAATACGGGATAGAGGGACTATTACCTTTTGCTAAGACTCATTTTAAGTGGGATATTAAAAAAAAAATGACTCATATATAATTCGACTAAGGAATATTCGACAATTTTTCTGTCTATTTAATACATTAAATAAATTCTTCTAAAAAGGTCATGTCATACTCCAAATGTTAGCAATAACTATTAAGTAAACTAATGGACCATCTCATCTCATGTGGACATCAACAGCCGACATATTCTTCAATTAATTCATTCAAAATTTGATCTGAAGACTAATCTAATAAGTAGTTTTCGGTAGCATAAAAAAAGACAGAAAGCTGAATTAGTTAGTTAACTAGATACAAATTAAAATGTGCCTGCTTATTTGCAGACATAATCAAGAGGAAGAAATTATTGTTATTATATGATTCATATTGAAGTTTGTGACAGCTAACATATTGCGAAAAAGTATTGTTTATGATGGAGAAGCATCTATTATATCTTAGGCTTAAAGGTTGAGTTGAGAGATCAGATCATTTATTCATGTACAAGATGGTGACATAACATTGGCAATGGGCTTAAAATGTTGAGAATTTAATGTGCAATTTATTATTGTTATGCCAGATTACACATATCCCATATTTATAAGTTTTATCTTGTTTTATATTGCTATATTTGTTGAATTGTTGCAATCGTAGTAAAGGCTGGATATTTTAACTTTTAAGGACGCCCCTTCCTGAAATATCTTGGAATTCTATAATGATTTAGCTTTTCTAGATGATGATGATGTAGCCTTTTTGCCCATAGTGAATTATTATTATTATTATTATTATTATTATTATTATTATTATTATTATTATTATTATTATTATTATTATTATTATTATTATTATTCCAAAACTTATAAAGCTAAATAAATTCCAGGTGAGAAATTGTGAACTCAGAAATTAGATCAAGGCCTGCTTAATTAAAAAATTTAGGCCCAATTAATTATCATTATCCTAAACCAAATTATTTCAAAACTTATATATGGCCCAATTAAATGTGGCATGATACGTACGTATGTAATCTTTACCATAAACATTGACAAGTTTTGTCACATTTCAAGATTAAGGTTCTTTCATTTTTCCAATTTAAGACTCAACTTAATTTTTATACTATGTGACTTTGACTATGATCTGTTTATCTACTTCAGTATTTTTACAGTTTCAATATTAGACTTTAAAATATCCATTCTACAAAATATAAGAAAAAATAAAGATAATAGTAACTGCAGCACTAATGACTTTTTCAAAATTTCGTTTTGTTTTAGTTAGTGTTTTACCACTGAATTTATGAAGGAGATTGAAAGTGACCTATAAAAAAGAAACTTAACAGAGAAATGTGGGATGTGAACAAAACAATGACACAATTTCGTTGTTTAGTTGAGTAGTTAGCTTCCAACAATTTAATAGTTGGTCTTGTCTGTATATCAACCGATTTCCACACCTGTAAAATGAAAAAAAAATAATAATAATTCCTTTTATAATTTAATTTTTGTAGTTCCAAGTACAATTCATTCTTGATCCACATTGGTTTTCTACAAAATGACCAAACAATAAGTAGAAAATAGAGTAAAGGAAAATTTTGGTCCGACTAAAATACGAATTTGGTCTAAAATATTTATTTTGAAAAATAAATCAATAACAAATGAAAATGTCGATGAAGTAGTCCTTTTTTTTACGATTCCGTCAAAAAAGGATCACTTCAATTAGGATTTCATTTTTTTTGACCTGTTTTTCAAAAAGTTAATTTTTGGACCAAATTCGTATTTTGGTCTATATTTAGAATTAAAATTGATATATACTCTATAAAATATCTATGTACCGTTCTTGACCAAATATTTAGAATATTTTATTTCAATCTCAACAAAATGAAAAATATTATGCGACTCCCAACCCCATGCCTCACTAAACACACAATTTGTATTTATCATTATCATGCAGAGTACATCTCACCCAAAATATAATAGAAAAGACATAAAATTTCAGATGAAAGACGAAAACAAAAATGTAAACTGTCCAAGAGTAAAAGGATTAAAAGAGTCAGAAAGGAGATCATCTATGCATTCTTCATTTGAATACATCATCTATAGCTTAATAATAGTACTATCGGAATCGTCATTTGGATACATCATCTATAGCTTAAGGGCATCCTTAACCCCATCCCGGATTTGAGCTGCAAGTCCCCTCTACGTCATCATTCTCCTAAATTTGGGGACCCAGGCCACAACTCCATTAATCCCGCAGGCCACAACTCGGGCCACAACTCAGGCCACAACTATTCATTTGCACTATTCACAACTACAACATATTTTAATCGTAAAATAGAATACGTTGAACAATTAAAACCGGGAAAATTCATTGTTCAGTCAGAAAATAGAAAAAGAAAATTACAAATCGTAGAAAAAAGAACTACTTTTTCTTCATTTGTGCACAAAGGTATTCGATCATCTCACAGTGCAATTCTAGTTCGTACTCCGACATTGTCGAGGTTTCCCTCGATGTCAACTCCATCAGCTGGCCCATCCGCAAAGTAATACTCATATCCGACGTAGAGTCTGATATCTTGTCCAGGGAAGGATTGGGCGGCGGCATAGCGGAGTAGCTCGCAGTTGCCTTTCCCTTTGCTTTCCTCTTTGCCGCCTTTGTGCCCATCGGACGGCTATGAGTACCAGGAGATGAGGGGAAGAAGTCCTCGTCTGTGACATTGAGGTCGATTGGCGGACCCTCCTTCGCTCGAAGTGTAGTGTCCGGCGGCGACTTTGGTTCTCTTCGTCGCCGCTTCAGCCCCACCGGTGTACTTCGGACTCTTCTCGACAAGCTTCCAAACGTCGAAGTACTTGAAGTGCTTCTTCCCGTCAGCTAAGTAATCTGCCTTGGCCTTGTCCACAAGGTCCATCTCGCTGTGCCCGCTCGGCCACATCCGGACTACGTTAGTCCACTTGCCATTCCACTTGTTCATCCCCACCTGGACCCGGCCCCAATGCTTGCGTAGCTTCACGTAGGTACGCTCGAACGAGCCTTCAAGTCGACCAGCGTTGTACTTCTCTGCAATCCGTTGCCAGAACGCTTTGCCGGTTTGCTGGTTGCCGACCACAGCGTCCTCGGAGACGTCGACAAAGTTCTTGGCCAGCCACATTGTCTCCTGCGGACTATACTTCTTCGGCCCATCCTCATCGGCAACCTTGCCCTTGCCCTTGCTCTTGCCCCTCCCTTGAGCGGGCTCCATATCGCTGATCTCGTACTCATTAGTGCTAACTGGCGATTCCATATCCATATTGGTAGGCAACCCGGGACTAGGCGTTGCATTTGGATCGGGTGTCGGCGACAATTGCCAGTTCTGGGAGTTGACGAAATCGTCCATCTGGCGTTGGTCACTGTTAAACTAATCCATAGAACTCAAAAAGTGTTGAAATGCTAGAGAATTGAGAGTGAGAGTTTATGGGGAAGAGCACTACAATGGAGCAAATCTAGTGTATAAATAAAAAAAATAAAAAAAATCATGGGAACTTGCGGCCCGGCCCGAACGCAATTAATGCCGGAACGGGACGCAAGGGGTGCGGCACGGGCACGTATAACGCCAGGCCGGGACGAGACTCGGGAGCGGCTAGGGACGCAACTGCGTCCTCGGGACCATCCCGAGCCGTGACGGAACATGCTCCAACGCTAAAATCGGGCCGGAACTCGCGAGTTGCGGCTCGGCCCTCCTGCGTTAAGGATGCTCTAATACTCCCTCCGTCTCCCATTAATTGACACCAATTTTCTTCTTCATCCATCTCTAATTAATTGACACTCTTATTTTTTACTACTTTTGGTAATGAATCCCACATTCACTAACTCATTTCACTCATGTTTTATTATAAAATTGATACATAAAAGTAGGCCACATTCCACTAACTTTTTTTTTACGTACTTTCTACTACATTTCTTAAAACCCGTGTCAAGTCAAGGGAGAGTAATACTAACTTTACATTCACACGCCCTTTCTCCAAAATTCATATACTTTCTCCAAAATTCTATGCCCCCCCCCCCCCACCACACACACACTAATTATTCACAGATTATGCATTGCCACTGAATTTTAGCCACAAAGCTCGAGCTAGGGAGCTCACATGGAAGATATGCTATGTTAATACAAGACAATATATGCAAACGATGTGATAACTCCTAAAATAATTCTCTCAAAAATTATTTGTAGATCTCAAAAGAATCATACCTCCAAAGGAACCAAAAAGAGTCTATTCATACTTTGGTGTGGATAGGTCGAATAGCCACTTCAATGTCTTGAATCACTCGTCTCTCTTCAACAAAGTATGTGATGGCAGAGCACCATATACAAAGTTCACCGCGTACGGTCAAGTATACAATATGTTTTTTTTTTGTCAGAGGAGATCTATCCACGGTAAGGCGACAAGACATGGAGTGGGCCTTCGTTGTGCTTCAAGCACGTTGGGTGGTAGTCAAATGTCAAGCACATTCGTGGTATCGATTGTGCATCTTTGATCACATGTATACATGTATTATTATACTCTCTCCGTCATTTAAAAATATGAACTTTTGAATGACACGAGTTTTAATACATAACTGGTAACAGAAGAGAGAAATAGAAATGAAAAGTGATTGTGGTATTGTTAGCGGAGAATGATTCACCATATTAAAAAGAAAAAAAAGTTTCATAAATTACAAAGTTCATAATTTTTAGGGACATACTAAAACGAAGATAATTCATATTTTTAAGGGCGGATGATGTAATACACGACATGATAAAAGTACACAAAGGAAACAACATGGTAAACTAGTCAGATAAAATATGTGGTACTAGCTCTGGAGTCACAAGCTAGCCCTGAACTCAAGGTGCACCACTCGATTTTGAGAAGTTGCGTATCAATGAGCATTTAGTGTGAAGAACATGCACAAGTCTAGCTCCAAGTTGGTCTCATCGAATAATTTTGGTCACACACCAATAGATTTCAGCATTCAAATTCATCTTCAACATTATAATTTTAGAAATTTAATTTATATAAATTATATATATTTTAAATATTGTAATTTTTCGTATTTAATTGGTGTCATTTACTAGTTATTAAATTTAATTTTACATACAACAAAAATCTAAATTAAATATAAAATTTGAAGATAACTGAAAAATAAAAAGAAAATTTAAAATTATATTAGTATGAGTACAGAGCTATAGGATTATTAGACCCTCTACTCTAAAACAACAAATGAAGTAGGCAAATAATTTTAATTGTAATGCAAACCTATCTCATTTTGCGTTTACGAGCGATAAATATTTATATTTGGATTTACACTAAATAAATTCAAATTCATTTTTAAAATTTTGTAAAATTATAGTTTTGACTTTTAATGTTATATTTATATTAAAATGCGTTCGAGTTTAATATTAATGGTTAAAGATGCTCATAGAGCATGACACAAAAAATGTTGATATAGACTTGCCCAAGGTTTACTGAACCGGCGGTTAAAACCGAAACCATAACCGTCAGTTACGGTTTCGAACCGAAACCGTGAGATTTTATCCGGACCGAAACCGTTGATTTTTTAACCGTGGCCCGGTTCAGGTTCAAAAATTTTCGAACCGAAACTGTGTCGAAACCGCCAGTTCCAAACCCCAAACCGGAACCGCGAAAAAACCGGCGGTTCAGAACCGTGAAAATCCGTAAAAAAACCGCCAGAAAACCGCCGTTTGGAACCGAAACCGAAACCGACGGTTTTGGAACCGGACCGGAACCGCGAAACACCCTCGTGGTTTGGTTCCGATTCAACAATTTCTAAAATCGGAACCAGCGGTTCCGAACCGTAACCGCCGGTTCCTGAACCGTGGGCACCTCTAGGTTGATATTTCAGAATTAGAGCATCCACAACACCGTGCCGATTCAGGCCCCAAGTCCCCTCCGCGTCATCATTCCCCTAAATTTCAATCCCAGACTACAACTCCTCTAACTCTGCAGGCCTCATTCAGGCCACAACTATTAAATTGCACTATTCACAACTCCAACATATTTTACTTGTAAAAATTGAAAACGTTGAACAATTATAACACGAAAATTTTATTTTTAATTCAAAAATAATAAATTATTCCTTTAAACTAAAAATTAAAAAAAATTGAACAAAATAAGAAAATCAAAATGACAGCCTCCACTTCCAAATTTCCAACATATAATTATAAATTATATAAATTAAATAAAATGAAAATGAGAGAAACCTTCACCCTCCCTCTCCCTCTTCTTCCTCTACCTCCTCTTCATTTCTTCTTCCGTTCTTCTTCAAGGATTAAATTCCAAATACAAAAAAAAATCAAAAAAAACAAAAAAACAAAAAGGAATGGGGTTTGGGCCGGGACGTGTCGGGGCACGGGCCAGGAGGCTCCAACGCTGAGCCGGACCGCACCTGGGCGCGGCCCAGGCTCCAACTTTGCTCTCTCCAACGTGACAGGCTGCGGGCCGGGACTCAGGTGTGGTCCGGCCCGCAGCGTTATGGATGCTCTTTGGGTGTGATTAAAAGTTGCTCAGGCCGCATTCAATATGCAGCAAATACTAACCAAAATAAGTTAGTGCTCTAGTATAAAACTTTTTATTGATAATATTGCTGGAAATGTTTATTTGCCATTGCCTGCATTCTTAAAGCTGGCAGACGATAAATTCTCTAATGAGGAACTAATGTAGATTTACAAAACTAAAAATCTTGGAATGAAAACAAGAAAAAATTAAACTAGAATTAGTATTCAAGAATGCCAGAGAACATTAAAAACATTCCGAAATCTACTGGAAGACAATTTCCTGACAATCTCCTTGGCACCCTCCTCTTCTAGCTTCTCGATGTTTTTAAGGTATCCCGAGCTCAGCATCTTCTTCCTTGCACTATTACTCCTCGACAACGACGCCAAAATCGAAAGCAAAACCTTGTTATTCCCCTGCTCGGGATCAAGCAATCGCATCAAAACGACGACGTTTTCATCATTTTGCACGAACCTCCTCCTATTCTTATGCAGCACGAGCATGTCCGAGAGTGTCTCCCCCGCAATCTCCCTTATGTCGAACGACTTAGATTCGAGTAATTCGACGAGCACATCCATGAACCCTACCTCGCCCATCACCTTTTTTGCATAATCCGATGCTCCACTGAGCCAGAAACTGGCCTTCAGGGCCAGTTCCTGGACAGGAGCCTCTCCAAATCGGAGGAAATGTAGTATGTGATCCGCGAAACCCGAGGCTAGACATGACGTCACCGACGACAAGCATATCGTCGTGATGCATCGGAACGCCACCTCTCTGGTTTTCGTGGACCCCGGCCTTTCTGGGTCCATGATTCCCACCAGCGTCTGAAGCCCGCCGTGTGCAATGATTGCTTCTCTATTCAATATGTCTCCACGCACAATTATGTGCAGAAGATCTAGAGCGCTGATCTGCGCGTCCTCGCCGCCCCTGCTTCCAGCGAGGGTGATGAGGCCAGCGATGGCGCCGTCTTCCACCATGAATCTCTTGATCTCCTCCACTGCGGCGAGGTTTTTCAAAACCCCGCAAGCCAAGGAAACCAGCTGGGTCCCACTGTCGCCGGCGCAGGTGCAGATTTTTAACAGGGCAGGCACGCCGCCGTGGGCCAAAACCGCCCAAACGTTGTCGGAATTCTCCGTCATTTTTAGCAAACACCTCGCGGCGAACTCATTGCAAAGCTCGCTGCCGCTCTCTACCGCTCTGATCAGCGGCGCAATCGCGGCGGCGGATACCAGCGCGGCTTTCCCGAGAGGAATTCCGGCGATGGAGGAGACGGCCTCTGCGGCTGCCTCCTGCACTTCCGTCTCGTGAGAATCGAGAGAATGGACGATGAGATTGACGAAGCCGTCAATCTCGACTCCAACTTTAATGTGTCTCTCATATTCACGAGCCACCTCGTTGAAGGCAATTAAGGCTTCTCTCTTCTTTCCGATTTTGAGCCTCGAAAAGACGTCGTTGAGGTAGAAACGCACATCGTCTTTCGAGGCCGAGGCCAAACTCAGCCTCGAAACGACTAGCGCGTGGCTCTGCTCAACAAGCCCAATGCCGCGGAGGCTGGCGATGTGGGAGTCGAGATTCGCGGAGAGAATGTCGAGATCGCTCTGCATGAGGAGCTTCCCGGTGTATGTAAACTCCGAGCACCGCCGCGCCAGATCGCCGCAGTTTGCCAACGTGGCTAAAATCTCCGCCACCGCCGCCGACAGCGAGGGGTTTCTACCGCCCAATTCGCAGTTTTCGATGGCTGCGAGGTGCGAGAACAGCTCCTCGAGCTTGTTCCTCGCCGATTGCCATTTCGCGGTGAAGACTTTGATTGAATGAGAAACGGAGATTTGAGATGAAATTTGCAGAATTGCTTGCTTTAATTGCTCTTTTTCTGGTGATGGTGATGAGGAGGAGGGGTTTTCTTCCTCGCCCATTTCTTGAATTTCTTTATAAAAGAGGCTGGATTTGGGGGAAGCGCATTTTGCGGCGGAATTGAGTTTTCCGGCAGCGGAGATTCAAGATTCCGACGGGGGATGTGAGAATATTATCTGTGGTTTGGTTTATTGTACTGATACATACAGCTTGTGACAGAATCGCAATTTATGCGATTGACGAAAATGGTCGTCATGGTATTGGAATAGGAGCCCCATTTAGGAGTCCCGTTTTATCCTTTTAATCTGTCCATCAATATAAGTTTCATTATATTTTACTATAAATTCATTTCTCACGTATTTTATTATTCATATTCAACTAACTTTTTTTCATTCATTTTTCTTAATATTTCTTACTCCATCCGTCCTCCAATAATTGTCCATTTTAATTATGGTACAAGTGTTAAGAAATAGAGTGAACTACAAAAATGGTCCCTGGACTATGGGTTTATCTCGCCCATAGTCCCTGGACTTTAAAAATATCGTCAGTAGTCCCTGGACTAAGGGTTTATCTCGAAATTGGTCCTTTTAGCTTTTTTTGGTACGAAAATACCCTTTGATATTATTTTGGGGGTTTGGGCAATTTAGTCTTTTTACACTTTTAACATTTTAAATCTGATATTATTTTAGTTATGTACTAACTTTGATATTATTTCAAATTTATCATCCCTTTTCCCTTTTGTCATCCTTCACTTTGTTTCTTTATTTCAATATTAGATTTAATTTTACAAAATTTTAAATTTTAATTTTTAAATATCAATAAATTTTTTAATTATAAAAGTTATTAAATAGCAAAAATTAATAGTTATAATCAACATTTGATATTGTATAGTACTATGTAATCAATAAGGTATGACAACGCCTTAGTTTTAATCAATATTTAATATTCTCTCTGTCTCACGTTACTTGAGTCATTTCTTTTTTGCACTCGTTTTGGAAAAATAATAATAAATAGTTAAAATGGAGAGAAAAAAAGTAAGAGAAAGAATAATGTAGAGAAGAGTCTTAACTATATTAATTTTTTTTACTTTATTTTCTCTTCACTTTAATTATTTATTATTATTTTTTCAAAACGAGTGCAAAAAAGAAGTGACTCAAGTAACGTGGGACGGAGGGAGTAGCTTTAATCAAAAATAGATTATATAACACAATTTATTCTGAAATAAATATGCATCTAATGTAAGACTAATATAATTTTCGTTTATTAATTTGAAAACAATCAAAATTTACTAGAAAATTTCAACAAAAATACTCCTATATAAAATTTTAAGTAGGATCAAATTTTTAGTCAACTTCATAATATTTAATCACAAGCAATTATAACAACCGAACGGAGGCTAAATAGAATAACTCTTATTTTTCCATCATGATTCATATTATTTTTCTGTACTTCTTCAATTCAATTGAATACTATGTTAAATAACAAAAATTAATAGTTTTAATCAATATTTATAGTGTCCATGAATTAATAGTTTTCATTAAAAAAATTTATTGATATTTAAAAATCTAAATATTAAATTTAATTTTATAAAATTAAATCTAATATTGAAATAAAAAAAAATTCAATGAAGGATAACAAAATGGAAGAAGAATGATAATTTTGAAATAATATCAAAGTTAGTACATAACTAAAATAATATCAGATTTAAAATGTTAAAAGTGTAAAAAGACCAAATTGCCCAAACCCCCCAAAATAATATCAAAGGGTATTTTCGTACCAAAAAAAGCCAAAAGGACCAATTTCGAGATAAACCCTTAGTCCAGGGACTACTGACGATATTTTTAAAGTCCAGGGACTATGGGCGAGATAAACCCATAGTCCAGGGACCATTTTTGTAGTTCACTCTAAGAAATATAATTAAAAAATGAGTTTAAAAAAATAGTGAAACATGAACTCTACTTTTATATATTACTCACTTTGCCCTCCATTAATTAGCACCAATTTCCTTTTTCATTCATCCTCATTTAATTGCTACTCTTACATTTTACTATTCCATCCGTTCCATAATAATTGAGTTATTTTGTCATTTTGATACGTTTCATAGTAGTGGAGTCATTTTCCTTTTTATTCCCTCTGTCCCATATAATTTGACACAGTATTCCATTTTGGGTAGTCTCACATAATTTGTCTCATTTCACTTTTATCATTTTTGGTAGTGACCTCATATTCCACTAATTCATTCCTACTCACATTTTATTATAAAATTAATACTTTAAAAGTAGGACTCACATCCCACCAACTTTTTCAACTCACTTTCCACTAGATTTCTTAAAACACGTGCCGGGTTAAAGTATCCCAAATTACGTGGGACGGAAGGAATAGTAAAAGTCAACACATTTCTTTTCATTTACTTTACTATCTCTTACTTTATTCTCTATTCACCTCTCTATCTTTTCCATTTTCTACTTTTCCTTTATTATAAAGGATATAAAATAAAAGCAATTACTTGCATTGTTTTTTTTTTAAAGGGTAAAATTTAGGGAGCACAGAAAAGTGCCTCTAAATTGAAGAGAAAATTGTCTACTACACTTTTGTTTCATTTTTTTGTTTATCTACTTTCTACATTTCTTATTAATAAAGGCATTTCTCTCCATATTTTTTCTGTTCCTTATTAATAAAAGTATTTCTCCATATATTTTCTACTCATTAATTTTGAGCTAAATACATAGTGTGGTAATTAATTGGGATGGGTTAGTGTAGGAATGGCCCACAGATAATAAGGACAAAGCCTTTTAAATTAGGTGAAAAGGATAAAACAGAAAATGTAGGTAGCTTTCAATATTGCCTAAGCCTCACCCCACCACCATGTGTGAGATTCTTGCTCTAAGGGTCAGCCTTTTCCACTGCAACAATTATTGTGGTGAACTTTTCACTTTTATTCATGACATATATTGTACTCCCTCCGTTTCAGAGTAATGGAGGCGTAACTTTTCGGCACGTAGATTAAGAAAAATTGTGTTAGGTGAATTAAGTAAAGAAAGAATAAAGTGGAAAATGAAAAAGGTAGAAAGATGAAGATAGAAAAAAGTAAGAGAGAGTAAAATAGATGTGGAAAAATGTGTTGACTTTTACTAAAAATGAAAATGACTCTATTACTATGGAACGGACGGAAATGAAAAAACGTCCCTATTACTATGGAACGGAGGGAGTATTTTTTACATCCCAACTAAATTTAATCTAATCGCATTCATTTTAATTTAAAACGATCAATTAAAGTTTAGTTTATTTTTTAACTAAAAGCAAAATATTTAAATAATTTTTATTTTATTTCATCATATACTTACTCTCTCTTATTTCTCCCAATACTTATTTCCTTTTTTATTTTATTTTACTTTTATTTAATCTATCCAATGCAATTTCTTAATTTTCATACTAAACATTTTGTACCAACTTAGTTGAACTGTAGAATTAAATAAAGTCACATCTGTTGGCAGTGTATAATTACAAATGGAGTAGTATTAAATACAGTCACTTCTATTTCTATCTTTCGTAATAATAGTACCTTTCTTATTTTGTTTTAGTTTTGCGTCAAGGGAAGATAATTGTGGGGGCGGTGAATAATTTAGTTTGAGTTTTTTGAAGGGCAAATTGCAGAATCAATTTTGGCCTAATTTAAAATTTTAAACTATGAAATTTGAATATGATTCCAGATTATTTTATGGCAAAAATTAGTCATTTACGTGAAATATATATTATTAATAATTTATAAGCAAACTACGCATGTTTAGAAAATAGGAGTGGAGTTAAAATATAATTCCGTTTTTTAGTTTTTTATTTTTGGGATATTGGCATCTAATATCACAAAATTTTAAAATGTTGGGTTTTTTCCCACGAACTTTAAAATTGGCAAATAATATCACGAACTTTACCCCGTGTTTGTTTTTTCCCACGAATGAAAAAATTCCTACAAATAATATTATGATATCGAGTTTTTTTTCGTAATTTCTCGACAACAATTTTGAAAGTTTCAAGTTTTTCAATTTTTGAAGATATCCTAAATTTAATATACATCATCTTTGTTGTAAATGAGTGTCCTATAGATTATTATAAAGAATACACATCTGTTTCATTTTCATACACTTAACCATGAGTTAAGAGCAGTGCATGGTTTGGAGAAAAACATTTAAAATTCTTAAAATGCAAATAATGATATCTTGTTGAAAAGTGATAACAAATGGGGCGGTGTCATGTAATATTTTTGGGTGGATGTGTTGGAAATTTAGGCCTCCATGTATATAATTTAATTTGTTATATTAATTTTTTAGTTATTCAACTAAAGTGATTCATAAAAGATTAAAGTTTAAATCAAAATGTATTTATATGTTATTAATAGAAGTGTAGAAATCATACGAAATTTTCTATTTGTTGGGAAATTGAATAGAAAAAGAAAGTCTTATATTTTATATAAATATAAGTTAGTGTAATGGTTCATAGACATCAGAAAAACGATTTGATATCTCTGTATTCTCTTTATAGACTATTGTGAAGAACATTTCTGATTGTGTGGACTATAACCATTGTAAAGTAATTATGTCATTCAATTCAATATGAAGTAAGGTATGCTTCTGCTTTATGCTCTTTTTCTGTTGTTTTTGGGATAATCATTATAGAGATTTTTATGTAATTATTCGTTTAACTTTTACAAGATTGAACAAATAAATACAAATTTGCGTGATTATATGATTTCTATGTTAATGACTAAACATTAATCACAGACCAAAACATGTATATAAAATTAATATTAGTATTCATATATCCTAGACGTAATACTCGGCATATGGCATTTTCGCAAACATCTAGTGCTAGAAACCTTGAAATGGTGAATTGTGTATTGTTTATGCAGGTGAAAGTTGTGTATTTTAAACTATAAATTTAATGCACATTAACTACATTCAAGTAATAAACAATCCTAAAATCACTTTTAATTACAAAAGAATATTATCTAATGTAGCAATTAAGGATCAAATATTCAAACTTATAGAGATAGTTTAGATGACATAGTGATTGAGTCAGAATTTTTAAATAGGATGCCCAAAATATAGTTTACAAATTGTGAGGTGTTTTTTTGTTGTCAATATTAGTGTCACCGGAAGTAATTGCGGCATGAATAGTATGAGTAACAAGAGATAGATGTGCTAACGAGGAAACTAATTAGAGGATGAGTAATACTCCCTCCGTCTACGAATAAGAGTCCCATTTTTCCATTTTAGTCCGTCCACGAATAAGAGTCCCGGTTCATAATTACCATAAATGGTAAAGAGATCCCACATTCCACTAACTCATTCCACTCACATATCATTTAAAACTAATATATACAAGTGGGACCCTATTCCACTAACTTTCTTCTACCCATTTTTCTTAACATTTCTTAAAACCCGCGCCATTTAAAAATGAAACTCTTAATCGTGGACGGAGAGAGTATAAACTAAATATATGATGATTGTCGTTAAAAAGCAAATGTCGGAAAAGCAACAGTTGAATTGTCATTTGGACTGTTACTAACATTTTCCTTCACGACTAAACATCTTATCGCCAAATGAAGTATAGTATCAATATTTCTGCATATCCGCATTTGAATCCTTACAATATTCTTTCAAAAGTATTGCAAAGCATTTATAATCAAAACTCTACATTATATTTAATGTAGAAGATAAATAAATTAATCAATTAATATTTTTTTTAGAATAAAGATCAATGGTGTTAAATTAAATTTACTGAAATAATATTTTTATACATTATCAAAGTTCACTAATAATTGTATTAAATTATTTATGCAACTGTTTATTTTTTAAAAATAATTTAAATTGAAAAGTGACTAGCAAAAATTATCATTAATATTATAAATAAAATTTATTAGTAATGTGTAAAAAAGAATAATTTTGTGAAAAATAAAAATCGTAAGGTGAGAGCAAAAGTTGTTTGGCAAGAGTATTGGGTAAAGCAGTCTGGAAAATAAGTACTCCTTCCGTCCCATATAATTTGTCATATTTTTCCATTTCGGTCCGTCTTATTTCTTTTATTATTTTTGGTTATGGACCTTATATTCCACTAACGCATTACAACTCATATTTTATTATAAAATTAATATATAAAAGTAGAACTCACCTTCCACTAACTTTTTCAAATCACTTTTCATTAAATTTTTTAAAATCCGTACCCGTTTAAAGTGAAACGAATTATGTGGGACGGATGGAGTAAAACAGAGTTGAAAAAAAGAGGCGAACCCTAGTCCCCAAATTACAAGTCCATCAAACTAAGCAGCTCGACTATGTCTCAAATACAAATATAAATGGATGGACTTTTTTCAATCCAAAATGTTTGTTTCGTCCTAGAATACAATTCCTATCATTGGCACGAATAAGTTGAATGCACACATTCATTTCACTTCCACTCAATGTCTCTCTTATTGTTATTTTAAATTATATATTTAATTTGATTTTAATATACTTCTAATAAAAAATCTTATTGCCCCTGTCCCAGTCAAGATGACTCCTTTTATTTTCCGCAAATATTTTCAAAAAATAATAATAAATAATTAAAGTGGAGAGATAATAAAATAACAAAGACAATAATATAGAAAAGTCCATAAAAATTAAATTTTGATTTATTTAGATATCTCTGTCATGAAATTATTTAATTGAAATCTTATAATTCTAACGGACCTCCGGTATTATGGACATATCGAATTGAAAAATACAAATTACTACAAAAAGCTTTTATTAAATAACATTGTCACAATTATTTGTGCAGAATTCAAGTAATTCCTTTCATCCATAAAACTTAGTTTATTTTCCCATTTCACCTCCTCCATCAAAATTTGTCACGTTCCTATTCGTGAAAATTTTCAAATCCGTATTCCTCTTTCCTTTTCATAATTTATTAGTATTATTTTTATTTCTTTCATAATTTATTAATTGCACAGTAAAATTCATGCCATCCACACATGAGACTATTTTGGGGAACAAATGAAATATTACTATTATTTTTGTAATAACATTATTTTCAATGATAATCATATCTTATAACAAATAAAATGTAACCAGATTTTGTTGCTAGTGGGAAAAATTAAACAACTATTTAAGTTCGTAATATTATACTCCCTCCGTCCACAAAAAATAGTCTCATTTGTGGACAACACGGGTTTTAATAAGAAATTGATAAAGTAAGATGAAATGAGAAAAAAGTAGGTAAAGTAAGAGATATATGTAGAAAAAGTAAATAAGGTACTCCCTCCGTCCCCGAATTATTTATCACATATTTCCTTTTTCGTCCGTCCCTAAAAATTTGTCACTTTTCACTTTTACCATTTTTGGTAGTGGACCCCACATTCCACTAATTAATTCCCACTCACATTTTATTTTAAAACTAATATATAAAAAGTAGGACCCACATGCCACTAATTTTTTCAACCCACTTTCTATTACATTTCTAAAAACCCGTGTCGGGTCAAATGATGCCAAATTTTAAGGGACGGAGGGAGTATGAGATATAAGAAAAAGTGGGAAAAGTATGAGAGAGAAACTTTCTATTTTTAGAAATGAGACTATTTTCTGTGGACATTCCGAAATGGCAAAATGAAACCATTTTTCATGGATGGAGGGAGTTTGCCAAATTTAAAGTTCGTGGAAAAAACCAAAATTTTGGAAAATTCGTGGTATTATGCATGTTTGTAGTTATGATCAAGCAACAATTGTTTTTTAATAATTTATGCATGTTTGTAGTCAAGATAGGGACTACGAATAGGAAATAAACATAAGAACAAAATAGCAGTAGTTCGTTGGAATATAGTTTTTGGAGTGAAATGGTGTCCACATGCCAATAAAAGGAGAATATGGTAAAGTTAGTAATGTGTTTTGTTCAATGTTTGGTAGAAAGGAAAAATTGCTCAAATATTCATCATAAAATTTGATTAGTTGAAAAGACTTTGAGTAAGGTACAAGTGAAATCCCAAACATGGAAAAAACTTAGCTTCCAAGAGATAAAGGTCCGATGTAAAAGATCATATATATCCGCTTCCCCCCGCTAAGTTTTTTTTTTTTTTTTTTTTTTTTTTTTTTTTTTTTTTTTTTTTTTTATCATAATTTGCATTTTGCATGGTATTTTATTGATAATTCTTATATGGACAATCAAAATGGTTGATATTAGTGTGTGTCTTTACTCGAACCTTTAGTCTTTGATTATTGCGTAAACAATGATCTTGGCCTTATGCCACAAATACGAGTAAGCTGCAGTGCTTTTCAAGAATCAAATTGATGCTCGAATAATGGATCTAAATCTATGTCTTGGTTAAGTCATGTTTAATACTAATATCCTGAAATCAATGTATAAACCATTCAGAAGCAAGAGTAACTAGTGGTAAATAGTTAGAGGGAATGTTTTTATCAAATAAGGATTTTGAAACTCAACAAAAACGAATGATAAAAAGAATTGAATTGAAAAGGAGTAGGTAATAAAGCTAAAAATGGAAGCACATATCATTATACATATGGAGTTAGTGATTAAATTAAAATAACATAAAATGTGAATCGGGAATCATATAAGTTTGGTGATTCATTAACATCAGTTGACATTATAAAACATATTAGTAGCTGACTTTCATTATCATAAAATGCTACTAATATTTCTGAATCAACGAGCTTGAATAAACAACAAATATATTTGTTACTGTAATTGATATTAATGAATCAATAAACTGATATGATTCTTAATTAGTTTTAATTTTAATGGCAATTTTAGGGGAATGTGACCTTATACATAAGCCTAGTAACTCCTAAGAATATTATATTTAAAGTTTTAAATGTGATCATCGTTAAGTCGTTTGCATTCTGGAGTATTAGATTATGTGATTGTTGTGGTCCAAGATATGCTCTAAAAGTGTATTGGGCTACTTTTATATATGCTGATGGGAGGTGGTTCCCAAGGACTGAACTAGAAATTTTTATCAGTCAGTGCTGAAATTTAAGTGGTCTGTAATGATATAATAGTGTCAAAGATTTTCGATGGAAGAGTTTAAACAAAGTATTAATATACTAAGATAAATACACATTGGATATCTTTAGAGTCTAGAAAATAAACTGTTAACTTAGTAATTTAAACATAATTACATAAATACGATAATAAAGTACAAAGAATTAAAATAATACAGTATTATTATACAAATAAAATTGCAAAATTTAAAAAAATTAGTTGGGGTATTTGTATTCTTGAAACTTTTGAAATGGAAGACAGATTAGTAGTATAATTCTCCCATGAATTTTAAAAGGAAATATCATAATTGTATTCTTGGAAAATAGAAGACAAAATTTAAAGATCATACTAAACTTCAGCAATGCCCAATTATAAACACACAAAACGAGTAAAATTTAAAAGATGATCTCATTTCCCAATTTAAAGTTAAATAGTACTTCCTCCGTCCCACTTTAGGAGTTCCAGTTTACCATTTTTGAATGTCCCACTTTAGGAGTCCCAGTTGGAATATTCCATAAATAGTATTAGGCCCCACATTCCACTAACTTTTTTCACTCATATTTTATTATAAAACTAATATAAAAAAGTAGGATCCACATTCCAATTTCTTTTTTCACCAACTTTCCTTTACATTTCTTAAAACTCGTGCCGAACTCAACCGGAACTCCTAAAGTGTGACGGAGGGAGTATTTAATTTTAAAGTGTCCCTTCTCACTCTCTCCCTCTCCCTCTCCCCTCTCTTCTCGCTTCAACCTCATATCTCTGCTAAAAATCACAGAAGACTACATGAGACTAGCTTGGCCAGTGCTAGGTCCGTCCCTGGTGGTTCCAATGAGAACTATTTTAAAATAAAACATTGAGCATTGAAAATTATATCAATTCTTTGATTAATAATATCAATTAGTATCACAAAATGTATTAATTTCTGATATTCAGTCGGAAAATGATATTAATGAATCAGTGAACTGGTATTGAGTCATAATATATTTTGTGATGTCTACTGATATTTATTTGCGAACTGATATAGTTATGTATTCCGACTTTAAGAAAAATTCTGTGATGAATCATCTTCCTATATTTCCAAGTTATATTTAATATGAAAATCTTGCATCTAGCATTGTTTTATCGAGGTATACATGGCATTGCAACTCTTTTTTTATGTATTAAGAAAGACACAAAATCAGAAAGGGCGAGCATAGCATTGCCTTAATGAATTGTAAATCTCGAGCTAATTGCATATCAGGTAACCAAATATTTCCATGAAGTGTACGTACAAGTGCTATGCAACCATTCATCAATTAATATTTGAGTACAAATAAGTTAGGAACACATCGACTTGCATTAATCGCAATTAAAACTCTGGTACATCAAAATCTAATCTATGATAAGTGATTCACACAGTGTGATCAATAGGGTTAATTTTCATTACTGCCTAAACATACTAGCTTGTATTAAGACACCAATGTACAAGCTAGTAAGCAGAGTTGTGGGAGTTATATTAAACAATTAAGTTTGTTGTTGTTACTAGTACAATAAACTAAGTGTTAATTAATTATTCCTTAGGGTCTAAATTATATTATTATATACTTAGTACTATAGATTACACTGTTCTTGTGGATAGTTTGATGATTAAAGGAGAACCTGAATACAAGATTTACATTGATACAGTGACAAATTACACTACTAACAAATTTCATTTTTATACATTTAGATAGATTAAATTCCAAAAATAAAGATACATATTCATGATCTTTCTTCTTACATAATACGACACCACAAGTCCAGCAACAAAGGTGTACAGAAACGAGTCTTACCAACTAAGTTCACTTTATCGTCGGCTCCTAGCTTACAACAACATCAATAGGTTTGAAAATTTCTGAGGCAGAAAGCACTGACCTAGAGATCCTCCCCCTCACAGAGTGAGGACGAACGGGGGTGCGTCCCGTCGCGGCCCAGCCACGGACCGATACACATAGACTTTGTTGGCGTGCGTCTCGTCGCTCCACTCATCCTGGATGACCTCCACATTGAGCCTCGGCATCTCCTTTGCAAGCAGCCTGCACCCTTTGATGGTCAGGTTACAAGCGGACATCCACAACGACCGCATCGTCTCGTATTTGTCCAGCCCGGAGAGCAGCGCAGCGTTTCCAAACAGGCAATCCCTTATCTCGAGCTTCCTCAGCTTCGGGCAGCCTTCGAGGACGCACTGCATGCCCCTGTCGCTGCTGCCGGCGAAGGCCACGGACAGAGTCTCGAGATTCTTGGCGAACTTTCCTATATACTCGAAAGCCTTGTCGGTGAGAAGGCCGGACACCGATAGTCTCCGGAGCTTGGTGCATGTTTTGGTCACAGCGCCAAAGGCCTCGTCCATAGGCTCATTTGTTAGGTGATCCGGCTCGCCTGGATTCATTATGCAGAGGCGGAAATGGGTGAAATCGGGGCAATTCTGCACTATGGTTACGACAGCGTCATTGGTCATCTTCCGGCAGAAGTAGAGGACGTATTTGAGGTTTGGGCAGCCACGAGAAACAGCCAAGAAGCCCGCCTCCGTCACCCCTTGTTGATTATCTAGATCATACGGATCAAGGGGGAAGACTCTGAGTTCTTCAAGCAACGGACAGCTCGACCCAACAGCCTCAAGACCCTTGTCTCCAACGGTGTCAATCACCTATTGCCAAAATCGAGTTAGTATTCAATTCGCATATTCTTTCTTCCACGACAAGTCATAAGATTCATCGATTTCTTACCCAAAGGCGACGTAGACTAGTGCAGTGAGGGAGAAGCTTTGCTAGTTCGCCACTTTGGAGATTTGCTTCGCTCAAATTCAAGAAAGTGAGACTTGCACAAGCTCCATAAACAAAAGGGAGATATGCGGAAGTAGCATCCCATAAACCCGAAAGAGCTTGGAGATTCTTGCAATTGCTGAATGCAGTTTGGAGATCCTCATACTGACGGACTGTAATTTCTTGCATGAAGGAGCCGGTGCCAAGCCTTGTTAAATGAGGAATTTGCACAAGGAGCCGTTGCAGCTGCTCCAAGTTGATGCTTTCGTTGACCTGCAGAACCCTTAACGCTCTGCACCGGCTGACAAGTCTCTCGAGGGCATCAAAACTCACCTCACACTGAAGGCTGGCAAAATTTAGTATCTCCAATGAGGTGAAGCTCTCAGGGAAGCAACTTAGCCAACCTCCGCCAATATCTTCTGTTGCACTATCCGCTATATCAAGCTCAGTCAAGTTCCTACAAAACGAGTACATTTAGGATAAATCAGAATTTGAACAACTAAATGCCGAAGGAGTTCAGAGAAAATTACACGGCAATATTTCAATTTAGTAGCAGTTAATAGGAAAAAACTTCAGAAATAAATTTCGAAGTTGGCCAAACATTTTCCACCGAACATTGGTGTGTGGCGTGACTGGCGTCTAATCAAAGCATTTGACTACATAAAATCGGAACACGAGTCCTACTAGATATCCTACTGGACATACAGTCACAGATAGATGTGATTATCAAAAGCAGAAAGGTGAAAAGTTGTAGGAAAAAAGATTTAAGATAATAAAAGGATGTGACTCATAAAGAAATGTATTTCTGTAAAATCAAAGCTATCTAAATTCCTATTCAAGTCAATTGTCGATGGTGTCACACAAATACGTCCGGGAGGTTCAGACAAGAACTAGACATGGAATCAGACAAAAAGTTGCCACAGTGAAACCAACAATATCACCTAAGAGGCATAAAATGGGAATCTGATTGTAATTCTAAGTCTTCAAATATTCTGATTTACAGCAGGCACAATCAAAAACAGTGTCGCTAATCATTTTCAACAAAAAAAAATCTTCTATATCCAGTTGGAGCTTTCGGGTTATTCAAATATGAATTCCATGGGGAAAGTTTGAAGAGATGCAAATCATCCATTTCAAGTGACGAAAAAAACCTTATTCGCTCAACAGTTAACACCAAGGAAATAGTTCAAAAGTGACTGCAAATTGAAGAAAATTTGACCAATCTTGGCCAATGAACGTGGACAAAAAGTGGCATGAAAGGCATCCTATCCTTTAAGTGCCAAGTAATAGATTAGATGTCCCATCGAGAAAGCAAAAATAAAAACAAAAATCTCTCTCAAAGAGAAACATACAGAAGAAGCACTCGCGTAGTGGAGTACTTGCGCACATTACACAGCATTACCAATAGCAAAGCTCACCTCTTTAGTAACAAAACCAAGCACATCTTTAGTGTTAATCAGTATTGTTTCAGAAACAAATTAAGCAAAGCATGCTTCATCAAAGTTAATAACTCAGAGTAAAGAAATAAGCAGACATATTCAAAGAACGACAGTCAAACTAGAAAGTCATATGCAGTAATAGAACAAGGTTTAATTTATTCTCGAACACCAAAATTCTCACACACCATCCGCATACTTACGACACAAAAAGAAACAGTATTAAAATTTGGAGATTAAAATAAGAATCTTACTGATAAATGATCATTTGAACTAATCCAAGAAGTGTAAAGCTACAATATCAAGATACAAAAACATGAACAAAGATAAAGCCTCGAAGCCCAGCTTCGAAAACCATCACGAAAACAAATAAGGCACCCGTTACCTGCAGTGAGTTGCAATTGCTTTGAGACCTTCGTCTGTGAAACCATCGCAACTTGACAATGATAAAGCCTTGAAGCCCGGGAATGACCTGGCCAAGAGATCCAAGCTCTCATCACTGACAGTCATCCTCTTGAGCCTCAGCTCCTCGAGTGACGGATAAACCTTAGCAAACATAACCAGCCAAGCATGAACATTAGCACCCCAATTTTGGGGCAGCAAGTTAAAATCTGAGAATCTTGGCTTCCCTTTGAGCCTAACACTCTTGATTTTGGGAAACCTTCGAGCCACGATCTCGGGAGACACTGAATAGCAATTCCCTATAAAAAGATTGGATCTTGTCCATCTCTCAGCATCATACCAATCTTTGCAAACAAGGGAGGCTGAGTTCCTATCCTTGTGTGAATCTATGAGTGATAATACCTTCTCCAAAACTTCACATGGGAATGATGATTCTTTCAATTTCTTGTGATCTTGATCCATTTTGAGTTTTTGGAAATGGTTGATTGAGATGCTCAAAGATAGCTAAAAACCCCTAATTCACTGCAGATTTTTACATAAATGAAGAAAAGAATCAGAAACCCTTACATATAAAAGCATATACATTCAAAATGTGATATAAAAAAGTTACCTTTCCGAATTCAAGAAAATTCCATATCAATTAAAGAGGGAAGATCATATAGGCAGAATTCCCATTTCATTTAAGAGTGTTTTGAGCAATAAAAAGGGTTGATAAAGCAAAGGAATTAAAGCAATCAAACACAATTTGATGAATCTAATAATGGAACCCCTCAAATTGATGTACCTTCAAAGAAAAGTTGCTTTAGAAATTAAAATTAGCCTTAATGTGAGGATTTCAACAGCACAAAAAAGCAAAATCATCATTAGCATTCACCGCAACTACCTCAAACCTGCCAAGAAACAATGGCATCCAAGAAACCCAAGAATGACCTGAAATGCTGAGAAGAGACAAGGATCTAATGAAATAATTCTTGAAAACCTGATAGGAATAATGATCCTAGCGAGAAGTGGGAGCACATAGAAAAAATAGTGAAGCAAAAGTAACCGAGAGCTCAAGATGAGAAAAAAGTTTTTATTTCTTTAATTCTCAATTACTCATGTATGGGTATTCCAGGGTATTTATAGAGAACCCGAAAAGACTGAACTCAATTCTAAAAGGAAAAGGAGCAACAAAAATAAGGAAACAAATCAAAAAATAAGGAAATAAATAAAAAAGAAAACAAAACAAATCTATCTCTAGTGGCTGACGAAATCTCGATATTTGGCTGGCCGAGATGCATTCCTCTTGGGTCGATCCTTCCAGATCCCTCTCTCCTTGGGTCTGCCTCTGTCCATCTCTCCTTCTTCTCTTCTAACTCCGACGCACCTGGCTGCATGGACTCAGCTCGTCTTCGAGTGTAAGCGGTTATTCATTGATTGAGTTCGTAGATGAGGAAAATGAGCACGCAGTAACTCCTCTAATTCCCAGGAAGGGGCTCGTTTTGCGTCCGAAGACCAACATACCAGCCATTGAACCTGTGGCATTTTATCTACCAAAATCATGCGCTTACTTGTTGCTTCCACCGGAGTATCATATGGTTGACTCCGTTTAAATTCCGGCAATAATGCCACTCCTATTGTTGAGCCTGGTATGAACGCTTTTAGTAGCGAAACATGAAACACTTTGTGAATCTTGCTATCAGTGGGCAACCGAAGGCGATAAGCTACCCTTCCAATTCTCTCTAGGATCTCATACGGTCCATAATACCGGCGCGCAAGTTTGTTGCATAATGATTTGCCTACCGATTTCTGCCGATATGGTCGAAGTTTTAGTAGCACTGAATCACCCACCCTAAACTCAACATCCTTCCTTTTACGATTTGCGAATTCGGACATAGACTGTTGTGCGTGTTAGATCCGAGATTTTAACTCCCGCAACGTTTCCTCCCGCTCGTCGAGCAGCTCCGCTACTTCTTTGTTGTGTGCAGGTCGTGCGTACGTATCGAACAGGCTTGGCGGTTCCCGACCGTAAAGGGCTTGGAATGGCAACATCCCGATGCTGGGCGAACCAGCGCTTAGAGCGCTCATACACGAACACACGTAAGTATTGTTCTAAGGCGCGATTCGTCACCTCCGACTGGCCGTCCATTTGCGGGTGATATGCGGTTGTGAACTGAAGTTTCGTACCGTTGAGGGACAACAACTCGTCTCAAAATTCGTTCATAAAAATTGAATCTCTGTCCGATAGAATTCTCTTTGGAAAACCATGCAGCTTGACCACCGTTTCCACAAAAAGCCGAGCGACCGTTAGAACATCGAAACCCCCTTTCAAAGCACCAAAGTGGCATATTTAGAGAGACGATCAACTACTACTATAATCGCGGTGTATCCAAACGAGGGGGGAAGGCTTACGATGAAATCCATGGACGCAGCTTCCTATACCATGTCTGGAATTGGTAAAAATTGAATGAGGCCGTTTGGTTTATTGCGAACATACTTCGTTGTTTGACAAGTGAAGCACGCGGCCGTATAATCACGCACATCCCGACGCATGCTCGGGGATGCTACCCTTGCAAAAGACCGTCGTTCCCCGGGGTGGCCCGCAGATGGAGCATCATGACATTCCTCCAAAATCGCGCGACAAACAGTTGATTCGCGACTGACAAACAAACGATGCTTGAAATATATTAAACCATCTGTCACTGACACATGCTTCGGCTCATTCCCCGCAGCCATCAATTCATGCAATTTAACCAAATCAGGCAGTGAAGAGTATTCGGCCCGGATTACCTCCAAAACAGCCGGTATTGGTCGCGATATAGGATGAGCATTTGCGGTAGGTTAGTCCCCGAGTCGTCGTCTTGGCGAGATCGTGCATCGGCGAGCTTGTTCGAAGCGCCGAACTTATATTCAATTTTGAATTTAAACTTCATAAGTTTCCGGACATAGAATTGTTGGTCCGGTGTTTAAACAATTTGTGATAAAAGTTCCTTCAAACTCCGTTGATCACTCCTAATGATGAACTCACGACCCAACAAATACTGACGCCACTTCTGCACCGATTCAACTATGGCGTAAAGCTCTTTGTGGTATGTTGAGGCGAGGCGTCTACGCGGACCCAAATTTTTTCTAAAATAGGCAATTGGGTGGTTTTGCTGCATCAAAACCGCACTGACCCCGAAGTTAGATGCGTCCGTTTCGACAACAAATGTGTCGGTAAAATCTGGTAGGCGCAAAATTGGCGCCGAGCACATGGCTACTGATGAGGCCCGTTTCATGCATGTGTTCCATAGTAAAACTACATCCAAATCCATGAACTAACATCTGGTTGATAAAGTAGTTTAGTTAAGTTGATAAGTTCAGTTTAGTTTATTCTCCAAAGTCTAGTAGTTTAAAACTTAACTCACCCTATAAGCGTGGCAGCAGCCATCCTCAAGTCGTGTCATACAAACAAATGTCCAACGCCTCATCTCTGTAATGTTAAATCTGATGGTCGTGCTTAGGCAACATTTGGCGGCCATGCCGTGCTGCGGTCTCTGGACTATTCGTCGGTGTTGTTACTGGTAAAAATGTTAAAATTTTAATGCGTATTGATCTCTTCTTGAGGGTACAAAATTTTAATTTTACAGTTGTAAGAATTTGAAAAGTTCTATGGTTTATCTCTTCAATTTCATTACATAAGTTTATGACAAATAGTAAATATTATGTTTTGCAGTGCAAACTAAACCGTCACAATGTCACTCAATCCTCTATCTGCAATTCTTAAAGAAAACAAACTTGAGGGCCAAAATTACATAGAATGGAAATAAAATTTAGACATCGTTCTCACTGCTGATGAGTACAAGTTTGTGCTCACTACTCCACGGCCTCAGACGCCGGCGGCTTATGCTGCACAGGCAGTGCGAGATGCGCATAGACGGTGGCATAAGGAAATGAGATGGCTAAAGTGTTATATGTTGGCATCCATGTCAACAATGCTTAGACATCAGCATGCTGCCATGGTGACTGCCGCCGAGATTATGCAAAATCTCACGAATCTCTTTGGTACTCAGAATCGAACAGCTAAGTCTCAAGCCTTTCGGAGTATCATGGCAAAGACTATGAAGCAAGGTTCTTCTGTGCGGGACCATTTCCTTGAGATGATGAGCCACCTCAATCAAATTGTGGTTTTGGGAGACGTCATTGATGCATAGTCCCAAGTTACTATCATCCTTCAGAGTCTGCCCCTTAGCTTTCAGCAGTTCAAGCTCAACTTTGAGATGAACAAAAGGAACTACACCTTGGTTGAGTTGTTGACTGAACTTCAGTCGGCGGAGGATCTCATGATCCAAGCTAAGGCAGCGATGGTTATCTCGACACATCGTTCCTCTGGCCCTAGGCCTGGCGTAGGAAGGAAGAAAGTGACAAACCAGGTCGCAGCTAAGGATGCTAAGGGAAAGAAGAAGAGGAGGTCTAACAAGAAGCAAACAGGAAAGTGTTTCGATATTCAAATAAGGCAGGTTCCCCAGATCCAGCAAGTCCACTAGATCACTTGGTCTAGGAACTCGTAGGTTGTGCGGAATCCCGGTCGTCGGACACACAAGTAGATCCCCGCTTCAAAAACCCTCAACCACTTTACTAAACCTAGTATAGGGAAGTAGGATCGATCCCACGAGAGAAGGATGCGTAAGAATCGTAATCAAGGATTTGAGAGTATTTTTGGTGTTGGCTGCTGCCACGCATTTTCTTGGGTTGAGGAAAATTAAAATTAACTTGACTTGGGAATATTAGAAAGAAACTTAACCTAACAGCTAGACCTAGGAAATAATTCTACGATGGGACCACATCTAAGAAAAAGCAGAGTACGACTGGAAAGTGGCAGAATAACTAACTCTAGTACTAACTGACAGTGACATCGTCTTCTACAACCAAATTCGCATAAAACTTCTTGAGAAAACACATAAGCAAATCAAAAACAGAGCTACTAACTTGGAATCAAATCTATGCATAAATAACGAAGAACTTACAGATCTGCATACCTAGACGAAGGGAAATAGAAAACAAAGGAAATAAAACAAGTCTTTCCAC
>NC_062967.1:18934962-19022923 GCF_023119035.1 Salvia hispanica | reverse complement strand
GATTATTATAGTATAATAATATTATATTTGTCGGTTGAGGCATTTTATTAGAAGATAGAATTTAAAAAATGGATGTTTAAGGGAGAGGGAATAAAATTAAGAGAGAAAAAGGACGAAAGTAGAAAGAGAACAAAATTTTTGAAAAATAAAAATAAAAGTAACTCAATTATTTTGAAATTATTAAAAATTTAATACCAAACAACAACGCAAATGAACTATAAACCACATTGTACTTGTATGACATTAAATGTATGTGAACCACATATTATTGATGGGAATTGACACCTAAAATGATGTCTCCCCACCCAAAAGAAACCCCATGTTAGCAGCAATCATCTTTTCCCCTCAATTGATTGTCTCCTCCTTTTGTCCATTTCCATTTAACAGTTAGGTCAATCGACCCTCTTTGCGGGAGCCTGCCACGTGGCATTATCCTCTAAAAAACACTTCTAACAATAGGAATTATATTTGAAGACCCATTTACATTATAAGTGGGTTGGGTCTTGATATATTTGGACTAATATTCGGCCCACTATCCATTTTTCATTCAAACCCCCTTATGGACTAATATTCAACCCACTAGCTCATGTTCACAATAATGTTTCATGGGATTTAGCTGTGCATTCAACTTAATTATAATCTCACTGTGAATTCAATTTGTTACAAATATAATCTCGATGGACACAACTCAAGATCTTTTCACTCTCTTCCAAAACCTATTCATTTCCCCCCAATTATCAAAAGAACCAAACAGACATTATAAGTTTATAACTTCTCTAACTTCAGGAAGATGAATATTTAATTATTTCAGTCTACAAGCATTTCTATTATTTTCTCCAAAACACCTCTTTATTAGGAGAATATCAAGTTCTGTCTAAGCCTATTTTTAGGAAGTTACAACCACCATGCCTAAGTTTTGGGGAAAATAACAAGAGTGCTATTATAAAAAAATCTTAATAAAATTAGGGAAATAACAATGTTTCATTTATTTGCGTGATAATTAGAGAAATGAACAAGTTTTATTTATTTGCATGCTATTATAAATGAAAAGGTTTTATTTAATTTTGTGATAATTAGGGGAAGTTAAAGTGAAAAGTTTTTTAAAAGATAAATTGACTACCCATCTAATAAAATTAAGTTAAATAATCAAACCTCTATAAATACCAATTCTGTAAATCGAGAACAGAGAATAATTTTGTTCGCATAAAAGATGCTTTTCGAGTGAGGGCAAACTCATTGATACATATAAATAAAATGGTATAAGTGACAAATTAATGATACACATTCTTATAAAATGAAATGAAATAAAAAACTTGTGATGTGTTTATGTCGATGGAAACACATTCTTATAAAATGAAATAAAATAACAAATCTTTGCATATTGCACGGGTGTTACACTATCAATACTTAACTAAGTAATAATTACGTAATAATTAATCTGAATGGTTAATTAATTAATCCTATAAAAGTGTGTGTTTCTAGAAGGGAAAGTCTGGGTACGTGAGTTAATCAAGTGATAGAGAGGTTAATGTCTGAAGTCAAAGTTTCAGGTTCGGGTTCGAATCCTTCGTAGTGCGACCTTTAAATTTTAATTCATTTACCAATATGGAAAGCCTGGAAAACGGAAGAAAGGCATATTGACTCAATTTAAATATGATCAATGTTTTTTCTCATGCTACATATCAAACCAAATACAACGATGACATATAAGAATGAAATAACAGTGCCAATTTTAGAAACTTTAAAACTTGCTATAAGCTTAAAACAACCATAAATCCAAGTTGACTACCTATATATATAATCATATAGAAAAGAAAGAAAATAACTAAAATTATAGATAGCATGTCCTCCCTCCTTAATTCTTCCCCTCCAGCCTTGACAACTATAATAAAAACAAATAAATTTCATCAAATAACATGTGTGTGTGTGTGTGTGTGATCATATTAAATGCAATGCACCAAAAAAATAAATAAAAACAAATTAATGACTTACAATTTTGATCACCAATGAGTACTAGTATTTCCCATGAACCATTCTTCAAAATCTTGAGCAATAGCATTCCATTTTGCACCTCCTTCTTCACACACCTCATCACCATCATCTTCAAACACCCTCTCCTTCTCATCATCCAATACAACCGCGTAATCTCCAATCATCTCTGCACATTCCAATTCCTCATTTTCATGTTTTTCTTGCTGTGGGATCTCTCTCCCTTGGCGATGATCTCGCAGGCCTTGGCCCACTGCACGGCGAGGTTCTTGGACATGGACTCGAGGCTGCTGGCCTTTTGTCTGAGGTTGGCGATGTGGAGCTCTGTGTCTGATTGCTGCTTCTTTAGCTTCTTGATTTAGCGCCTCGATTCGTCCGTGTATTTGCTTAGGGTTTTGGTGGAAAGGGTGGTTTTTTGGGGTGTAGGGAGTGGTCTTCTCTTCATGTTGGGGAGGAGATGTGGTTTTCCTTCTTGAAAATATGGACTTGTATACTCCCATTGATGTTCCACTCCAATTTTCCGAAAGCCCTAATCATCACAATCAAATCAAACACTTATTACCATGCACGCTCTCACACACAGGGTGAGCAATTTGATTTTTGATTCTGTCCGAAATGAAAATTAAAACCGAACTAACCAGAAAACCAAACCTGAAAAACCAAAATCTAAACTACAAAAACCTATTCTGAGCCGGAAAACCGAAATTGCACAATTATATCCAAATAAAATGAAAAATCAAAATCCGAACTATTTAAACCGAACCTGAAAAATTGAAATACTCAAAACACCAAAAAATCCGAAAAACCAAGAATTATTTTTTCTATAATTAACATTAATATTATAATCGCATTAACCAATTACCATATCCAAACAATTACGATTTTCATATATTCTAAATACTCATACTAACATGTATCAATATAAATCTAACACAAATAGAATTTGTTTTAAATACATATATGACACTCCATCTATTTCATATTACTAGCACTTTTCTATTTCGACTCGTCTCAAACTACTTACACTATTTATATTTTAAGTACAAAGAATTAGGGCATTTAATTAATATATTAGAGTTAATTAAGTATTCCAATATTAAGTGATATCTCATCAGGGGCGGTCCTATGTATAATGAGGGTAGGGCTGAAGCCCTTAATAAAATTGTATTTTAACTAATTTTCTTTTATAAATTTTTATAATTTATCTAAATTTAAGGTAAATTATTATGTAAAAGTCCTTATAAATAATTTAAAACATCTTAAAATATACTTTAGAACAAAATTTAGAAATCACAGCCCTTATCATTATTTATTACTGCGTCCGCCCTTGTATCTCATTACACTTAAAATACTAATTTAATTACACAAAAAAATCAATACCAAATTAACAACCTAAAATGAAAGTACGAGTAATATGGGATTGAGAGATTATTAAATATAAAATTTGGTTTTTATACATTTGCACTGAAAATTTTTTGCCAGAAAAATCAAACCAAACACCGAAATTCAAAAAAACTGAACAAAATTTTTAATTTCGATTTGGTTCAAATTGTATATTCAATTTTTGGTTGTTTTGCTCTTCGTATTAGTATATGTATGTAGACTTACGTAGTTGTTGGGTTGGTAGACAAAGCTTGAGAAATTGTTGTGTCTAAAATAATTGGGAAGTATTTCTGCAGAGAATTTGATATGATCCCAAATAATGAAGCTGTCACCACGTTTACCCCAACAAATTATGGAATTTGAGTTGAGATCATTGACCATGTGGAAGGTCTTGGTCAAGAAGGCCGGAGGTGGCCCAACTCCCCTCACCACATTTCTTATACTGCCGTCGCCGCTGCCGGAATATTCCCCGCCTCCACTGCTCGGACCACCAATACATGTACTCCTCTTTTGTCAATTACTTTGAAACTGATCAAGTTGAAATTGTTTAACTTTTATGCCCTTAATGTGATCTTAAATTTGCATGTATGCAATCAACAATGTGTATTATGTGAACAACTTTTCCTTTTTAGTAAATCAAGGCCGTTGATTTTCTATACGAATGTTTTTCGTGGTCCTTGTGTACAAGTGCAACCATATAAAATACTACATGCCAAAATTATGTTGTACTTAATTTAATTTACAATTAATTAATGTATGAGAGAGTCGTGAAACTTTACGATAAAACACTTTTTATTCATATTATTTGTAAATTTTAGAATATTTGTGCTGTACTTTTCAAGGTAAAATTTGTGTTGTAAAATTACGATAAAAATTTACAAGCTATGGAAGTTCTTGTTAACAAACTATGCTCTTTTGCTTTTTTTACGGAATTTGCTAAATTAAGATTTTTTTTATAGGGTTAATCGTCAAAAAATCATGAATAATAGGTCATTTTTG
Organism: Salvia hispanica; assembly: GCF_023119035.1. NCBI lineage: Eukaryota > Viridiplantae > Streptophyta > Magnoliopsida > Lamiales > Lamiaceae > Salvia > Salvia hispanica. Next base: position 19,018,552 of record NC_062967.1, on the reverse strand, counting down.
GTTTATGTTGCAACTTTAAGAAATTGAGTGATAAATGATGAAGTTTTAAAAACATCTCTATTTTCCCATTAGACCAAATTTATTTTATTTAGTTTTTAGATTCTTATTTTTTTTTAAACAATGTTGTTTAGTCATCTACGTCGTCACATTACATGCTTACGGCATTATTAATCCACATCACTAAAGTTTTATGTGTCAATTTAACATCGCATTTACCCGGAAAAAAATTGATGTGGGATTGCGTTGTTTTGAAATATGTGATTTGTCATTTAAATATGTACCAAAAATTGAACCTTGATACTCTTATAAACAATTAACCATTATAAATATTACTATCTCCGACCTATAATAGATGTCACACTTTCCTTTTTCAATTTGTCCAGCATAAAATGTCATATTTTCTTTTTTAAAAAAAATTATCTCTCACATTAATATAAATATAATATTTACTCTCTCCAATAATACACAAAACAATATGTTCTAAAATTCCGTGTCATCCGGTAGAATTGACCGGTAATCATGTGGTCAAACTACACTAAAATTTATCATCAAAACATATTTTGATATTTTTATACTAATATTATATTTTATTTCATTAGATCCAAAAATAATGATCACATATCAAATTAATAATAATTTAAATAATCAATTAGCTTAAACAAAAACAGAAATCATACAGTATTATGAAAAAAAAGGCAAAGCCCTACCCACCATCCTCTTTGTCCCGCCGCCTATTTTACTTTGTTGTATATTTTGAACGTCGCAAATCAAATCATAAAATATACTACTAGTTAATGTTCTATCTTTGACAATGTTTTAACCCTCGAATTTGTTTGGAGGATGGTTATGGTTTAGGAATTTTCAATTTCATTTTCCACCATCTCACCCAATTATCATAAAGCTAATCAATCTGTAATGTGAACCTAATTAAATAATTGAACAGTTGGACTAGCAAATCAATTATCAATTATCAATTATATATATATATATATATATAGGGTAGTAATATAATGCAAGCTTATATATTGTACAAACTCAAAACTCCTCAACACAACTTCAACAGTGTTTCAATATAATATCAACATAGTGTAAAATTTCAAGATTTTACTGTCAACGCAGTATCAACACAAGTATCAACACAACATCAATCATTGACTACCGTTGAAATTCTGTTGAAATTTTCTTGTTGATGCCTTTTTGTGATCTGTTGACATTTTTCAATGGTCCAGATCATAGTTTTGAGTTTGTACAATATTTAGAGTTTTCATTTGATCACATTCCTATATATATATATAATGACTAACTTTATGACAATGTGAACCTAATTAAAGAATTGAACAATTGGACTAGCAAATCAATTATATATATAATCGGCCTCCCTCAATAAAAGATAATAGCGCCAAATTTAGTTTGCTTGTTGTCACGACCGCATTTTCTAAGAATAGAAAACACGGTTGATTGTGACTAGGGGAGGATTAAAGAAGCAGGGAAGAAAGGGTAAATAAACGAAACTCGATCATAGCTCGAAATAATAGGGGCAATTCGAATTAAATCAGAGTATTATCTCAACAGCTGACAACTCAAAGGAATACAATAACTCATCAATAAATGAACTCGAAAGAAACTACATTTAGCGGAAGCATTCGAGAGAAGAATCATATTATGTATGAAGACATAATATATTCGGAATATTTAAAAGCAAACACAAATCTGCACCAACTCTGCTCAACACCCACCGCGCTCGTCACAGCTCAACCTGCACATTTTTTAAAAAGAATGCAGGGCTGAGTACTTGATGCACTCAGTGGACTCATGCCGAAAATATTTTATAAAAAGTATTTATCATGCCACCATTGAGTGTCCTCGGGGTTCTAACTTTAAAAATGCTCGAGACACTAAAATCATTCTCATTGTAAAATTCGACTGATCAGTCATTTTCCCATAGATGTCTACCATATCTGATCCATTGATGACAAGGAATGTGGCCACATTCCAAGTCACTAGACCGGCCGACCCAAAAGACGGCTCACAATCCCCATTGGTGTACACTAGCCTGAGTAGGGACTCACTCCCTAGTCAGACCTGAATTCGATTATCCATAGATGGGCAAAAGTCACAGCAGATAGGTTCCATAGATGAAACAAAACACGGCATGACAAATATTCATTTTCACATAAAAATATACTTAGGGCATTGCCCTTATTTAAAAAGAAAGTCCACCTCCTTCACTTAGCTCCTTAATCACTTTCTGCTCCAACCACAAACAACTTGCAAAGTTCACCCTTTGAAATAATATGATACGCTAAAATTAGACTTTGCAAAAAATTAAATTTACCAATGCATGCCTCCTAAGTGTGTGCTCAAAATATTCTTCGTTCTCATATAATAAAAACAGATTCATCAATTAAGTTATCCACATAGTTAATCTCTCGGTTGTCACTGGAAGAAGGCAATATGCACATTTCCAAAGTCCAAATACTTGATACTCCCACATCACTACACGTATATACTCCCCTAACCAACACATTTATTAAACCAAGGAAAAGAAAAAGGATTAGTACCTATGCTCCCACAATACTACACGTCCATACTCCCTTCCCAACACATGCGTATACAAAAAGAAAAAAAAGAATAGGTACTGCATACTCCCAGCCGTCACCAACGCGTCTTCCTCACCAATTCCTACCATCAACTCTCTCCCTCTCGACATTCTCTTCACAAAAATTAAGGAAACACCCATCTATCTAAATCTCAACTCAGTAATCGATATCGTCTTCTCTCTCTCTCCATGTCCCAAAAATTGGAGCAGCCACTCATTCTCCGTCCCTTTTCTCCTTCGGCGACGGGTAAGTCCGCCTCCCTCATTTTCCTTTTAATTCTTATAACTATCATTATTCAAATTCGATTTGTTCGGGCAGAGGTTCATGTTGAAAATAGTTTCAAACAAAATGGCCAAAGATTATATCTTGGGAGCGGTTACAGATTATTCAAGGAATTATTCAAGAAGTTGCAAGGATGAACTAAATTCTCGTGGCCTACTGTGAGTGTGCTACCATGATTCATGAAAATATGCAGCAGGAATTTCATATGTAATTGGGAGAAATATACCTTTATGTAAGGGAGAAAGATATTGCAATTGCAGGAGGAATGAAACTCACGGCTTTCTCCTCTGGAACCCCTCTCTCAGACTTTTTATTTTTATTTATCTTGGATTTTGAAGAATGTGGAGATATAGAATAATTGGCCATCATAAAATGCCTATGCTCATCCGCAACCATTAAGTGATTATGATACTCAACAAACTGATAAACCTCATATCATCTGTTGTTGCCATCTGAATAATATCTCAAATTGAGCTTAGCAAGACATTCACACCTAAATGACCGACACCTACGCTTTTTAAAAGACACTTCAGTTGATTGGGATGCATGACCAGGTATAAAATTCTTAGAGCCTTGTCTGCTGCAAGCCAAATACTGCCACTTAGTAATACCTTGAACTGATTTGTTACCCATTTTACGAATGCCAAAACCAACTGAACGAGCATAATGTTCATAGAAACCAACTGCTTCTACTAATGTATTGAATTTCATACCAATCATTGGCTTCAAAGCATCATCACAAACAGGAATGTACATACCTACAAATCAGTAAAAGTATCATTTTATCATAGTATCATTTTATGCAGTAAAAGTATCATTTTATGCAGTAAAAATATCATGTTATGCAATAAACCTATCATCACAAACAGGAATGTAAATACCTACAAATCAGTAATAGCATCATTTTATCATAGTATCATTTTATCATAGTATCATTTTATCCGACAAAACTATCATGTTATGCAGTAAACCTATCATCACAAACAGGAATGTACATACCTACAAATCAGTAATAGTATCATTTTATCATAGTATCATTTTATCATAATATCATTTTATCCGACAAAACTATCATATTATGCAGTAAACCTAACATTTATAAGCCAAAAGTATCATTTTAACACATAATCGACAATACATAATATAATCAAATAAGAATTTCAGTACATCAGAAACATAAACCAATCAACAACTAATATTAATCTAAAATCAAATTCAATACATGAATATGAACACAATCAATAAGCTAAGTAATAGATAATGATTGTTACCTTCGTTATTTGCTACAGATTCCATCGAAGCAAATTTTCACAGCAATTGAAGAGGTAATCAATGAAAATAAGAATGCAAAATTGAAAACATCTTCCCGATCACAATTATGGAAACAAAATCTGGAGAATACGGAATAATGAAACAAATCGAAGAAAATCTGGAGATGTTGAAATAAAATAGGCGAGAAATATGGAAGATGAAGATGAGAGAATCGATCTTAATTGTGAAGATGAAGATGAAGGAGAGAATTGAGTTCAAAAAGAATGAAAGCGTGATTCGCGCGTTTGGAGTAGAATTCAGAAATTAAATGAGGAAATTACATTTTTACCCCTCTGCGCCTTTTTTATAAGTAAATCTAAGTTTGAATCTCAACCACAAGATTATCAAATATGTGTGGTCCAGATTTGGTTATAGAGTTATTATGTGATTTGGGGGTTATGATATGATCACATCCCTATATATATATATATATATATATATATATATAACTGTGGGTATGTGTATCTGTAAAGATTGGATTTAGTTTGTTGGAGATTTTTCAGGGGGTGGAGATGGGGAGAAACCGTATGGTGATGGGTTAGGAAAATTATATTTGACCAAAATTTGACTGCATGACTAGAATGAGTAATTAATATTTTGGGCTTCTAAAAGTAGGGTCATCTTCTAATGAGTTTAGCCCCTTAATCCCAAAATGAGACTAAATATGGACCCATTGATCTAAAAATCAAAGGCTAAGATTGAATGAAAAAAATATCAATATATTGAATTAACAATCTCAACGAAAGGGTAAAATGGACAATTTACGTAAAATTCAGCCTGCACATTCAATTTCATTTCTCAAACCATTCTCTCCACCTTCAACAACCACACCACTCACTCCATCTTCTCTCTCAATCCGTCACCCCATTCACTGAATTTTCTCTCTGAATCTCTCAATCTCATCACCGTTTCACTGCATTTTCTCTCTGAATCTCTCAATCTCGTCGTCGTTCACTGCATTTTCTCTCTCAATCTCTTTCGCCGTCCAAAACTAGATTCACTACTCCAAAACACATATCTCTAACTCAAATACAGAAGAACAGCTCGAAAACTCCCATTCTCCTCCGAAGAAAAGCTCGAACTATGGCAGATTCACAGATTTGAAGAAAAACGACGGTAAATATGAAATTTAAACTCCGAAATTTGTTTTAAACTTGCTAAAATTTCAACAGAAATGAAACTAATAGGTTTATTTTGCAGTGAACGACTTCAAAAAAGGTGCAATGGTTTCAATCGAAAATGCTCCTGCTGAATCGAAATGTATTTTTCAATTTGATTTACCGATTTCTGATTTTTTGCATTGCAGTTTGAGATTTCAGATTTCAACAAAGAATTAGGGTTCAAATTTTAGTGAAATATGTTTATAAGCTTCTGTAGTTGTATTGTTGGTAGATTGATTTCTGATTTGATAGCATATGAGAATATGAATCTTCATTTTCTGAAAGCTTGAAGCTCTGATGAATTATTTAGAAGATCTGTTAATATTAGAAAGCTTTTGTATCCAGTACAAATATGGATATTGGGTAAGCTAAATGTTGATATTGGGTAAGCTATATGTTGATGATGTGTAAGCTATATGTTGATATTGGGTAAGGTATATGTTGATATTGGGTAAGCTATATGCTGATGATGTCTTAGCTAAATGTTGATAATGGGTAAGCTATATGCTGATGATGTCTTAGATAAATGTTGATAATGGGTAAGCTATATGTTGATATTGGGTAAACTATATGTTGATATTGGGTTAGATATGTGTTGATGATGTCTTAGCTAAATGTATGCTATATGTTGATATTTGTGAATTCAACAACCTGCTAGAATGATTGTAGTACTTGTCATAAGTTTGTTTCTAAACTAATCATGGTTTATGTTTACCAAAATTACAAATTTGCAAGTCGGTGAAGGAGAAGACAAAACATCATCTGACTGAATGCAACAAATTTGCCAAGGTTGATGTGGAAGAGCTTATTGCAAATTGGGGAAAACAGTAGGAGCTTTGGAGGATTATAAATAAACTTCTTTTGCGATATTTTTGAATGTAGAAATACTAATGGCATTATCTGGACATGTTATGTTAGTGTTCCTTTTGTCAGTAATGAGAAATATCGTAACTCATCTACAAAATATTAAGAAGTACATGATCTGGTATCGTTTCAATATTTGTGTTGATATTATTTTGTTATTCATAGCAACCTCAGAATGTGTATAGACCAATTATTGAGAATTCCAAATAGTAATGTTGAGAAAGTATACACGAATGATTGAGAATTCCAAATAGTAATGTTGAGAAAGTATACACGAATTATTGAGATTTCCAAATAGTAATGTTGAGAAAGTATACACGAATTATTGAGATTTCCAAATAGTAATGTTGAGAAAGTATACACGAATTATTGAGATTTCCAAATAGTAATGTTGAGAAAGTATACACGAATTATTGAGAATTCCAAATAGTAATGTTGAGAAATTATACACGAATTATTGAGAATTCCAAATAGTAATGTTGAGAATTTATAAAGTTGTATTGATGTCCATTCGATTACATATAATTGAAAATTTAAGCAACACAAAATGTTTTGAACAAACTTAATAGTATATGGAAAATAAAATGAGATAACATTCAGAACATATATTTGAGATTATTATTCTTCCATACAAACATGGAATCAAGAATGCTAATTAACCGAAATCACAGTAATAGGAACAACTAATTTATTTCTATTTTTTACTCCTCTTTACCGCAGTTCCTTGAATCATGATTAACCATTTTATGGCATTTCCCACATCGTCTAGGAGGTTTAGCTGCTGCCTTCTTCGCCGCATTCATCTTAGAAGGCAACCTGGATCCAAATCCTTTACACTTCACCACATTTGGCGGATGAGCATGTATAACATCAGGCCTCACAACATCATACAATTTCTCAAACCTCTTATTTTTCTCCAACACGGACATCACACAAGAACCATCACCAAAAAGCTGATTTTCAACATCCTCAATCATAGCTATAACTGCATTAATATTAGCAATGCTGCCAAGTAATAATGGCGCATGTTGTTTTTCTACCAGATTTTCGAGGATCAAATCCAACTTCTTTAGCATAATCTTCATAGAAGGAGATAGCAGCATCAAGTGACTTGAAACTTTTTCCAACAAAAGGCCTTAATTCTTCTTTGCACAGAGGTGTAACTTTAACTAAAATATAAATTCAACATTTTAGAAAACAACTTCAACATATCAGGTTACAAAAATCAATAATAAAGTACAGAAACATCAATAAATTACATTATCAACACACAACATAAAACATACAAATTAAAACTAAGAAACAGAGAATAAGAACAAAAAATAGAGGAAACAACATATGAATAAAACTGATAGAATAATCATCAAACAAACTGAGACAAAAAAACACTAAAACTAGTACTAATCAATGAAAAAACTATTAAAAGCATAAAGATGTATGATAACATGAACAACAGAATAAAAAATTACAAAAGTTACTAATGAATGTATGAAATAACAGCTCGAATAGAAACAGAAACTTCAAATACAAAAATTGAGAAGATGCATATCGAATGATTAACACATACCTGTTATTACTGAACAAAGACAAGCAAAATAACTTCGAAAAGGAGACAATCGCGATAGGTTGATGAGATCGGCAGAAATTGACAAGCAAAATAGCTTCAAAAAGAAGAAAATCGCGTGAAGACTCAATTTGATGAGATCTCCAGATTTTGAACAGCGAAAATCACTTCCTCCAATATATAATAGCGTGATTCAGAAAATATAAATTTGGGAAGAAATCTCTGAGATTTGAAGATCGATTTTGATGATACGAAGAGGAGAAGAGAAATTTAGGGAGGAGAAATTTTAGGAATATAAATCTGGGGTTTGATTGTGAATTAGAGAGTATTGGCATGCAATTGGAATAGACTAAAATACCCTTTTCATATTATTTAAATTAATAAAAAGAAAAATATATTTCAAATCTAGGCTAAATCAAGCCCTTGGATTAGAAGAATGAATGGTTATGATGAAGTCTTAATTTGTGATTGGAAATTAGTTAGCATATGATCATGCCCCTCTAAAAGTAAATAAATTCCATAGACTCTTAAAATAAAACGGAACGACATTTGGCTTAAAAAAAAGTCGACGGTATCCCAGAAATAAACTTAAAGGAATAGAAAAAGTCGGGCGTCACACTTGTTTTGCATTTGGATATTAATTACGTCATCTACGTCACAATACACTTGCACTATTTGCGTGATTATCCTCGTGCATGCATAAACACTTATACTATTGACAATTATTTTTTATACTTTAGATTAAATATGTTATTATGACAAATATTAAATATTTCATTCATAAAAACTAAAATCACAAAACTTAAAAAAGGATTACATAATTCTAAAAAAATGAGAATAAAAAAATATACAAATCAACCTCGTTGATGCCAGACAAGTCTCTAGCCATGGTCGTGTAGATATCAATTGGCAGTGTTCAATCGCGTGGATTAATTGTGAAGTAAGTTTGCAAAAAAGTTAGGCATAGCAAAAAAGTGGCCGCGACAAGAGCTATAACAGTCCACGGGCTCTGAAATTTGGTGTTCAGGAGATCAGCCATCCACGTCCTCGCTTTGCTGTTGCAGTGCTCCTCAATCCTCATCTTCACATCACTAAAAAGGTCTATATTCGAGAATTCATGAGTATCAATGTTTTTAAACAACTCAGCCACCTCTTCATCGCTCGCCAACCTGCTGTACAATATCCCCTTCTCCCGCAAAACTTTTACATCGCCAGCATTGTTGATCAGCTTTTTCATGAAGTTAAAGTAAGTCGTCACAGCGTAGTTTGTGTGTGTCGGGAGACATCTCGAACGCGATGATATTGGAGAAGTAAACGTTGGTGTTGTGTTGTTCGAGACGTAGAAGGAAGGAAGATGGAGTTCACCGAAGAAGGCGAATGAGAAGAACTTGATGTCCGTCAAGCAATTTGAACTCCGCTGAAAATGACCGAAACGGACTGTTCATGATCCGCCACACAATTCTGGAGCTTTCCTTGTCTGCCTTTCGTTTATTATATATCTTGATAAACCGCCAAAAACAGCTCGAATTCTCTTGGTTTTCACTTTTCGGCAAGGCTGAGGAGAGTGCGACGCCAAGCATAGATTAGGTGAAGAGGCTCTTCTCCGGTTCCGTTTCCCCACTACATACAAGTGGTGATCACTTGTTTTCTTAAATAAAGACTGAAATCGTATAAAGCAGTCAAAACACTAACCACCATCCTCCTAGTCCAGCCGCCCAACCCTCATTTTTCAAATTATATTCTTTTGTTTAAGCAGCAGGTAACATTTAATTTTTTACAACATCTCCCTCATTACCTACCTAACTCTACTTGATTCAGGTTTATAAGCCATAAGGCATCTAGAATGGGAAACCTCTCTGTAGTCAAATGTTAGAGAACATTTAAATAAACACAATTCACTAAGGAGCTACTTCGTATGGTGGAATGAAATATGGGAATGGAATGACATTCCTAACTCCATTTCATTCATTACATAGATGCAGAGTCACTAGGACTCCATGATTGTTGGGCTTATGGACTAATATAATTGTAGCCCAACTACAATTACTTAATCCATATTAATCTAGTTCTAGCACATTGGAAAAAAAAACTACTAGATAAGCACGTAAGATGAGCTAATTAATGAAATTCTCATAATTTTACAACAACTTCTGTACAATTAATTAAAGCATTTAATAAATCAACTATGGTGCCCCACTACTTGTTGTTGACTTTGATGAGAAGCAAACAAACAAACTGAAATTCCAACCAATTTCTTGAAGCTCAATCTCCGACACAATGAGTGGTGCAGCTTGGGAGCTTGGGGAGTTTCATCTTGTTCAAACTTATTCACCCTTTTTGTGGGTGTGTTGTAAGCAAAATGTGTTTGCTTTGCGATTACAGCCTGTATCAATTCAATAAAGATTGTGATAAACAAAATAATAAAACAAAGCAAGTAGTATTCATTTCATTTCGGGACTGTTCGGTTTGCAAAGTTATATCCTGGTATTATGTATATAAATATATACATGTTCGATTTATGAGATTGAATATCACAACTTAATTGAAGATGAATAATCATGTGATAATTAGTTATAGTCAACCCCTCTCTCCAACTAAAATAATCTAACAACTCAATCCTAGATTCTTTCTTGATACTATTTTATCTAGAAAACCGAACACCCCCGAAAATCTTGGTACTATTTTTTTCTAGAAAACCGAACACCTCATTCGGGGGGTGTTCGATTTGCATGATTGTATCCCGAATTAAATATGTAGTGTGTTTGGTTCGTGGGATATATAACTTAATACTAAATGGATAATCATGGGATAATTAGTTATAGCTAACCCCCTGACTAAAATAATCTTACAACTTAATCATAAATTATATCTTGTGATTATTTTATGAAAGAAACCAAACACCCCTTCGTGTATAAACAAAAGCTCACCGCATCTCTCATTGTTTTCGATGCTAAAAGCAAGCTTTCCAAATCTTCATGCTCCACGCCGCACATAATTCTTATCTGCATCATCATAGTGCCAACTTGAATCAAATCTAATCATATTGTTATAATAAAAAATAAATTACTTACTCCATCCAAGATATTTGAATAGTTTGTTTTTATGAGATATGAGAAATTGGTGTTTAGAGAATAAAGTTTTGGCTAAAAAACTCAAACTTGACTCAATTATTTTGGAATATCTAAAAAGGAATACAACTCAACTATATTAAAACGGAGGGAGGAAATAATGTACTACTACAATAACATCATCTTACCAAAATTTCCTGAGGCAGATCCTCGAGCGCAGATCTCCCTGGCGTTGGAGCATCAAAATCTATGCAAATAGTATTTGATAAAGCTACTCTTTTCCTCTTAAACGACGTCGTTCTCACCAGCCTCAATCCATAATCATCATGCCCATATTTTTTCACAAGTTGCATCCTATTTTTTATACCTCACAACAATCCGATGAAGCTAAAATCACGGGGAAGGGAAAAGAATCAAGCACAGAATCCAATCTCAACTATATTAACTGACAAATGCACGTTTATAGCGAACAAAAGGTTTAAAGCTTGATGGAAGAGAGCAGGAAAAGTGACACGTGGCAACTTAAGATAGGTCGCACGGGTGGGTATGACGGTGGTGGTCGGTCGGCCAAGGCGGCGGACGTTAGCCTCATCATTAATAGACAGTATTATTTGCAATACTACAGATATTAATGTCGGAAGATCCACGTATCCAATAGAGAAAGGGTCAGAATCTACGTGGCGGCGTCGATTCAAATGTTATACGCTTATACACGATGATATGAGTATGAGTGGGTGATTTGGATAAAATTTTGTTAGACATCATACATGCATGATGCATCTAAATTTCAATATCTTCTTCTCAGTTCCGATTCGGTTTAAATTCATTAGTCTGAAAAAAGAGATTCAAGTATGCATTCATAAAACTTGCAACCTTTTGGGGCTTTATAATATAACGTCATTAACGAGTTGAGCAATATACATAATTCCTGTTCTTTTACGGTTAAAATTGCATCCATAAAACCTAGTATCTCAATTACTTTTGTACCCCTTTCCTCCCTGTTAATTTGTCACCATTTGACTCAACATAAGTTTTATAAAATGTAATAAAAAATGATTTGAAAAAATTAATGGTAATTTTATAATAAAATACAAGAGAAAATAAATTAGTGGAATATAGAATTTACTATTTAATAAAATGTGAAATATTTTTAGGTTTTTTTAAAAAGTAATATTATCATTAATACATCTACTTACCTTTTTTTCTTTATTTATTATACTTTGATTACTTTTTTCTTTTTTACTAGTATATTTAAATATATTTTCTTTCTTTAATTAATATGTTAAACAAAATTTCTTAAAATATTTTACCATTTCATAAATATGATATTTTTCATGTGACATGATGGAATAAGATACTCTTCCATATTCTATTTTGTTGATATATCGAGATCTGTTAAAATGTATTGATAAATGGCAATATTCTTTACAAATCGAGAATCACACGTGACAAAAAAATAATAGATTCATCGTGTCAACATCAACGTAAAAATCTCACCATATGCAACTACCAAGGGTAAATGTAGAAATTAATGCACACCGTATAACCATGGTCCATGGAGATAAACTTAATGAAAATTGCAGAAAATGTAAATGCAAGATGTAGTAGTCACATAACTTATTTCAGCCACAAATTAGTCCACGCTTCATTATTTAGTTGTCTCAATATTTTTGAAAATTGATATTAATTTGCTAAATTTTTGGATTCTACCGTAGAATTGCAAGACCCGAAAGATATTCTTCCATAATAAATATACTCTCTCCGTTCTACAATGGAAGTCATTCTTATTGTGGACACAGATTTGAAGAAATGCAAAAAAAATGGATTGGAAAAGTTAGTGGAATATGAGACTCACTTTTTATATTAATCTATACATATATAAAAGGCGAGTGGAGTGAGTTAGTGAAACGTGAGACCTACTTACCATTTATGGTAAAAATGAAGTGTAACTCTTATTGTAGCACGGAGGGAGTATATTTTTGCAGATCCTTCCATGCGGGTGACGGATCCAAAAATCTATATAATCCGATGCTAAAATTTAAAATAATAATAATAATAATAATATTTAATTTTTAAATAGAATATATTTTAAATTTTAACTAGACGATAGATGATAATGGTTTTCAACGGGTAGCTATATTTTCGTTGTAGATATAGTGACATCTGACGGAAATACTTTATTATTCATTGAAAGTTTGGGCTCGGTAACAATAAATACCTACTCTTTTCGTCCTAAAAAATAGTCAAAGTGGTAAATGATACAAGTTTTAATATGTAATTGGTAAAGTAAGAGAGATAGGGAAAAAGTAGTGAAGCTAATTTTAGTGGATTATGGGGTCCTCATTATTAGTAGTGTGTAATTGGTGAAAAAATTTCATATTTAGACTTGGTCTAATGTTGGGGGATGATTAAAAATGTAAAACTAGTCTATTTTCCAACGACGGGGGAGGTACTATTTTATAATATATTATTACGTAAAAGTATACTCTCTTCGTCCCAATGTAGTTGAGTCGTTCATTTTTTGTACTCGTTTTAAAAAAATTATATTCCATCCGTCCCAAGGTAGTTGGAACATTTCTTTTGTGCACGGAATATAAGAAATTGATTTATTAAATGCTAAAGTGGAGATAGCAAGTAAGAGAGTGAATAAAGTAAAAAAGATGAAAAGAGAGTAAAGTAAGAGAAGAAATAAAGTTTTTTAAAAAATGAAAATGACTCAACTACCTTGGGACAAACTAAAAAGGAGTACAACTCAACTAACTTGGGACGGAGGGATGAATAAACAACAAAATCGAGAGAGAGTAGTGTAAGAGATAGAATAATGTAGAGAGGACTCTTATATAGGTAAAGAATCAATTTATTTCTTATATAAGTGTTTCTAGTTTTTAAAAAATACATTATTTATTTTTAATATCGAATATTAAATATTTAGAAATGCTACTTAGTAATTTATTTTATAAGATCATTAGAAAAGATATACTACCTTTGTTCCATTTAAAATGTCCATATTTTTTAATGGGACGAGATTTTAGAAGAAATTGTTTGGTGGAGTAAGTAGAGAGAAAAAAATAGTTGAATATTTTAATGAATAGAGATGAGAAAAGAATTTATTTTCAAATATAGAAAATGGATATTAGACAAACTAAAAGGAAAGTGTGGACATCTTGAGTTGAGTGAGATTGGGGGAATTTATAAGAATGTATGTACTCCCTTCGTCCTATTAAAATCTACCATATTTTTTTTTTTATTGTCTTATAGAAATAGTTCATAGATGTTAGTTAAATATTTTCTGTTTCTCTCTAATTTTAATAATTATATATTAAAACTTGTGTACAGTATAGCCCCTACAATCTAAAATTTATCCGTCTGCCCCTGATCGGCTGCGGAATTCCGAATGGACTGACCGTTAGGCATCTTCATTCGAAGCATGGCCAAAAGGAGAAGAGGCAAGAATTGGAGGAGCTCCGGGACTTGTAGGTGTTGTTCGAAGTCAAGGACGAGGGGATCAACTGTGGAGGTGGCAGAATATTACGCAATCAATTTAAACGTATGTCTCTAGCTTGAGAGTGGCTAGTTGAGTGCAACCAATTAGCGTTAGTGCATTCAGCTATACAAGGCCGAACGTTTTTACGTTTAATCAATGAATGAAATGTTATCATCTTTCTTTAAACACTGGCTCTTCTAGTTTGATTAGAGGAACTCTTGATCTCCATAATATTCCCGGCGATCCTGCTAAATCTCACGGCAACTTCTCACCACTTTGTTATCATAAATTCACATTGCTATTCTTGTGCTTATTGTGCAGAACCCTTCATTCTGTCATACATTCGGCAAACAAAATTTAGCTTTTATCAAATTTCATATAGTCTGGTTTAGATGGACATCACCAGATACAGTTATTTGGTATCCATCAACATCTGTCTCTCTCTCAACTTGCAATTTGTACAACGGGTGTACACTAAAAAATGTTTGCACTATTTCCCAATCTATAATTTATAGATTGAATTTGTTAACGAGCCTCTAGCAGTGAAATGGTCATTGCATTACCAGAACTTGCAGCGTTGGAGCCATGCGAAGCTTCATTTCTTATTACATCTCTTCCAGTGAAAAAACCAGGATGTTTGGATTCAGGCAGCACCCCATCATTGTTGAGCATCAGAACCACTGAAGACATGTTTGGCCTTTCTTCTGTCTGTTCTTGCACGCACAAAAGACCCACATGGATTGATCGCACTACTTGTGGTATATAGCTTGAATACTCCACATAAGAATCTACTAATTCCAGTGACCTTTCTTCTTTGTAAAGCATCCATGCCTGATGTTGTATCATCTCATACTATATTATTACAAGTATAATTTCCACTCCAAACAAAGACTACAAGAAGGTAGAATACGTACGTGTCCAAGAAGGTTGTGGCGGTGGTCAATCAGAGTGAATCCTCTATTTCTCTTGCCACTGATGATTTCAAGCACCAGAACACCAAAGCTAAACACATCTGATTTCACTGAAAACATGCCGTCTACAGCATACTCCGGGGACATGTATCCACTACAAGAAAATGGTTGCTATGGTATCAGAGAGAAATCAGTACACTTGCATTTTTTGGTAACACATTGTAAGGATCATATACTTACTATGTTCCTACTACTCGGCTTGTGTTGGCTCCTGCCTCGTTCCCTCCAAATGATCTTGCAAGCCCAAAGTCTGATATTTTGGGATTCATATCTGAATCTAGTATATATTGCTGGCTTTGAGGTCTCTGTGGATAACTCTGAGACGGGAATCCTGATGGAGGTACATAAGACCCCGAGCAATACCATTTATAATGTTGAAGCGCATCGGCCAGTCCAGCATCTTCTTCTTGACTTGATCTGCAACATAAGCAGAGGAAATAAATTAATTGTAATGCAAGCAAACTTTAAGTGATTCAGGTGGACACTAAAAGTGGCAAAACCTTACCGAAAAGAGTTAAGTCGAGACTTTTGTTGGTCATGTGCTCATAGAGCAACATTCTCTCTTCTCCTTGAATGCAACATCCTAGAAGCTTGACTAGATTTCGGTGCTGAAGTTTCGCAAAGCAGATTACTTCATTCTTAAACTCATCCTGTCCTTGAAGAGAAGTTTTTGACAGTCTTTTAACAGCAATTTCCTGGCCCCCTAGAACTCCCTAGTACAAGCATGTAGTCTGCTAATTTTTGTTTCTAACGTTATAGAAAGGAGTGTAATATTTTTTAGATGGATTTTTACCTTATAAACTGGTCCAAATCCACCCTCCCCAAGCTTATTGCTGACTGAAAAATCTTCAGTAGCTTTGAGCACTGTGGATAAATCATACATTGGTAGCTCCAGCTCCTCTTGGCTTTCACTAGGATATAGCGTATCCATGTAGTTGTTCATTTTCATCTCTGCTAAGTGAGGAATAAAAAGGTTATAGATAACAAAATCAATGTGGAATAGGTTAAAACAAATAACTCATGTTCTGTCTTCCTACTCTCTTGCTGCCGATGATTCTGCTTCTTTCTTTTGTGGATATAGAGAAACATTCCCAGTCCCAGCACAAGTATTCCCAGTGTCACCGATGACGCCACAATAAGTTTTTTCTTTTGACCATTTCCCGAACCTGAGATGTCTTTAAGAAAAAAATAGTACTACATGCTATCAACAGGAGTTGTTATCTTACAAAACAAAGAATGTGATTATATTCATACCTAATTCGGATTTAGCCACTCTTATGTAAATATCTTGTCCAGAAGAGAACTTTCTCATGTTGACAAGGTCACCGAACCAGAATAGACATCCTCTTTCAAGAGCAATTTGTGGCACAAGCATTCTCGCATTCTTGAAGACCCATAGTCGTGTTAAACAAGGAATGCTCCGTGTCTGGTAATTTGATACCAGAGTACATGAGAGACCCATCGCCTTCTTGGCAGTTCAACGGGGTTCTTCGAAAAGTCCCCGCCATCCCAACCGGGAGTAGGCTTGAAATTATCCAAGAAGGCGTGGTTTCAGTATTACAAACACCATAGGCACCACACACTCTATAAATGTCACAGTTATCCAGTTTCGAATTTGATACGACCAAACCCACCTCTGTCCAACGCCACTCTCACTCAGTGTAAACCTCATATAAACAGAGTCGTTGAAGAGGCTGTAGTAATAAAAAACCTCGTCTTTGTTGATCACAACACCAAACGAGAAAATTGAGTTCATCATCGAGTTCTGACTGCCACTGAACCGCCTGTTTTAAACCGGATGGAGGAGCCCTCTTTGATCACACTCTGCGGATAGCCAGTAGGATCACAGTGATACGTGAAACCCCCCGTTGCAGGATCATGGTTGGACTTGGCCGATGCGATGTAGACTTCATGGCCGGTGACGTAGTTCCTACCAAGCTTCATCCCTGGTAAGAAATTGTCAGTTGGATGGTCGAAGCTCTGCCATAGCAAATTTTTTGCATCTGTCACTATGAGATTCCCCGAGTCAACTAAACGTGCGACTGGAGTCTGTGCAGTGCTTGATATATTGGCAGACCATATAGTTGCATTAGTAGCGTTGAGGAGAAGCAGACTCTGAGCGTACCTGATCGATCGGTGAGTGGATTATCTCTGTTGGCGACCCACACCACGGTCTTTTCTTCAATCTTGTTGTACCATATGCCCATGTAGCGGTTCCTGGAGCTTCCTGGGCTGAAAAACCCCAAGGCAAAGACCCCGGTTAATGAGATGAGTGTATCGTCGCGGCTATCGCTAAGACTTTGGAAAGTATTAATGGTGTCTGATGTGTTTGTGGACAAAATGAAGGTTGTGAAGAGAAACAGACACAGGTGGAATCTGTTGCTTATCATATTCTCTTCTTCAAGAATGAGAAAAAACCAGTTTGGCTATTGGTAATATGATGTATACTCCCACACACCTTGTCATATTCTCTTCAGTTGATGTATTCACCTGGAATTTATCTCATCAATGCCATCCATATATTCAGCTTCACTTTTGTTGATAGTCATTGCATATAAAACAATTAAAGGAAATTATCGACGTTGAAACTTCAACGGTAATCTCGTATCAAAAGGTACTAACGATAGTTTTTTCACCAAATGATCAAAAAAAAAAACAGTAGTTTTCTCACCAAATGACAAAATTATGCTTGGTTCAGTGATATCTTGCAAACTCTTATCCAAAACCTCGATATAATATTTATGGATCATTAGAGCTTCATCCCATATAATAAGACTGTCCTTTGAATTAGGGGTGACCATTCGGATTTCGGTTCGATTTTTTGTCCAAACCGAACCAACATCGAAAAACCAAATTTAGTTCAAAATCCAAATCGAACCGAACTCGAAAAATCAAAAACCGAACTCAAACACCGAAAAAACCAAAAGTTTCAAAAAAACCAAAAAACCCAAAAAAATATGGAGTATATATATTAATATATAGAATTGTGATCAATGTCGAACCAATTTTAAAGACCGAACTAGAGACCAAATCTGGGCCATTAGATCTAGTTTTTTTGATGAGATGAGCTGCTGTGAAAATTTTTTCGGCTTCATTACAAGCTCATTTTACTTCATTATATAGGTTTATTACTTCATTCTGTACTTCAAATGCTTCTACACATACTTCATTCCAATAATTTATTATATTATTCCATGTGTTTATTAAACCATATTAGCGTCATGGCGGTGGTGATAGATATCGTAGAGAGAAAGAACGGCACGCGACGGCGAAACCACATTTACGTACTGGAATGAAGTAAAAACCTACTGGAATGAAGTAAAAACCTACTAGAATGAAGTAATATATTCTGGAACGAAGTTAAATCTTCGTAACATGTTAGTATGACTTATTTACCTTCGGATGAATTAAAATAGGCTCGTGATGAAGGCGAAAATAATTTATAAATTTATGTATCTTATCCATAAAAAACTAGATCTAAAAGCCCTAATTTGGTAGGGTTCGGTGGTTCGGTCTTTAAGAGTGGATTTGTGGATAATGGGACTCTTAATATATATGTATTATATAATTTAATTTATTTATAAATACTAATAAACTAAAAATATTTATATACTAATATAAAATTAATAGAATATATATAATAAATATCATATAAAATATATTAAAAGAATATATATTACTCCCTCCGTCCCAGATAATTCGTCACTTTGACCGGGCACGGGTTTTATGAAATATAATGAAAAGTGAGTTGAAAAAGTTAGTAGAATGTGGGTCCTACTTTTATATATTAGTTTTATAATAAAATGTGAGTAGGAATGAGTTAGTGGAATAAGGGGTCCACTACAAAAAATGGTAAAAGTGAAATGGGACAAATTATGTGGAACGGACTGAAATGGAAAAATGGGACAAATTATGTGGGACGGACCGAAATGGAAAAATTGGATAAATTATCTGGGACGGAGGGAGTATATAATATATGAAATTATAATAGTATTATATTTAAAATATAATTCAGTTTTTCGGTTTTTTCGATTTTTTTTTTCACCCGAACCGAACCAAAAAATCAAAATTTTTGTATTTTTAAAACCAAACCGAACTGAAAAATCAAACCGAATTTCAAAATTTCGGTTTGGATCGGCTCGAATATTCGATTTTCGATTTTTCTGCTTACCCCTACTTTGAATCGATAAGGTAAGTTCACTTCCTCGATTGATATTGCTAGCTGAATCTTTATTTTGATTTATAAGAATCTTAAACCGAGAATGATCAGTTTTCAACCAGGCAATAAGAGCGAGACTATGCCACTTGGAGCGACATTCAACATAATTTCACATTTTAGTTGCATGCCCGCTAGCAATGATTTTCCGGAAAAAAAAAATTGTCAGTGGCATCATAACCACAAACAACAAATATTCTACCGATACTTGAATCCACTAAGGACTCGTTTGATACAAAAGATGGGATATGAGAAGATATGTAAAACAAGATAAGAAATACGGGCTTCATGTTAAGATATGCAAAAATATGATTTTTTTCCGTTGTTTGATAGAAAAGAAATTATCTAAATTTGTACTGTATATTAAATAATATGGCTTAACTTGACAAATTGGTGAGATACATAAACAAGATTAATGTTATAATTTTGGTAAGATTAGATAGGGCCCTGGTCTTATATTGGGCTTTGAGTTAAGCTTAACTATGATATCAAACAATTAGAAATGTTCATATATAATTCTCTATCTTGGTATTACTATCTTATCAAACATGCCCTAATAGTAGATAAATGTAGTTGCTCAATGAACTTCGAAGTAAAATTTAGATCGTTCGGCAAATCTACACTATAATAAGATAATTCTTCATACATTAATCTATCAGAATAACATTGAAAAAGCTATTGTAAAAGAGAGATGGAATTCCATCAAAGTTGCCCAAACTTCTCCCAATATTTACTAAGATTTTTTATGGATTTTTGGTTTCCATAACTTTGAAATTAGAATATAAAAAATTTCCATTTTCATTTTATTGCAATTTCACAAAATGGTTTTAGACAAAATGACGTCGTTTTATTTTGACTATTGATTGAAGTTCGATTTATCTCACATGATCCTTGAAAATGAGAAAATAATTGATAACGTACTCTAAGTATAAAGTAAGGACTAGAGAGAATAATAATAACGTATTTTAAGGGGTATTCGGTTTACACAATATTGTATCAGAAATTAGATTTATAGTGTGTTTGATTTATGAGATTAAACTCACAACTAATCTTAAATAAATAGTCATGGAATAATTAATCATAATTAATCCTCTGTGACTAAAGCAATCTCACAACTCAATCCTAAATTGTATATCTTATATTATCTTGGAAATCAAACACCACCTAAATTTAAAGTAAGCTGCAAATTCAATCCCTGAAAATTGTGTTTGCACCTTTTATTAATAAATTGTACTAATATTATCAAAGTCCTTTTTTTCGTTTCCGTGAATTATGGAAGGTGAACTAATCAAACGTGCACGCTTTTTCTGAAAGAATATTAAAAATTTATGCATAAAAATATAAGATTATGTTTGTTTAAAATGAAAATTCTATATATCAATAAATGACAAAATAATAGCAATTATATTAATATTTTTTGTTGTTATTTTGTCATATATTGACATTTTTTAATAATCTAGATCATAGTTTTGGAGTTTGCAGAATATTTAAAGTTTGCATTTTATCACTGCCATACTACAATTAATATCTATTGGCTATTTATCTTTACCTTATTAATTTATGTATTTCTTATTTTTATTTCAGTGTAATTTATACCATTATTAATGTCTATTGATTATTTTAATTTATCTTTCTAATTCTTATATTTTTTGAATTTACACAATAATTGTCTATTTCTTTTTACAGTATTTTGAAATATTTATATCATTTTAAACTGCGATCTTTATATAAAGAAAATAAATTATTTTCCATTGTCGTTTCTCGACACCGTCAGTTCTTTCGAAGCTATAGTCGCTTTTCCTCTATCTCTACTATTTTTTACACTAATTATAATTCATCTTTTCTCATTACATATCTCTCTCGTACAAATCCTATTTTCAATGATACAATTGTTTACGGCAATGTCGATAAACAATATCTTATACTACCTCCGTCCATAAAAAATAAACTAATTTTACTATTTTGGATTGTCCACCAAAATAAGATCAATTCTAAATATGATAACTTTTAAACAAATACTCATCCTACCCATCATTATAAATGTGGACTCCATAATCCACTAATACTATTTCCACCATATTTTCTCTCCCTCTTTTTTACTTTACCAATCACACATTAAAATATGTATCATTTTATAAACCGAAGTAATAATTATTAACTATAGTTTGGACCTCCAATATTAAATTTATAGCTTCTCCTTATTCTTAGATTCCACTTTTGTTTGATTATATGCCACTTACCGAAAAAACTTATTAACTTGTCGTGAACAAAAACAAATGAATACACATTCATCTCAAAAGTAGAAATTATTTTTATTTTGAGTCGTCCTATAAAAAATAAATTTTTTAATCTTACTAGGATATGGACTCCATAATCCATTAAGAGCATCCCAAACGGGTGCCTTGTAGAAGAGCATGGTCATGTCGTTGGCATGAACACACTCTTAGCTAAGAGCTCCCTTGAATCCGTTAAAATGTCTTTTTTCTTTAATTTGTAAACAATCAGAAAAAAAAAGAAAAAAAAAAAGAAAAAAAACTGAGAAAAAAAATTCCCACTTCCCAAAATAGAGTCGTTTTATGACCGTTTTTAAGAAAAACATTTGAATTTTTTTTTATTTTTTTAATCCCCATTTAATTCAACGGCGCGCGACAAGATAGACAAAAGCCCACATCCAACTACAACAAGATCTAGGAACACCTTTGGACGAAATTTGGCCACGAGTAGTGGATTTTTTTAATATTAGAATTTTAATTTTGCAATTTTATAGTTTTAGAATTTTAAGTATTTACTTTTTCTTATTTTTAGGAATTTATAATAGTACTTTGGGTTTTTATAATGCATTTTAATACTATGAAAAAAAAATTAGCAGTTAAAATATTTAAATTGAATAATAAAATAGTAGGACCTATGAATAGTGAAAAAACATACCTTAAGAGCACGATTGGGGGTGTTGAGCATTAACTAAGAGCACAAAAAAAATGAATAAAAGTGGGACCTAAGAGCATAGTTGGTGTTACTCTAACACTACTTCCTCTATTTTTTCTCTCAATCTCTCTTTACTTTACCCATTTTTCTTTTCATCTCTCCTATTTTACCAATTCTACTGTCTTATTTACCAATTACTCCATCCGTCCGGGAATAGGTGTCCCGTTTTATTCATTTTAGTTCGTTCGTGACTCCCGGTTCATATTTATTGTAAATGGTAAAGAGGTCCCACATTCCACTCACGTATCATTTAAAACTAATACTATATACAAGTGGAACCTATATTCCACTAACTTTCTTCCCTTACTTTTCTTAACATTTTTTAAAATTCGTGTCAGAATGAAATGAGACTCCTATTCGTAGACGGGCGGAATATGTATAATGTATTAAAATTCGTGTCCTTCCAAAAGTTTCTATTTATTAAAGACAGATTCAAGGACGGAGATAGTATGAATAAATTCTATGAGAAATGGGGAAAGTTAACAAAAATATACTCCCTTCATTTCAAAAAGTAAGAACATTTGTAATGGTACGGGAATTAATGTATAATTGATAAAGTAAGAAAAGTAAGAGAGATAAGGAGAATGATAATTAAAATTAGGTTAGTAGAAAATAAAACCCATATTATTAATGTGTAATAATGAGTTCTGGTAGTATAAATTGTAAATAAATAAATAAAAATAAAATATTTTTGTTGGATCAATAAAAAAGAAAAGCATCATTTTTATGGTAAAAATGGTGGAGTAACTAACTATTTAGAAGCTAAACAACACAAAAGTTGATTAAGTCAATGCCGTATCGAAATGTGATGCTGATGTCCTAATTTTCCATGCCACAAAAATCTAGAATGAGTAAGGACAAAAATAAAGAATATGAAATATGGAAAAGTAAAACAAGATAAATAACCAAAATACTCCCTCCGTCCATGAATAAGAATCTCGTTTTTTCATTTTGGTCCGTCCATGAATAAGAGTCCCGGTTCATAATTACCATAAATGGTAAAAAAAACTCACATTCCATTAACTCATTCCACTCATATATCATTTAAACTAATATATATAAGTGAGACCCGTATTCTACTAACTTTCTTCCATCCACTTTTCTTAACATTTCTTAAAACCCGCGCCATTTAGAAATGGGACTCTTAATTGTTGGATATTTAGTGTAATTGGATTAACTTGATTGATCAGTATTATCATAATGAGACATTATATAAGTCTGGAGGTGCGGAATACACGCTTATTTGAATTCATTATAAGTCGGGGGCAGCGCCCCCGGGTAGTGGGGTCCAAGGGGCGGCAGCCCCTGGCAGGGTCCAAGGGGCAGAGCCCCTGGCTGGGGTCGATTATGAAATTAACAGATGCGTTGGTTCATCTTGTTAAAAACTGATCAATTCTTGTTTGGTTCGAAGATTTTTTTTTCTCTCAAAGATCAACATAAGAAAGTTCTGATTTTCTCTGAATTGTATCCGATCAAATATTTTGGTAGAACCACCGAACGAAATTGATTTGATCTGAAAGTGATTTCATCACGACTTTCAGATTATCCATTCTGTTTAGTATTTTGAATCTCCCTAACAAAGATCAAATCAAATTGAAAATGTCGAACAAGGAAACGGTGAAGGAAGGAACGAAAGGTTTCGCGAAGTTGGATAAATTTGCTGGCCAGGATTTCAGACGCTGGCAAAAGAAGATGCACTTCATGCTGACGAATCTCAAGGTCGTGTACGTTCTGAGTACTCCCATGCCCGAGGCTGATGAAAATGAAACTCTGGAACAGACGAGGAGGCGGATATGTCGTGGTCACATCTTAAACGGTATGTCTGATTCTCTATTTGATGTGTATCAAAATGTTGAGTCTGCTAAGGAATTGTGGGATTCCCTCGAAGCCAAATATATGGCAGAAGATGCCTCTAGCAAGAAATTTCTTGTTGGTAACTTTATTAACTATAAAATGGTTGATACGAGGCCTGTCATGGAACAATACAACGAATTTTAGAAAGAAAGTGATGCGTTTTTATCTGGTAAAAGTTTTAGGGAAGAGTTGATGTGTCTTTTATCGAGTAAAGACTTTATATGATAAAGGATTAAGTAACTTTTGTTTTTAGTAAAAATAGTGAAATGTAATAATCGAAGGGATATTAGTTCTTAAAAAAAATAAAAAAGGTCGTTCTTTGTCAAGAAAAGTTGAAAAGTTTTTTGTAAGAATATGTCTTTTCGAGTTAGCGTATGAATCATGTTGCAGGTAAAGGGAAATTAAAGTTTCTAAGAACTTAGAATGTTTTTAAGTTGTGCATCCCTTTAGAACACGGTATGAACTTGAACATAGAAGGGCAGTTGCTATCATTTTTTTCGCTTTCCCGAGCGATAATGAGAAAAGTATGCGATCTAAAAGAAAGTTAATCATGAGAAAACCGTTTGAGCTAGGAATGAACGATATTTCCAGGAACAAGATATCTCTCTTCTATGTCCTAGCAAAAGTGAACGATCTACCACAATCCTTGCCGACAATCTAGTCATAATAAAAGATAGTATCTCCGATTCAACTGAACGATATATCCGTACATGGTCAAAGAATATGATTTCAATCTAGTTAAAGAAAGTTAGTCTTGTATAATAAAAAGAAAAAAATAACTTGTTTCAAGAATAATGTAATGAAGTGTCAAACACTATGGAGCCATGATTTCACCTATGGTCGTCAGACATAGTTGTGAAGTAAACCCAGTTCCCAAGATTTTCCTTATCATGCACAAAAGAGGGAAGATGGTGAACCGCCCTTGTAGATTATGGAAACGATTTTAGTCAATAGTTTTTACCTTAATCCCAGCAAAGTGGTGATCTGCACTTTTCCCATCTAGTCTCTCGTATAGTATCATATTAATGGTGGTCTAGTTAGTATTTTTGTACACGAATTATTTTTATTAGGGGCAAGATAGGTTCTCAATTGTTCCATCTATCATGCACGACTGCTCTTAGCATATTCTCTAGTCTTTTTGAAGTATTCTTTCCTAGTCGTTCTCAAATTTAGTTTAGTGCCTAGTTCCTTCTAAAAGCCTTTCAAAAGTCTCGATGAGATACTGGATCTCAATTTGATGTGATGGTCAATGATTAGCCACTGTAACAATAATTCTTAAATTGAGTTTGGGCAAACATGCCACAAAGTCCTTTGTACACCTTTTCCAAGAATGCAGGGATGCCCCTTTTCGTACCATCCCACCCGTATTTCTCTTTGATATCGTTGATACATCTCGGTGCTTTTAGGGTGGGTGGTGTAAGAGTTATCGTGTGTCTTACTCATTATTTTGTTCCTAAGCTCATTGTTTTATGGCACACATAATTTTCCTTCAAGGTGACGATATTATATGCTCTCTCCCTAATTTTTGATCAACTATTTGCACCTTGGCCCGAAATTTTTTTTTCCGGCGTCATCTTGACTTGATGCATTTATAATACCTGTTCGTTTGATTCAGACCTTGAAATGACTCATGTTTATAAGCAGTCACCACTTTTTATTATCTCTGGTGGTGACCCACCTTCAGTTTACTTAAAATGAACCTACCCTCATATTTTTGGACACTCTTGATTAACTGCAGTTTCCCCTTGATTCATTTGGGGTGAAAGCAACATTTGGACCTTGTGCTAAGTCACCTATTTGTTTTTCTTAAACATGAATTGATGGAAAACTCTTTTATTGTATGAGTAGTTCCCATCTCAATTCTACTACAGTTAGTTTCTCATGTTTCGAGCTTTTTATGCAGCTCCAAGTTTAAACCTAACCGCTTGTTTCCGCTCTTAATAAGTTTACTCGAGTTGTCTTTCTTTATGAGTTGGTTTCTAAATTGTCTATAAAGCTTGATAAATTACTGATGTGGCGTCGTGTCACGTGATGGTTGACTAAAGTCCATCAGCACTTCTGAGCAATTGCTTGCTTTTCCTATCCACTTGCGACTAGTTGTTCAGTCGCTATGTTAAATATGTCATCGAGTGATCCTTGGAACTCTTCAATTTACTAATCCTTGAGATTATATTTGGCGCAATTTTACAACTTATTCTATTTGGCAAGTTTTCCCTAGAATAGCATTCCTAAAGTCTAAGAATGTTTCACACCATTGAAACTATTCTTTTCTTTTCGCCTGGAGTAGACAAGATGAGCCCTACGGTATAAAAGTCCTCGAATTTATCAAAAACTCCTTGATGTAAGCTACCAATGAGGTACGAGGGTGAAGTTGGCAAAAGAATTTTTTTAACTCGACCCGATAAATGAGATGAGTGATATTGTAAAGCAAATATATGTGAGGATCAAGGAAGCGCAAGACCGACACCGAATCTCAAGCTGACGCATGTCGATCTGAGTTGAAAAAAAAAGAGATATAATAGGAGATAAAGTATTTGTTTGAAGGTACGTCAAGGCCACGATTTATTGGAGCTCCTAAAATCATCGAAGAGGCGAAAACAATAACATTATCTCTTTGTGCTACCCGAGTTACTAATATAAGAGCACCTCAAATTTCAGGATGAAATTTTTTTAAGGTGGGTGGAATGTAACATCCCGGGTCTTCCCTAGCTTTTTAGTTGATCTTGAAAGGAGGTCGAATGGGTATCTGAATTTTTTTCTTTTAATCTTCATTCCTTATTAACATTCAAAGGAGTATTAGATGTTTACGATAAATCGATAAGAGTCGTAATTTATGTTTAGAAATTAGCATACCACTAAAGTATTAATTGCTAAATTTTATGATTTAAATTCAAGAAATAAAGTATAGTAGAAATAAAAGGATTTATTTCTTGTGGGCCTAATTTAAAAAGAAAGAGTCAACTCTCTCAAAACCCAAATCACTAAAATAATTTGTTCTTTGGAGCCCAAAGAGCCCATGTCAAATCTCTTTGCATAAATTGCTGATAGCTCCCCTCCACCTCTTTCTCCTTGATTACTCTCCTCCCATTCAAGACACGTAGCATTCCTCCACCTCCTGCTTGATTACTTTCCTTCCCCTCAAGGCACGTAGCTGTAGCTGCCTGATTACTCTCCTTCCCCTCAAGCCGTAGCTGCTTGATTACACTCCACCTCCTGCACATAATTCACAATCACTTTCTGCGAACTCCAAGCAAAAACAGAGAGCCGAGAGGAAGGAAGAGAAGTAGAAGAGCTCTTGTTTCCAATACCAACCATTCACGGCAGAAATCGAGAGTTCAAAGGGGCTGCTTAATTCTCTTCCAATAAGCATCCCAAATCATAGAGACGAGTCTGCCAAGTCCAAGGAAACTACTCCTCTCAGTCTCACAATTTCACAATTCAATATCGTGTTTTGAGGTTATCTCCGCAAGTTAAGGTCAGAACGAGAAAATCAAGTTAAGGAAATGAGGTGAACTTTTCTATCCTAAATACTAATGTGGATAAAATGGCAAATATTTTGAGATGATATTTGGTTATGCAAATGATGTTGTCTTGCCATAAATGATTTATTTTATGTGTATGTATGGAGCCTATCTGTTTGGTTGGAACATAAGAATCGAATTCGGGTCCGAGTGAGGGTGGTGTCCCTACTCGGATTAGTGTACACAGGTGACCGTTGGAAGGTGGCCACCTTCCATAGCTATATCATTGTCATTATCTTGATTGATTGCAGAAATCATAACAAACCAATAGTTTTGTTGCAAAATTGGAACAAATCAATAGATCAGTATTTACATGTAGTAGAATAGGCTTTATCTTCATTTTCTGATAAACTGATCTTTTAGATCACTATGGTTGTTTGTTACTCTCCAGGCTTAAATGCACTAGACAAACTTCCTTTGTGCAGATGTTTATATTTGTATAGACATTGTGGTGATATCATTTATTCAATTATCTTCATGGACAGATATAGATTAACATGCAAGAGCTTTTTCCTCTCAATAATCCACCAAAAATTCTCAACTCATCTTCAGTCTATAATGCCAAGACCACTCAGTGCCCCTTGTATTATATAGTAGCTCTGCTGTTGTTTCTAAATTCGTTAGTTAGAAATTAGAATACAATCAAGTTGATAGTATATACTAGCTCTAAAAAAATATCTACTAATTTTCCTATTATTAGTTAAATTGCTCTTATTTTGTAGCAAATGTAAAATCTCAAGCATAGTTGTTTTACTTTATGTGATTATTTCTTTTTAAGCTAAATATTGATTTTGTAAATCGAATATGAACAGCTTATATGGATTATATTGTTTTGAAATGGAATCTCATCACAGTATTGTTTCAAGAGCATTGATAACGTTATTATGTATAAACAGTATTGTGTCAAAAATTATACTCCCTCAGTCTCACTCTAAGTGACACATTTTTCTTTTTGGAATGTCCCACTTTAAATGAAACAATTCTAAAAATCGAAGCATCACTCTCTTTACTTTTTTTCCTCTGTCTTACTTTATTCTCTCCATTTAACTCATAAAATAACCGTACATAAAATCTCGGTTCAAAAAAGAAATGCGCCACTTAGAGTTGTTGGAGTCTTCATGGTTTCTCAAGCAATTCGTGGAATATTGCAAACATGCTTACTTCTGATACATCTCAGGTATGTAGATCATTGGGTGGTGGTTATTTATTTATCATAATACTTCTTCTATCATTTCTTTTTAATTAATGTTTTTCTCACGTGTTGAACATTTCTGTTTGTTATTTGGTTAATCAGTTAGGATTGTTCCCAATTCTAGTTATGACACAGCAGGTAACTTGGTGGTGCTTGATATATTATTGTATTGTCATGTCTTGATACATCTAAATTGTATTATGGTATTTCACTAAATTCCAAAGATACATGTATACAACTGCATCTTTAGAATTTATATTGCCCTCTTATTTACCCATTACGTTCCCATCTAATGCTATGATGGGAAATTTTACAAAAATCTTGAAAAGTGCTTGTTTGTACAACATGTGCTAGGTACATCATTTTGTGAGAGTTTTTACTGATTTGCTTCACTTTATGCAGACTATTTGGCCTTTTTCAGCCATGTTATGAATGCAATTGGTGGGAACATTGCTGGTCCTGGTCTGTGGTCTTTTGAAGTTTAAGACACCCTGTGTCCCATTATTAGAGAGTTTTGGGTATGTTGGCCCACAATTTTTTTGTTTGAATGATAGTAATATCCAGCTCTTTGATTTAGTTAACAAATAATATTGAACATCTGGATTTGATCTTGTCAAAGATAGAGATACAGGAAATTCCAAAGGATTCTACCCACCAGTGTCTAGAGCTTTTAAAGTGGAATTCTGTTATGGACTCATTTTATGGAAATTGCCAGCTTTGGGTGGTTGGTCTTCTTGTTATTTATTTTTATTATGTAAAATAAATTGATAATTAATATTGAAAATGTGCAAAAGAAATGCATTCAAATGGATACTCCTAGTCCTACTCCTTTGGGCTACGAGTGTGGAAAATCTTATCCTTCCATTTCTATTTAAAATAAAGTGAGTAACTATGACGTGGCATCGTGATCAATGGAAATAAAGTGTCATTACAACCGACATAGCTGACTAGAAATCACGTCACATCACCCGCGATTTGGATAAGCTTGACTGGTATAAAACGACACATGATATATCATTAAACGACACATGATATATCATTAAACGCAACCTCATTTCATAACGTAGAATTTCATTTATATTAAATACTATCAAAACAAAAACCATCATGAAAATACAAACAAAATTATCTAGTTTCATTTTACCAAAACATAGGAGTAATATTATGTACACATACAATTTATTTATATACATTTATCTTTTCTCTTCTCATTAATACTTTATTGAGATATTTTTTAGATCGAAATAGAATCCGTTTCAACTCTATCCAAAGAATCCAGATAGTTTTTGGATTGAAAAAGAATTCGTATTTATATAAACAAATGAATCGGCTATTATTTTCTCCAAAAGAATCGTTTATCCGTTTCATTTTCCTACCAAATTTCTTCTTTCCTCATTTCAAAGATATATAAAATTTGTTTGGATAAGATGGCCACCTACTTCTGTCCTGCCCATGGCCATCACCAGTCACCACCTCTATAAATATCACTCCCATCTTCCATCTCAAATCATTCATTATCCATTTCCACGTTTATCCCGTCTAATTTCAAGATTTGTTTTATTCACAAAAGAAATAGTGAGAGAAAATGTTAGGTGTATTCAAGAATGGTGTGGTGAACCCTCCACAGGAGCTGTACAGTCCAGCTTCAAGCTCAGCCACGGCTTCCAAGAGCCCACAGGAGACTCTCAAGGATTTCTTAGCTTCAAACCCCACCAATGGCTTCTCCCTTGAGTTTGCAGACAAGGGTTTCTTGGCCTATGCCTCACCTCAACGCCAGTTCCCCTGTCAACAAAGGTCAAATCTTGATTGAATCTTTTTCATTGATTGCTCTGTTTCAGTGATCATTGGATCAAATCCAGCTGATAAAAGAGTTCTCATCTCGAGTAGCATTTTGTTTTTATTCGCCATTGTGTAGATCATTTAATTTAAATGCCATTTTAAGAAATTGGGAATTAGTCTGCAAAATAGAGGCTAGAACATACAAATAGAATTTGGATTGATGCTACTAGCTTTGGAGATGGATTTAGTGTTTTTTAGGTGTGGGACTTAGATCATGTCCAATAGTACACTAAAATCTAAAATGGGATAGACAATTAGCTCTTAACTAAAAGAAGATATTGCATTGGTGTATTTCCCCGATTGTGGTTTTGGATAATATGTTAATCCAAGATTTGGACTTTTTTTTTTTTTTTTCAGGTTGTTTTGTAGTTTGAATGATGTGTACTGCATTTTCCTTGGAAGTTTGAACAATTTGTGCACACTCAACAAGCAATATGGGCTATCAAAGGGTAGCAATGAGGCCATGCTTGTTATAGAGGCCTACTGCACCCTCAGGGACCGAAGCCCCATCCCGGCCCACCGTGTTCTCAAGGATCTCGAAGGCGATTTCGGGTTCGTGGTCTATGATCACAAGGCTGGAGTTGTGTTTGCTGCCAATGTGAGTGAAACTCATCATAATTGAATACATTTTCTTCTCTTGGGAGGTTGAATATGTTCTCAAATTGTACGTTTTTTTGCAGGGTGGTGGTGATGAATCAGTGAAACTGTATTGGGGCATAGCTGCAGATGGATCTGTGATGATCTCAGACAATGTGAAGCATGTGAAGGCAAGCTGTGGGAAATCATTTGGACCATTCCCAGCAGGGTGTATGTATCATAGTGAGAAGGGGCTGATGAGCTTTGAGCACCCAATGAAGAAGATGAAAGCAATGCCAAGAGTTGATAGTGAGGGAGCATTGTGTGGTGCTTATTTTGCAGTTGATGCATATTCTAAGGTT
This sequence comes from Salvia hispanica, assembly GCF_023119035.1. Classification (NCBI taxonomy): domain Eukaryota; kingdom Viridiplantae; phylum Streptophyta; class Magnoliopsida; order Lamiales; family Lamiaceae; genus Salvia; species Salvia hispanica. Next base: position 18,986,703 of record NC_062967.1, on the reverse strand, counting down.
AACACCAGCATGCCTAGAGTTGATAGTGCTGCTAATTGGGGTTGAGCAAAATCCTAGACACCAATCTTTATTTGCTTTATTTTCATGATTTGCTCTTTTTTTCTGTCTTTTCTTAGGTTTTTTTAGTTTGTAAATGTGGTCTGAGGGTTGGACTTTGTAATGGAAGTTGTTTAATATTATGGTGCTTTCTCTTTTTCATATCATTTTTCATTGAAAATATTTTGGTGGTGACAGCCTCATTAAATACCTTAAGGTAATGGTTGGAAAATGTTTATCAGGATTTATGTTTTTCTCACTGATGAGCAATGGGGGCTGAGATCTCTGCCCTATTTCTTCTATTTATGCTCGGGCTAGAAATGGCATAAAAATAGGATCTTGAATCTGAAATCGCCCGAGTTGACACAACAGGATATGACTTATGAGTTATGGCTCGCTTCTGCTCGGTCGGTAGAAGCCACTGGATTGAATCTTCGAATTGACCCGAGACCCGACTGGCTAGAATTGTGGTGCACTTCTACCTGGCCTGAGTAGAAGTATCTGGTATCTCGACTCGTGTGACATGTCGCCCAAGATTTATCTATGCATCCTACCCGGCAACGACCCAAAACTTGGTGTGTATATTAGAGCACAAGGTTTGAGATTAAACGAACACGATAAATTCCATTATTTCAAATGGGAAAATTGGGCTTATTTGTTTCACATCATTAGGTATGCATTTATGAGTTGATTGTATTCATTCACTACATACCAAACTTGTGCTTTCATACCATCATGCATATCAAACCTATGTGTCCCGACCTCAGTGTGTTTCGGAGATGAACCAAGTGGAAACTAGTGGCCAGTGGGCATGTAACGTCCAAGGCAAAAGTGTCGATTTGCTTTCTAGCTTAGACAATTTTTTTCACAGATTTACATGTGAATTTTTGGAAATCATACCATGAGATTCTTGAGAATCCGAAATCTTCAATATATCTCAGCAAATGTGTCTCAAAAGCATGTTCATGTACACAAGCTCATTTAAGCTCGAGCACGAACAAGTTCACGAGACTCAAGTTGAGCACGGCCAAGTTCGAGCCTGCCTCGGAAAATATATCTAGGTCAGCCCATCACTAAACAGTCAGAATTTCGCACAAGTTTGTTTGGGCGATATTTGAGCCAAGCTCCAAAAATCTCACAAATAACTTGGTTCGGATTAGGACTTATTTACGAGACCATCCTCTCGCATAAACATATATCGAATGCATAGTACGACATCAAGAGACAACAGCTACCCCAATCAAGAAAGAAAACAATGCAAAATAGTAAGTAGTAAAAGATTACAACAACAAAATATGTTTATGCAATTACACTACCCAAACAAGAATTATCTGACTAAGGTTTAAGCTCAACATACTAGTGCTTGGTCCAGCCATAGTTTCTTGCTTCGTGATTCAAATAAAGAAAACCATTAAATATTAATAAAATGCAAATATATATATAAAATAGAAATTTCACGGCGCCAAACAGCATCCACTCAAAAACTCAGCAGCATCAGCTACTTGGCTGGTCATCGGCCGGAGCAGCAGGCTCTTCCGATGCCTGAGCGGCGGCAGCACCATCAGGAGCGGACTCTTCCACGGATACTTTAGCTGAAGTTTTTTCGCTCGTTTCTTTAACATCTTTCTTGCTTTTCCCATCCTTGCTGTCTTTCACATCCTTAGGTGGAGGCGGTGGTGGAAGCATGTGTGGCGGGGGATTGTGTTTCAGCTTGATCAATATCCCTCGCATCCTTGAAAGGTCAGTTGGTTTGCCTGGCTTGGGGCCTTGGACAACTGTGATGGATGGTTTCTTGTCTTGATCCTTCTTCTTTCCTCTCTTCTCAATTTGGGCCACTTCGTTGGGGACGAGCTCTGCTATGGATTTCCAATAGTGTTTGTCGGCTTCTTTGTGGAATTTCTCTTGACTGGCTAGGGACATCTGTTTTCAAATTTATACATCAGGGTAAAGACGGACTGCTACTGTGTTTTATGAGTATTTTATAAATAAAGTTATTATCTTCAAAACTCAAATCTATGAAAACCCAAACCTTCTCTTTCTCTCTGTTGGTGTTCTTGTTAGTCTCCACATTAAGCTTTGTCTTCTCATAGAATGCTTTTATAAACTCTTCACCTTCTATAATAATTTGGTTCCGCATCTCCTTTTCCTTCTTTTCCTTCTCTTCCAGACGAATCGTGTTTAGCCTGCAAGCATATATCATAACAGCACCAGAAAATTTTCTTATCGGCAGATCCCATATCCACAAGTCATTTAACTTGGCGATTTCAAAACAAAAATATGATAGTGTGTTAAGGTGCTCACAGCTCAGTTCCATTTCCATTTTACTTTTCATGTTGTCAACAACACGTCTACATCCACAAAAGGTATCCTTATTTACTGAAAGTTTCAGAAATAGCCCTATGGTTTTCGTAGACGTAGACGTAGACTAGACATTCTTGTTTGGCAAGCATCTGCATTTCATCATTAATAGACCCAAGAAAACCTTACAACTAAGATCCAATTAATTCAGAAACAAGAAATCTGTTTCTACTTATGTCAAAGCGATTAATCTTTATTTCCTGCATACTTGGTCAATGGTCACAACATGTGTGATCATCATATTTTCACATGATAAGATGTTATACCCAAAATATTTCTTTTAGTGGACAATGAACCCATCTAAACCCTTTCTGCGTTCTATTTTCAGCAAGTCAAACCATGCAATTATAGGAGCTTATAAGATCAGAAATGAGACTATTGAGTATGAAGCAATTAGGAACATGTTATGTAAGACTAGCATTCCTGTCAAACAAAATAAATACTAGTATCTATTACTGGAAAACCAAACAACTTAACATGATCAATACAAGAAAAGATGCAACTTGATGAGAAATTTAGTTTACTCAAAGTGTAATTTAGTAATAATATCTAGTATTGTGTTGACACTGAGTCACAGTTTAAGTGGATTCTAATCGGAAAACACGGTTCAATCAAAGTTATTAGCCACACCTCCAATCAGCACTAAGAAACCAGGGTAGCCCCCAAAAACTTCGTTTATTAGCACTATGATCTTATAAATAATAACCTCAAGTCAAAAATGAATATAATCCTCATATATTTTCTCTTTGATCGATTACCACAGATGTCTAGCTTTACTAAGCTTGCATCAAGGAACTACTTTGTTTACTTTAAACATTGAAATCAAGTTGAAAAGCAAGTAATATTGGATTAATGTGATCTTGTGATTTCTCTGAAAACTAGTTGATCGCATCTAGGTCGAGATCTCACACAAAGCTGCGTAAATACATCTTGATCCTTCCTATTTGACCCCAAGTAATAGATCTAACAGCGACCAGATTGGAGAGAGCTATAATAAGTCTTAGAGAACCGAAACACATATGTGCTGAAATATAGGGATGATTTCTATACACTATCCAAGTTCTATTATAGATTACGTTTTTCCTAATTAGTCACCGCTCGAGCTACAATCCAGCAAGAGATCCCCACCAAATGAGTCAAAACGAAAATCCACGCGCCTAAATTAACTTCAACGAAGCCCTAACCAAGCAGATCCGACGATGCGAAGGAGCAGAAATCAAAAGAGGAACAACTCAATCAGTAAATACAAGTGCAGGGAAGCTCACCTCCGCCACTCGCGAAGAGCGAATCCTTCCTCCTGCATCTCATTAGGAGGCGGAAGGATCGGTCCGTCCGACGTGAATAAGCCCTCGGAGTCCTGGCCGAGGTCGTAGGGCGAGCTGCCGTTGCCGTTGGAGATCGGAACCGAAGCGTCGTGGTCGAATGAGTCGGTATTTGACTGGAATCCGAATGGATCGGAGGAGTTTTGCTGGTCTACTGGAACTTCCTCGGATTCCTGCGTGAAGGCGGAGCCGGAGTACGGCGGTGCGTCGGCAGAGGAGAAGGCGGAGTAGGAATCGGCGTAGCTGGTGTGTCCATCGTAGTCAAATGGAGGAGCTGCAGCGTCGTCGAAGGATGCCATCTCTCTCTCAACAGAAGCTGAATTTTCTCTCTACGATTTTCTTCGCTCTCTTTTAGATGTAACAATCAAATGCCGTGTGTATACAGCACACTTTTTTAATTTGAGGCTGAAATGACGTGTCTATGTTTGTTCGAACAAATTTCATTTTATTGTTGTTTAAATACAACTCTTTAACTTTGCTTTAATTCCAATATAATATATTTATATTCCATGATCTGTTAAGTGTTATCCTCACTTAAATTTATAATACAATACTACTGTATTTTATATTTTAAGAGAATAGTGAATAAAGTAAAAAAAATATAGGAGTACACTTTAGGAATAATAACAATAATCAATAAGCAAGCTATATAAAAGTTATTAGTACATTTAATATTTGGTGGTAAATAAATCAACAGAAAAATTATTCAGTGGCAGTAATGTAATATGAAAGGTGGTTGAATTTGGTAACACAAGGTAGTGTTATTAATGAAAATAAGACCTTGATGAAAATAAGACCGTTGTACAAGTTTAATAAACCTACTTTGTAGGGAGAAAACAAGAAGAGTTCTAGTTGAAAAAGAATACTTGTTAAGGAAATAATTAGCCTTAGACATTGGTCAAAGGAAATTACTGTTAACCACTAATGATATTCTTCTACAACTTAGATAATAAGTTTAATTTGAAGACCTAACTAAATTATTAACCACTAATGATATTCTTCCCCAAACCAAATAAGAAGTTTAATTAGAAGACCAATATGGAGTAACTAGTATTACGCTCGCGCAATACACAATTCATTTTATTTTGTTCACACCGATTTTGTACCGTGAAAGAATTTTAGGAAATGATAAACAATATCAACGTAAGAAATCTAAAATCATAAATGTATAAATAAAAAAATACTATAAAAAAATATGAACTCAAACAACTTTTAAAATAAAAAAAATATGAACACAAATATATAGCCTTAATGAATTTGGCAAAGTTCATAGAATTCAAGGTTTAGTGAAAGAGAAAATTAATTGAATAAAGAAAAGGAAATTAATAAAGTGTAATCTTTCAGAGTATTCCCAATGCAGTCGTCCTAGCGGGCGCGCGGTTGCATTCCCACCACCAAAATCTCTCGGCTACCCGTAACTCCACCTCATCCACAGCTACCCAGCACACTCTGCAGCCGCAACGAAATCATGTTTTTTCATTTATTTATTTATATTATTTAATACACAAAATTTTTTCCTATAAATCCCACTTTTCATACTCATTTTCACACTTCACTCTATTTTCTTATCTATCTTGATTCAAATACTTGGAATAGATCGTTTATGCAGTATGGTCTCAGGATTCGGCAATGCATGTTCTGAGGTAGTTCCCACCTATGCAACTCATGGTCCCGGCGATGGATACGCCAAGTACTCACAATTCTGATATCAACGTATATGACTACGAGATTTCAAATACGAAACCAATTGGAGTGTTTGATCCCCTCCGGAGGTTGGATTTGGTTCCTAAGCGGGGGCAAAGACAAAGGAAGACAAAGGGAAAATTCCTATGGCGGGCACAAAATACTCCATTGAGAGTCAAAGATGCTTGCAGGTGCTATGTCGACATTTATGAGGACCTGAGTGTGGAGTCCGACTAGAGTGTGCGCAAGTTCTGAGATAGAATTGCTAACATGTACAACAAGAACAAACCTAGTTGAGCGTGGGACCGCGATTAGGACAATCTTCATAAGCATTGGGGTCGAATTCAGACAGAAGTTGCTAAGTACATTAGTCGTCAACAATATGCAAAAACTTTAGCTGAGCGAAGCAAATGCCACAATATTCGCCAGAATTCTCATCAAGTGTTCTTCTAGGAAGAACAAAGAGAGGTCAAGTACATTTACATTTACATCATTGTTCAGGACCACCCGAAGTTCTCGGGTTGTTTTGATTTGGCCGACCCCAATTGATATGAATCCATGTATTTTGTGATCCATTTCCCAAGAATTTACCCAATTTGTAGGTGATTGATCTAATATTTTTGTGAAGTAGATTTTCTATTGTGTCAATAATGGCAACCCAACAACAAATAAAGAAACTAAGATGAACAAAGAAGGAAATAACATTGGATAGGGTGGAAATTGGGATACATAGTCATTGATGAAGCAAGCTAAGGCACTTACAACATAACTAACATGCATCCATGGCTAGATCTTCAAGGGAACCACAAACCTCAAAGCATACCTCTACTTGATCCATACTTGAACTAGCAATTGATGGAAATCTCATGCTTGAACTAGCAATTGATGGATTCAAGCAACCTAAATCTAGGAATTGGATAGAAACCCTCTCCAAGAGGAAACAAAGCTCTCAAGCATCTAATTTCATCAAAATCTAAGGAAAAGAAATGACATCAAGAGGTATTTATACTATGGGTCCAAAAATAGAAAGTTGGCCCACAAAATCTAAAAAAGCGGCATAATCGCCCGGTCGGGCGTTTTTCACATGCCAAAATGCCTGGCCCGGGCGTTTTCGCTGTCCCCGGGCGATTTTCACAAGCAAAACGCCCGGTCGGGCGTTTTTCCCGAAGCTCTCGGCCTTCTCTGCGCGACTTCCGTAAAACCACCATAACTCCCTCATTCGGACTCCGATTGGGATGTGCAAGATACCCACGCGAAGCTGTTTCCAAGACGAAGACAATGGTGGTAGTTTCATAGCTTTCGGATGTAATCTCAATAGGACGATTTCCAGTTGAATCCAACTGTAGTTGAAATCCTTGACGCACGGCTTCCATGATCGTATCACCAATAGAATGAAGATCAATGCCTCAGGAAACTATAGTCGCAATGGTGGCGAGATGTACGATGGGAGAGTTTTGATACACATGTGGCGTCCGACATTCGTCTCAAGTCTAGAAAGCCGCGAAGAGGAAGGGCAAGGCCTCTACACCTTCTTCCTCTACACAAAATCAACCTCAGCTAGATCAAGCATAAAATATGTCGAAGCGATGTTGTGGTACAAAAAAAGGTTTCACAATGCATTTCATGTTTAGAAGTATTAAATATTCCCTCCGTCCTACTTTAGGAGTCTCGATTTACCATTTTTTGATGTCCCACTTTAGGAGTCCCAGTTGAAATATTTCATAAATGGTAATAGATCTCACATTCTACTAATCTTTTTCCACTAACATTTTATTATAAAATTAATATATAAAAGTAGGACTCACATTCCAATATAGGGCTGGCAATTTTTGGCACGACACGATAACACGACACGAACTCGCACGAAATTAATGGGTATGTGTCAAAGCTTATTGGGTTCGTGTCCTTATCGTGTCGACATGTTAACGACACGAAAACTTCGTGTCGTGTTCGTGTTACGCGTTAAGAAATAATATTAATATATTATAATATTATTATTTTATTATTTATTTTAAAATTTTATAATTAAAATTTAAAATTTAATATTAGAAATAATATTAATATATTATAATATTTTTATTATGTCGTGTCATATATGTGTTGTTATCGTATCGTGTTGACCCGAAATGGTTCGTGTCGTTAATGGGTTCATGTCGTGTTCGTGTCTGAGAATAGCGGGTCGTGTTCGTGTTCATGTTTGGAGTTTTCTTAACGAGTCGTGTTCGTGTTTATTGTTATCTTGTCGTGTCATTATCGTGTCGACACCCTATTCCAATATCTTTTTCACCAACTTTTCTTTATATTTCTCAATACTCGTGTCAGACTCAAATTAGATTCCTAAAGTGGAACAGACTCAAATTAGACTCCTAAAGTGGGAGAGTAACATTTTAAGTAACATTTGAGTAACATTTGAAGTAACATTTAAATAGTAACATGTTTAGAGAGAGGATTAAAGAACACGCTATTGTATTGATTGAGTCTGATAATAATTCTATTCAATGATGATCCCTTTAAATAGGGATGAAATATGATGTGCATGGTAAATAGTTTCAAAGGAAAGTGAATCACTCTATTCTATTTACAATGTTCATTCAATCCTTGATTTAAGAGATTGATACTCTTTCCTTTAGAACAAGTTGTAGTTACCATTACCTTTCTTCACTCATTATACATTTCTATATAATTCCACCACAAAAATGTAGAATTGGCAAGATAGTTAAAGTTAGCAAACCCCTGTATAGCTGCACATCGTTTATCAGCACCATGTACCATCAATGCTCGCCCGTTTCCGCGTGCCTGCGCCTCCACCGTACACTTGCATCATCCATCGCATTTAGCCATCTCTAGCGGAAAATTGCATGTGATGGACAAAATAGACGAGATACAATCTTTAAATTCTGAAAGGGGCAGCTTCTGGGCCGCAAGCAAACCGTTGCAGTTCAATCTTAGCCACCCTTCCCCGTCACACTGAAAATTTTGGCACTGGCTTTACTGAGAAAGCAAACCAGAGGTTTCACGGAATATGAGGAGCATTCTTTGGGGGACGGGCGGATGATGGCATCCGGTGCAGAGCTCTTGAGGATTCTGGTTTCAGCCTCTTACTTGGCATCTCTTGCAGAGATCTGCACCACAGATTTAAACAAACACGCATCGACGATGCAAAACAGTAAAGTTATCATATGGTACATGTCACACAGACCATTGCAGAATCCAAAATTTACCTAAATAATACTACTATCTCTGTCCCATAAAAACAGAGTATTTTCATTTTGGTCTGTCCCTTAAATATAGAAACTTTCTTAACTTTCTATTTTAGGCAATGGACACCCCACAATCCACTAAACACTACTTCCACTATTTTTTCTTCATCTCTCTTACTTGACCCATTTTTCTCTCTCTATCTCTCTTATTTTACCAATTGTCCATTCAAACTCGTGCCGTTTCAAAAGTTTCTATTTTTCAAGGATGGAGGTAGTATTATCTATCTAAAACTTCAGATGATTCTCAAATATAACCCGAATAGGCAATGGAATAATAAAACATCCTCAAGAAGAACATCAGTTCACCTTGGAGAAGCCTGGCGCTTGTGAGGATACTGACTGAACATGGATTTCACAGCACCAAGAGCTTTCTCAGCAGCCTAAAATAAAATGTTTTTCAGATATAAATCAAAAGAGAAACGGTTCCCAGATAAATAAATATGACTATAAAAATACAATATGTGAGTTCTGAGGAAAATAGAATACCTTAGCTTTAGCTTCATCCCATGTTAAGCCAGTTCCCTTGCCCAATACTTGCCCATCAATTTCAACCTAAATTGACAAAAGGGAGAATAGCTAGAATCACCTATCTGCTGACTTTGACCACCTCCTATTTTTGGGTAAAGGGAAGAATTCTTCTTACATCCTATCTAAATCAGCAATTTAAACAAAATAACAAAAAAAAATCTAGATCGAGCAACACCTTCCAAATAAGCCATAAGCCATAATTAAAATAATTCAGTTCAACGATAAAATTTCTGAATACTGAAACCACAAGAAGCTTTGTTCAATCAGCACGCTTAAGAATATCGATACTAGCACATCAAAGAGCAATTAAGACCAGTGAGGGAGAAACTTTGAATCAGAACCAAGGCACCCTAACATCTTCAGGAGTCGAAGAAGTTAGGAAGCTGAGCTGACCACACCAGAGACTGTATTCAGAATTTAAACAACTAATGAAATTAAACCATGTAAATCAGCAACTCTAGGAAATATAAGCATATAAACTTGCAGGAAGTCTAATCTGAACAAATAAACAGCACATATAAGCCACATGAGTGCATTAAAACAGTACTTGACATTGGAAAAGTGAAGAGGACTGCATATCTATAGGTGTTGAGTCTATTGACTTGTGACAAAAAAAAAACATCAAAACAAAAGACTGCATATCTATAGGTATTGAAACAGTACTTGACATTGGAAACAGTACTTGACATTGGAAACAGTACTCACATATAAACTTGCAGGAAGTCTAATCTGAACAAATAAACAGCACATATAACCCACATGAGTGCATTGAAACAGTACTTGACATTGGAAAAGTGAAGAGGACTGCATATCTATAGGTGTTGAGTCTATTGACTTGTGACAAAAAAAAAACATCAAAACAAAAGACTGCATATCTATAGGTATTGAGTCTATTGACTTGTGACAAAAAAAACATCAAAACAAAAGACGAAGTTTTTGTTTCAAGAATAACAGGACATTTTCTTATGCATATATTGACCAAACAGGATGGAAAATACTAACCTCGGCATACACTTCATTTTTCTGGCCCCAATGAGCTGAAAACTGAGATTGAGTTTGATAAGCTACACTAAGGCCTTCCATCATGCACTGAAGAATTGAGACAAAAAGTTGTAGTGCATGAGCTTCATGATAACCCTCATGGAAAGATGGAAACGATAAGACATGTTACATTTTTATGCTTACTAATTCTTTAAGAGCAGATATTGAGTTTGTTGACTTCTTGGAGATCTCAATTCTCGGGTCTAGAATCCTTGGGGACACTGATGTTCTTGAGGGTGTAGCCTCACGTGAACTAACACCATCATTGATATAATTGTCTTGCAGTTTACCCAGACTAATCCCGCTTACAGGCATGTTGCTGGAATCATGATTAAGCTGGGACAAGTATTTATCTGAAAAAAAGTTTGCAGAACTCTAGTAAGATCTACAACAATCTAATTATGCCTCCAATTTGAGATTATGATTGCAAAATGAAATCCAACAAAAGTAACTCTGAAATTCAAGAATACAGACAAACTTCCCCATCAAGGCTTATCATCAGATAATCTGAAAGGGAATAATTAGCCCCAATTTTGAGCAGAAATTGGAAAAACATGGAAAACCACATTTTGAGTGACTTAAAGAGACTGAGTACCCACCCAAGTTCTTAGTCCATAACCAAAAAAAAGCAAGAGATGGGAACACTGGGTGCTAAAGAATTATAGGTACATCTATCACAGGCATGTAGCCTGATGGCATTGCTCAACCATGTACTGGGGTTCAATCCCCCTTCCCATCCCCAAACTAAAAAGAGAAAAAAAGGTAGAACGATAAAGGATCTCTTTTTCAAACTTAAAGACCAGGTATACGGTCTCTGAATGTGAAAATTATTGAAGACACGCAAAATAAAAAATGTATTCATCAGCTCAAACACTAAGGATCAGTGTTCTACACCTTCAACATTTTTCATGCTCTGCAAGCAATTAAGTATGACTGAATGAATTTAACCATCAGGGAGCCAAAAGTTGGTACGTTACCAGCCAAATAGAAAAGAGATCCTTCTGCAGCATGACATTGTGCTTCCCTCCTTGTTCTACCAATTCCTTCGCCAATTTTTTGACCTGCAAAGAAAACCTGCAGAAGACCACATATAATACAATCTCATTGGACTTCACCCACAAAACAAGAGAGAGTGAAATATGAAAGAAAGAGACAGACAGATCAACAGGTAATTAGGTATATAGGCATATATACATATACAGAGAGAGGCTGAGGAAGGAAGCACTAGTATGAATACTCATCCTCTTCAGTTTCCAGTTGATATCTTTAGAAGCAAGATGCAACAAACAAAGCCAACTATCAGTCTGAATCTCACCTCCATAAAGAACTGTAGTTCTGTGCCCGGTGCTAAAGTATGCTTGAACTCCACCTAAAGTAATTGTGACAACCATCTACCCGATATGAGAGTTTGGACCATAAAAATGCAAAACAAAAGATCAAGAGATGTTTCACCTTTGTTCCAGACTTGAAAGCAATGTCCAGTAAAACTGCAGCAGAAGTTGCACTTGATGGATCAATTTGTCCGGCTTCAAGATCAAGATCCTTGTATGCTGAAGACATTTGAGCGACAAGACTATCCTCATCTTGAAAATCAGAATATGTGTCATTACTACTAATGCTGTTGAATACAGTTAAAATAAGCAACTGGTTTGAACTAGAAGCATGTGTGACTAGGAAAACATTTATCCACACTATCCCAAAGAGTATATATCTATAGAAAGCTTTCTGCCAAATGCCTGGTTTCTTGGACAATTTTTTCAGGGCGCTGACTTACCAGAAATAGAACGAAAATCAGGCAGTGGTCCATTCAGTCTTAAATGGTCTTGTTGTGGGAGTTCCTGAATGTGTGCAACATCTATATCATATTCGTTTACTCATCACCGGTAAAAATTATTCAGATTTCCATACTCTCTGTAAAGGTATAAAGAAGGGTGAAAGGAAAACCAATTACCTCCTCCGGCAGCCTCTGGTTCTCATGAACCCTGGCAGGCGGGAAGGAAGTTTGCACTTCATGGAGAAAGGTTGACTTACGAGCCCGATTATTGTCAATTTGAAGAGCCTCAGCATTGAACTCCAGAGGTGGTGGCACCTGGTTCAATTGTCTCAGGGTCATCTCCTCTTCAGGGGGAAACCAACCTTGTGGGTGAGCTCTTGGTAAGGGTGCCTGCCCAGGCGGCCGTGCAGGAAACTGATTTTCATTTGGAGGCTGTTCTCTCATGTCTTGACCGTGTTGCAAAATAAGCAGTCTCCTCCTAGTGTCAGGATCTAATTCAGATTCTGGTACCTCACCTTCTTCCCTTGCAGGAGAACTGTGCAGTGTAGTTTCAACTTGCCCAGATCCAGCTGATGGTGTTCTTAACAATTTTGCGAGCTGAGGTAATTGCTTACTTGGCAGAGGCATTGCTGGCCCTTGTGAAGTTGGTGGATGAACTGCAAAAGACGTTGAAGGTGTGGCAAACTGGAGAGCTGAGGCTATTCTTGGGTCTAAGTTCATCACAGAATTAGGAGCAGTTGAAGAAGCTAACATTGCCTCCTGAAAGTTCAACACTTGCAGATTTAAGGAACTATAGACTCGATGTCAATTAAAAATATGTATATCCATAAGAAACATGGCTAACAAAAACGGAAGTGCCAGCAGCAAGGTAATATGCCTAGGAAGCTCAAGATCTAGAAATTAAAAAATACAATAAAAATAGTTTGATTCCTAGAAAGAGACATTTCACCTTCAGTCTCCTTTCCACCTCAGCATCTGCCATTCCATCAAAGCCAACTGAATCCTTGTTGAAATTAGAAGCCAATGGATCATCCTAAGCATTTTTAATAAAAAGTATATGCTGCTCAGTATATTGGGAGCTATGTAAAATCAAGAAAAAATACAGTCTTTGTCTTGTGATAGAACCTCAGAAACCAAGTAGCTTCCAACATCAGGTACAGGAGGCAAGTTCTTGATATCATCTTCATATGCAACTTCAGAAATTCTTTGCATTATGCCATCATCAAACTCTCTGCCATAAACATACTGAGTCAAATCCTATAGATGGAATAGTAAGCAAATCTAAGAAAACAAACCAAATAAGAGATACTTACTTAAAAAAACCACCTCTGACATTGCAAGCTACATTTCTTGCCACACAGAGCACAGGGATAGTGTTGTTACCCTGCACGTAATTAGTTTTAAAGCAATTTAGCAAAAGCACTAGGTCACTTCACCAGGAAGTAAAGTATTTCAGTAGGAATTAATTACTTCAGCTTGAGGAGAAAAATAGGGTGTAAATGCAGGAACAACATGCACTCTCTGTTGATCTTGCTCATCCCACACTTTTAGACGGTCATCAATTACCAAGGCCATCTTAGGATGGCAGTTTCCATCTTGAAAAACGTGGAACAATGACTTCTTGCAACCTGTACACAGGTCAATGGATAGTCACATCATCTTAGATGAATCTCACTGAAACTTGAAGTTAAGGCTACAGTTTGTCGGGCTTTACCTGACTTGACACACACAATGCGGTCCAAAATCTCCCTTGGGTTTATCAAATTTGATCCCGGATCAAGAAGTCTCCACATTTCTAAGGCATAGTCTTTTTCTGCCATAGTGCAAACAAAAACCTCAAATCGCTTTCGGCCTTTAGCAATCAAGTAGGTTTTAAGATCCTCCCATGCAGGTCTTAATCTCACAAGAACACTTGTATCACGTATCTGCAGCAGTTAAAAGAGTCTTTTATAAGAAATCTAGAAAGATTGTGCTGCTGCACTTACTCCCTCACTAAGGGGGAAAACAGGCACACAAAAATGAACCCTTGCATTATGGCCAGAAAAAATGAAGGTGTATTTTACCAGTGGATTAATGCGAGTAAGAACAATATTTTTATCTTGTAGCCGGATAAGTGGACGAACAATTGTTTGTTGGTTGTCTGACAAAGCGAGAACCACCTCAGACTCTGACCTGATTACCTTCCCATTATCTACTACCTGATCACTTTCTGCATATTGCTTCAAAACATATTTATCATCCTGATAACGTTTAATCTCTGCTATCATGCTAGCAATACGATGTGGATCAGTCTCGCCATTTATTTTTCGTTGCAGTGACTCTATCCTATCCTCAAACGATCGCAATGTATTTGCAACTATCAATGTTTCATCAAGATCAAACACAATGCCAAGGCATCTGAGATTTAGCATAGCAAGGGAAGAATTGTACAGACTTGATGCCACATTGAACCCCCAAAAACAAGGGGTCTGTGCGTAGTTTCTTGAATGCATGGCAACCAAATGAAACTGCTCTCTCCCAATAGATGCCACCGCCGTCTGAAAATCAAAAGATGAAAATCAAGTATTGTTAGCACATGGTATTCAAAGTAGGGCACCTCTCTGATTGAAAATGGCACACACAATATTAAGTTATGAAAAAAGAGAAAAGAAGTTTGTTCTCAACTAGCCATTGTTTGGAAGCAGGTAGGATTTGGAGAAAAATGTTCCAGAAATTTCCAGAATTTCTCAGTTTCTAAAACTGGGATGGGAATGAGAGATTCTGGGATTTATTCACATACCCTCCTGATTATATCCAAATTAATCCATATTCTCCTTAATTAGATCCAAATCGATTCATATTCTCCTTAATTAGATCCAAATCAATCCATATAATTTAATTTAGAGAGATCCAAATCAATCCCTGTAACTACCGGTCCTTTCTCATTCTTGGTCTTTTCTCATTCTTGAATCAGTACATTTAACACTCCAAAATTGATAGCTTTCCAAATGTTTATACTCCATTAGGCTAACAAAATAGAAATATTGGGGATCTCTTAGTAGTCAAATATTCATAAATAGAATTTTATTGATTAATTGAATTAAATCAAATGAGTGTCTGTTTTCAATCGTTTTCTTTTTGGGTAAAATACCTTGTTCTGTCTAAGGCAGGTGGCGTGCATAACAGCAAGAGGTGATGAATCCACATTCTTGGCCGTAGATTCCAATTTGAAGCATATTCCGGCTGAGTTTACAGTGTGTAGCACAGCGAGTGGCGGACATCGCTCACTCGGCGGCGAGAAATGGGAGACGCGAATCTCCCGAATCTCCTCCGCCTTAAACAACGCTGCGAAGCCTTCTTGCGGCTGCAACTCAGCCCCTCCCAGCAATCTCTCCCCTTCATACACCACCACCGGTTTTCCATACATTTATTCACCCTAAATTAATCTTTAAAGCAGAGAAATTAGAGAGATGTGTAATGAATCAAATAAAATCGAATTTTTTCAGTCAATTTCCCCAATTTCCAACATACAAAACAAAAATTGATATTTCAATAGTGCATGTCCAGATATATAGATCGGTTGGTGGCGGTGGGAAGGAATTAGGGTTTTCGAATCAAGATTTGGGCGGCCTACGACTATGGCTGAATTCCTGATTTTGAGAAATTTATCAGATTTTAGGTATAGGACTGTGCGTGACGACTCTTGAGAAAACCCTAGATTCCAAAGCTTTACAGTCTTCTATGTCAACAACACCTATATTTGAAGGGTTTGCCTCTACGGGGAAGGATCCTTAACACGTCGTCGTTTCAATCAAATTCAGTGCAAAATTCTCTTTTTGGGTTATTTTTCCTTGTCAGGCGTGATTCATGATTTGGTAATATACATTTTTTTTACCCTCTTTCTAACTCATCTTAGGGCTTATTTCCATTTTCTAATGCTACATCAGCAGATTCATCTCATAGATATATATAAATCATAAATAAAAGTTAAAATAAAACATAAATATTGATTTTGAATATTTAATGCTTTTTTTGTCTTTATGTAGGGGAGATATTTCTTTTTAGCATGAGATTTAAGAAAAATTATTTTAAATGAGTTAAATAAATAAATAATAATATAAAAAAGAAAAAGGTAGAAAGATAAAGAAAGAATAGAGTAAGACAAAGTAAGAGAGGATAAATATAGTACTCCCTCCATCCCACAAAAGATGTCACACTTGTGGGATGGGATTTTAGAAGGTTTTATTTTATGTGTTAAATGAAGAGAGAAAATATTATTTTTATATTCATGTGAGAGAGAATTTTTTCCAAAAATGGACTTGTGACATTTTTGTTGGACAAACTAAAAAGGAAAGTGTGACATCTTTTGAAGGACGGAGGGAATATTATTGTTTTTGCCATAAATAAAAAGACACAACTACTATAGAACAACCCAAAAAAAAATACGACTCAACTACAGAGGGACGGTGGGAGCACTAAACACAAAAATAAAACATCAACAATATATAATTAAAAGGAATATTAGTTTCTAATACCATAAACTTTGGCCAAAATTTGGTATATCCCATGAACTTTAAAATTAGTCTAGAATATCACAAATTTTGCACTTGTTTGGTATTTTTCAAACTGACCAAAATGTATTTTCATTAAAATCTTATTTTACGTGGGAAACCGTAATACATTTTATGATATTTTAAACCACTTTTTAAGTTCATAACAAGTATGATAAAAAGTCACGTAGAAAACCATATTTATTCTAAATTGTGTCAAGTATGATAAAAAAAAAAAAAAGGGTCTCGTAAGTTAGTCAAATATGTAAAAGACATGCCGTGAAAAATACCAAACAAAATGCAAAGTTTGTGATATTTTAGACCAATTTTAAAATTTATAGAAAATACCAAACTTTAACCGAAGTTTATCATTTTAAAGACCAATTAATATCCCTAACTAAAAATATACTAATATAAAATTCAACAGTATAATACATCATATATAATAGATAGATAAATCTATACATAAGAGTTATGATCATAACATAAATATCATTATAAATCATTTATTTAATTTATTTTGTGTTCATTTAAGAATCGCTTATTATATTTAATTTTTTCTCATTTTTATGAAAGGTGTGCTTTTTTTTTTGGTATGAATTCAAGGTATTTAATACTCCCTCCATCCCGCTTTAACAGTCCCATTGACTTTTCTGCCTTCTTTTTGTAAAAATGATAAAAAATAGTTAAAGAGGTGAAATGGTAAATTAAGGGAGAGAATAATATAGAGAAGAGTTTTATCTACATTATTGTCTCTCTTACTTTACCGTTTCTCCACTTTAATTATTTTTTATTATTTTTATAAAAAGATGGCAGAAAAGTCAATGAGACTGCTAAAATGGAACGGAGGGAGTAGGACCGTCGTTCAAAAATAAGAGTTTGACTGGCATGAATTTTAAAAATTATTTAATTTTATAAAGAAAACTAGTTTCCTCCGTTCAAATGCACGGACTTCTAATCACTAACTAAGGAGTATATAACAAAAGTTTAGAATTGAAAATTTTAAGAACATATCAAAAAAGTTTGGTGCATGTGCATCCATACATATTTCCGATATATACTTAAAATTTGAATTGAAACATGTGACTATGCATAGCAAAAATTAAAGTAAAAAAAAATATTAATATGTTAATTTTGTCTAAGTTCTTTGTAATAATACTAAAAATCCAAATTAAAATATTTATACTTTTCCATCTATCATATCATGTCAATCTCAAGATTGTTTGAGCATTCTTAATGAAACCTAGATCCAGGTCTCAAGTCCCCTCCATATTATTATTGCCTTAATTTTCGGAGCAGGCTACAACTTTTATCACTATCTATTAAAGTTACATTATTTATAACTACAAGCTATTTTAGTCGTAAAAATAGAAAATGTTGAGCAATTATAATACGAAATATTTATTTTTAACTCAAGAATTATAAATTACTATAAACTAGATTAAAAAGTTTGATCAAAATGAGAATATCAAAATAAGATCTCCACTTCCCAATTCCCAACATAAAATTATAAATTTTATAAACTTAAAACAAAAAAATGAAAATGAGAAAATCAAAATGAATCTCCACTTCCTAGTTCCTAACATAAAATTGTGGGACTTTGCACGCTCCCCTCCCTCTCCCTCTTCCTCTTCTTCATTTCTTCTTCTAGGATCTAAATTTCAAATACAAAAAAATTGAAATCACGGTCAGGGTCCGGCCCGTGCACCTGCAACGCTGGGACGGGCCACAACCGGGCATGGCCCTAGCACCAACAACGCTGTGACGTGACTCAACCGGGCGTGGCTCCGGGCCACTCCTCCATCCCCAGGCTCGGTCAGGCCGCGTCTCCTCCCCTCCAACTCGCTAGGCTATGGGCCATAATCAAGGTACGGTCCGACCCACCGCATTATTGATGTTCTTAGAGATTGGTTTGAATTGAGTTATTCAGCTTATGGACTATTTAAACCTTGAATAACCTCATCTCCAACTAATACTATAAATCACACTATCCATTCTAAAAATATATTCAAAATCGTTGCCTCCTCAAATCTTTTAAAGTGTTTTAGAGACGAGCGAATTATAAAAAACAAATATAGAAAACAAAGTAAAATCACGGAACACAAAATAAATCTCTCAATTACTTCAACCATTAAATTGACTTCTAGATATTAAATATGTTAATAAGTTTTCAACATTAAAATGTTGAAATTAAATTAAAAAAAATATTATCATAATTATTTAAGGGACCGTCAATTTAGGTTTCCAGCAACGAATAAAATAAATCTTCATGTCTATAGATAAAGCCATAAATTAATTTGATGAAATCATAATTATTAAAGCGCATAAAAAATAGAGTAGTTCTGATCTTCCAAGTTTTACAATTATTTTTTGTAATGCATTTAAAGGAAATCTATATGTACTATACAACATTCTATAAACGTTACAGTACTGCCTATACAATTAAATAATTACGACACAACAAAATTGCACAACATTACACAACAAATTATTGAAAGAAAAGCCGTTTAAAATTCAAACCCCATCCATGATAGCTCAACGGCAACATTGAACATGAAATAAATATTACTCCTACTCCGCATCTTTTATATATATATATATATATATATGATCATATCATAACCCCTGAATCACATGATAACTCTATAACCAAATCTGGACCACACATATTTGATAATCTTGTGATTGAGATTCAAACTTAAATTTATTTCATAAAAAAGGCGCAGAGGGGTAAAAATGTAATTTCCTCATTTAATTTCTGAATATTACTCTAAACGCGCGATTCACGCTTTCATTCTGTTTGAACTCAATTCTCTCACCTTCATCTTCATCTTCATCTTCACAATTAACAGATCGATTCTCTCATCTTCATCTTCCATATTTCTCGCCTATTTTATTTCAACATCTCCAGATTTTCTTCGATTTGTTCATTATTCCGTAGTCTCCGGATTTTGTTTCCATATTTCTCGCATAATTGTGATCAGGAAGATGTTTTGAATTTTGCGTTCTTATTTTCATTGATTACCTCTTCAATTGTTGTGAAAATTTGCTTCGATGGAATCTGTAGCAAATAACGAAGGTAACAATCATTATTGATTGTGTTCATATTCATGTATTGAATTTGATTTTAGATTAATATTAGTTGTCCATTGGTTTATGTTTCTGATGTACTGAAATTCTTATTTGATTATATTATGTATTGTCGATTATGTGTTAAAATGATACTTTTGGCTTATAAATATAAGGTTTACTGCATAACATGATAGTTTTGTCGGATAAAATGATACTATGATAAAATGATACTTTGGGCTGATAAAATGATAGTCATAGCTGATAAAATGATACTTTTCAGACGTGTCATAGCTGATAAAATGATAGTCCTAGGTGATAAAATGATACTTTTGGCTGATAAAATGATAGTCATAGCTGATAAAATGATACTTTTGGCTAATAAAATGATACTTTTCAGGCGTGTCATAGCTGATAAAATGATAGTCATAGGTGATAAAATGATACTTTTGGCTGATAAAATGATAGTCATAGCTGATAAAATGATAGTCATAGTAGTTGATAAAATGATACTTCTTACTAATAAAATGATACTTTTGGCTGATAACATGATACTTTTTGGCTGATAAAATGAGCAACCTTGGAACAGAGTTTCTACAACGGTTTACATCTACAAGGAAACTTCTATGACAAACTATCTTTGAAGAGGGCTTCCAAAATAATTTCAATTGAACAATACAGAAGAGTTTTCTTCACATTGCACAGACCTACAAATGAAAAGTCTAATCTAGTTCAAATAATGTTTAAAGCCTACATAAGTAAATGTCTACCAACAGAATCTATGCTGAAGTATGGTAATTAAAACAAGCGCTGAGTTTCAGTTAGAGATCCTATCATGCTCGCGCTTGGCTTCACCATCTACGCACTTCATGCCTGTTGGGCGGCATCTTCCTGGGCGCCATTAACAGCAGGCGCTGGCTGTTCACTGTCAGCGACAACACAACAGCTTCTGTTTTCTTCCGCTTTGTGGCGGACTTCTTTCTCGTTAGAGCCGCAGGACTCTTCGAAGGCTGCGGAAGCAATAAGCACCAAAATATTCAGGAAGCAGAAAAATCTAGAAAGAAGAATTCAACATCACGAATGTTCTTACCTAATAAACAAAAGATTTCAGTGTGTTAAACAATTTACGTAATTATATAAAGTCAAAGTATTCACAAATTATCATTTTATCATTTTCAGAAACTATCATTTTATGCACCCAAAGTATCATTTTATCAAGCAAAAACACAATTTCTACATTTAAACGAGATCATCCAAATACATAGCAACACACTGCACACACACAACAACACACACAAACAAACCACAGCAGTAGCATCAGGACACACACACACACAAACATAAAGTATCATATTATCCCATGAAACCATCATTTTATCCCATGAAACTATCATTTTATCTTCTTGAAACTATCATTTTATCAAGGGCAATTATCATTTTATCAACTATCATTTTATAATCTGAAACTATCATTTTATCCCATGAAACTATCATTTTATCCCATGAAACTATCATTTTATCTTCTGAAACTATCATTTTATTAAGGGCAATTATTATTTTATCTTCTGAAACTATCATTTTCTAAATTTCAATGACTTCAAAAAAGCAGAGAGGGCATAACTTGTCACTTAAATAGAACAAAACACTAGTCACAAAGTATCATTTTATCATTTTCAGAAACTATCATTTTATGCACCCAAAGTATCATTTTATCAAGCAAAAGCACAATTTCTACATTTAAACGGATCATCCAAACACATAGCAACACACACACACAGCAAAACACACATAAACAAAACAAAATACACACACAAACACAGAAAAACACACACCAGCAGCACACACAACAAAATGTAAATCTAAATATATAGATTGTTCTCAATATTGTTATGCATGAATGATATTGTATAAATATAAGAAATATCTACACTAAAAAACTACAGAATCTAAAAAAATCGAGAAAATCTCCAGCAAAATGATAAATCGAGCAAAATCAAAAGTGAAATAAGTAATAAACTTCATCCAACCTTTCTTCGATGATGCTTGATCGTTTTCCTTCGACATTTTCCAGAATCGGATGATTTTTCCTTCGATTCGAAGGCTTTGAAACGTGATTCAGAGGGTTTGATTGTGAGAGAAATTGATGCAGGGTTTGAGTGTGAGAGAAATTGAATGGAGCGTTTGAGTCAAGTTTTCTTCTTTCCCACCAAATTTTAAAATGAAATGACAATTTTGCCCTTAATATATCCGAAAATGATAGTTTTATTTGATAAAATGATAGTGTTGTTAGATTAAATCTAGACCACATATTTTAAAAATGTGTGGTGGAGATTTAGTTATAGGGTTATCACACAAATTGGGGTTATCATTATAACGCACCCTATATATGACCACAGGTGTACCGAACCCACCTTCGGCAGAATCCGACTAATCCTGCTCGACCGAGTTTGCGGATTAAGACCGAAAGTCTCTCAGCGGATGGTGGGGTTTGAACCCGTGACCTCAAGGTCACCATAGCTCCGCGCTGCCAACTGCGCTACAACCCGTTGGTATATATTTATATTTAATTACATATTAAACTGCAATATGTTATGCATAAGAGGGGTCATATTCTAATACTTATAGTACCCTAATCCAAAATTAAAACCAAATTTATACTCTTAGATTTTAAAATGAGTGGATGAGATTAAATCTTACGAATCTCAATAAATAGTAGACAAAATATCAACAAAAGGGTAATATCGTCATTATGTTATCATATGATAATTTTCGTGAATGTTTTTTTATATCAACATAGTGTATTACAAATATCAACAATATGACATAAGAATATCAACACTAGTACAAGAAAATATCAACACATATTTATTGAGATTTTTACATGGTTTTATTAAGATTTTTACATGGTTTTATTGAGATTTTTTGATGTATTTGTTGATAAAAATCTGGTTATCAACATTTACGAAAACTAAAATAAAAAATATCAAATTTCATCATCCGAACGTCGTCGGAACATATGCAATTGAGATCTCGTTGGAATCCTTATAAAATTATCTTTAATTTGATATATTTTTTGCGAAAAAATAATTTAAATCGAGAGAGTTACGTAAATTTATAGTTTTAAGATGATTTTAATGATAGAGAATTGGCATTAATACCCTATAATTTTATTTATTAATTTTTTTAGTTAAAAATATAATCCATGTGACGTTATTTCAACCACTAGATCTTCTAATCTAGTGGCTAAGATTTAGTCTTAGTTTGAGATTGCTAATTAGTTAGCAATTTGATCACTCCCCCGCATAAGAGTATATATTCAATTTTATTTATTATTAGTAAAATTTAGTTATATTTAATTTTTAAGTATTTAATAGATTTTATCATTAACCAAGGTTCAATATTAAATATGTATTCAATATGTATCCACCATTCATTAAATTTAATTATATTTTATGTACTCCATATATTTAATTATACTTATCTTCTTTATTTAAATTTTAATCATATTTTAGTGAAATTTAGTAAAAAAATTTGATTTGTTCCACTTGTATTAAATCACGAAGTTTTAATTTTTCTCAATTATCCAATTAATACACAAAATATAGTCTGTTAGTGATGTTCAAAATGACATGTTGTATTTTTCTTTAATTCCTTTATTTTCTTATGTCATTTCTTATTTTACTGAAATATTGTCATTTTTAACCTCATCAAAAGATGTCAATTTGTGCATGAATATGATACAATTGAAAAAAATTAAAACTTTGTAATGTAATACTTTCTCCATCCTAGAAGAATCTTGACACGAGTTTTAATGCACAATTGGTACAGTAAAAGAAGAGTAGAAAAAAAAATAAAGTATTATTAGTGGAGGTGACTCTCACTTTTTAGAGAGATAATAAAAATTTTCAAATTTAAAAAATACATATTCTTGTGAAACGGATTAAAAAGAAAGAAATGCAAATATTCTTATAAATAAAAGGAGTATTCCAATTTTACTTATTTTCTGTACATTACTATAATCATACACTTATAATGAGAGAGACTACATTTTTTTTTTCTGATACACAAAGAATAAACATGTGAACAAATAATCAATCCTATAATATTATAATAATAATTAAATTTATAATATATATAAATGCAGTAAAAATTTTATTTGAATTCATTCATCACATATAACTCACTTAAAAATTGGAGAATATTTTTGTGTAAAAAAGATTACAAAAACAGTACTAGTACGGATTACAGAAGTTCAATCTATCGACGTGTAATATTTTTAAATTTGTTAAAGTATCACGATTAATACTTTGAAACCAAATTTCTCTTCACTCTAAAAACAATTTACTACTTATTAAAGGGTAGTAGAATAATCAATCTTCAAAATTACCCAAATACATTCTGCAAAATTCCATCTCTTATCTCTCATTCAAGTCTGTATAGATATATAGGGGCGTTGAATTCTCAATTTCACGGATTGTTTAACGAATTGGCTGCACGAGGAGTGTTTTTGATGATTATCAAACCTCAGCCGACGGAATGAACCGGAAATTCTCCACGGCGAATAGCTCAAACGACGGCGTTTCCGATTCCTCGTCGCGCGATTTTAGGTTTTCGGGGCTGGAGTCCAGTCGCCGCCATTGGTCTGATCCATGTAGCCTGAATTCGTCTCAAGGGTCGAGGCGATTCTCGCTATTGAAGGATCGGGATGGGGGTTTTAGGAATTCGAAGACAGTGAAGGTGATTGATGTCGATTCGGAGCCTTATGCTTCGTGCTCGACACAAGGTACGCAGGGAATTGAGGTTTTTGAATTTTCCGATGAGGTTTTCCAGAAACCGAAGAAGCTGAAGAAAGCCGATTTTGATCCTTTCGAGTATAATTCCTCGGAGGAGTTCGAGGGAATTGTGGCTCCGCCGCCGCGGAGGAAGGGTGGGGAGAGTGAGGTTTTTGATTTTTCGGAAGATGTTGGTTCCCAGAAATCGAAGAAGCTCAAGATAGCAAATTTTAATCCTTTCGATTATAATTCATCTGAGGAGTTGGAGGAAATTGTGGCTCTGCCGCAGAGAAAACGTAGGGAGATTGAGGCTTTTGATTTTTCAGAAGATGTGGATTTCCAGAAATCAAAGAAGCTCGAGAAAGCTGATTTTGATCCTTTCGATTATAATTCATCTGAGGAGTTGGAGGAAATTGTGGCTCTGCCGCAGAGAAAAGCTAGAGAGATTGAGGCTTTTGATTTTTCAGAAGAGGTGGATTTCCAGAAATCAAAGAAGCTCGAGAAAGCTGATTACGATCCTTATGAGTATAATTCATCAGAGGAGCTGGAGGGAATCGTGGCTATGCCGCAGAGAGAGGGCACAGACATTGGGGTTTTTGATTTTTCTGAAGATGTGGATTTATTGAAAGGTAATAAGTGCACGACTGTTGGTTCTGATGCATTTAGGCGAAGTTCATCACGGGATTTGGGGATTCCACAGTCGAGAAAACGAGGATGGAATGGGCTGAGCCGCGTGAGTCTTGCTGCAGTTTCTATGAAATCACAGAAGGACCGGGGAAAAAATTGGGGTTTAGAGAAGAAAAAGAAGAAAAAGAAGGAACCATGTGAGTTGGACCCATGTTTTATAGAGCTTACTGATACATCCATGGAGATTCAAGAGTTCGCAGAGACAACTGAGCATAATGAGGTGAACTCTGTATTACATGGGTTAAGGAAGGGACAAGTAGTAAAGATTCGGAGGGAAAGTCTTCTATCATTGTTATCAATCTGCGGAACATTGCAAAAGAGGCGGCTTTTGTGGGCTCATGGGTATTTAATTTTTGATCTTCTAATTTTGGTCATTGTTGTCTTTACAAAGATACATGCATAGTAGTACATACTTTTAACTTTTCTCTTGACCTATTGTATGATTTGTTAGTTGGGGATTATTATGTGTTATGTGTCATACTGTCATTCTGGTACACAAAATGTGTGGAGGGAGAATATGCATTTCACGATCCATTTTAATATTTCTGATTTTCTATGGTGATGCCAGCAATTTCTCTGAGAATTCAGGAACTCCAATTGATTTGACAACTATGCATGTGGATATCATCTGTAAAAGTTTCTACTTTTGCATCTTAGTTTTTTTGCCACTTATTTTTCCTATAAAATGAAAATATAACTGACCAATGTATTTTTCCTCTAAAACATATTTCTGAATGGAACTCCTTAGATGGAAATTATGTTTACTCTTCCCTTGTAAATTGATATATCTTACATGGATAATGGAGATGTAGCAGACATTTCTTTTTTGTGCTAGACTGATGACTGAATGAGACAATGAACTTCTGGTGAATCTATTGAATGTTTTCTACTGCATGTGATGGTATTCCTTTCTGTACATGAGCTTACATAGTAATAAAATGCCCCCACACATGTTGTCAGAAGGTTTTATGTTTCTTGAACAAGGAACAAAAGCATGCATATTTGTAATTTTAGTTGAGAATAATAGGCTGAATTGCTTGACAACAATACGATACTTGTAAAACTAAGTGCTAGTCTGTTGCATACCCAGTTAGAGTGCTTAATATTTTCTCCTGTTTGAAGTTAATTGGTGATTTTAATCTATAGTTGTTTCTTCAATCTGTAACTGGTGACTCTTGTGTAGGATGGCCAGAAAAATAATTGATGCTATTCTTGGAATCAGTGTTGATGATACACCAAGCAACCTTGCTGCTGCTGCTCTATTTTACCTTTTGACTAGTGATGTGAGTGGTCTCAATTATGCATTATGTTCTGATATCATATTGCATGCTCTTCAGCCCCCTCATAAATGCCATTTTTGAATTATCCTTGTTTCAGGGTCAAGATGAACATCTTTTGTATTCACCAAGTAGCGTTCGCTTTTTGATAAAATTGTTGAAACCACTTTCACCTGCTGCTTCCAAGGAAAAGTCGCAGCCTATTGGGAGCAAGCTCCTAGGCCTGTGCAAGAATGCTGGTTACTCACAAATTTCAACCAAGGAAACAGATTCCACCTCTACGGAGATTATGCTCATGGTTCGGGATATCCTTGTTGATCGCAAGGAAATCCAGCCAGTAGCTAATATTGATGAAGAAAAGCAAGAGCCTGAGCTGAACCCTAAATGGATTAGTTTGCTTACAATTGAAAAAGCCTGCTCGTCCAGTATTACTATTGAAGGTTTTGAAGGTTAGCTCTTTTTATATATTTACTTGTTATCATTTTGCTCCTAATGGGATGTGGAGATTTGTTGGCTGTTAGTTTTGAAGATGATATCTGTTTCAGAGATCTTTGCTGTAACGTTTGATAATTGTGTAGTATTCATCCCTCAGATATAATTCCATATTGTCACTATCCTATTTTGTGTTTCTCATGCCTCCTTCGATCTTCTACTATATTTGTTATTTGTCTGATTTATTTGAAACCTCATTTGTTGGAGCCGTGCATCAGTGAACTCCCTTATTACACTTCATGTTCTTTAGTTAAAAAAATACTGTTACCTTTTGCTTGGTTGAATCTTAGAAATAAATCCTTTGCTCAACCAACTAAATAAGTCTTTTTGAGCAATAGTCTAACACTTATCTATTATATTTTTGATATTAATGGTTTTGTAATGCTTTATTATTGTTATCCTGATATTTTGTTTACTCATTTGATTCTTTCATCTGTTTTTTTTGCATTCTTTGTTCTCAGACACTTCTAGAACTTTACAGAGACATAGGAGCAACTTCAAGAAGAAACTCAGAGAGCTTGGGGGGCTTGATGCAGTGTTTGAAGTGGCAAGGAAATGCCACTCTGTGATGGAGGTGTGAGCCTGTATGTCCTTCTTTGTTTGATTTTATAACCTTAAGCATGTGTTTGTGTTCAGATGTCGTTTACCGTTCTAGGATTGAACAGTAAGTTTCCACTCTGAGAAAATGACCGTGGTAACAAGAATGAAGATTAGTGGAGAATCTGTACTTCACAATTGACTGTTACTATTGATTTGTTGACCTATGCCATATTTGAGCTTAAAGTTCTTCTATGGCCTGTTATGTATATTATTCTTTTTGGGTGTGTTAGTCTAATACATAAGAACCAGTTTGCCCTAGGATGTGCATTTTCTCTTTGTTTTGGATGGATATTGTGGCGGTGGAATCTATTCTAATCGTATCCTTAATTATTCTAACTTGTTATATCTTCTTTACATTCTTCTAGTATGCTATATAGTATATACCATATGATAAATATTGCTCCGTGCTCTTTTGCTCTTCTATTAAGGTTATTTATTTCTGATGCTTATTACTTGTGCAGGAATGGTTAGAAAGAAGTCCATCTTTTGCCCTGGAACCTAAAAATATTTCTGGGCTAGAAAGTTTAGTACTTCTTGTGAAATGTCTAAAAATCATGGAAAATGCTACATTCCTCAGCAATGATAATCAGGTATCAGGTTCCATACCTCTCCTTGTGTTGTACTTCAAGCCTTCTATTTTTGTTTCAACGTTTTAAGTAAATTGATGTTGTGGTTCCCCCCTGCTATATTGTCTGAACACCCATACCTAAAATGGATTGTGCATTTCACTTTTCAGTGCCATTTGCTTGGGATGAAAGGAAGCTTTGGTGGCCAACAAGCTCCACGGTCTTTCACAAAGCTCATTCTGAGTGTCATTAAAATTCTCTCAGGTACTTTGTGCTGGTTAGGGTGGCCCTGAAATATTCATTTTGGTACTTCCATTTCGATTTGGGTGACATGTGATACAGTTTCTTTTCATTATCTGGTTCTTATTTTGACCCTAAAACCCATGTTAATGAAGCATTGATGTACAACTAAGACTTCTTTCTGTCATCTGATAGTTATTTAATTTCTGTGTGCCTGTATAGGTGTCTCCCTGCTCCGAAGTTTTATTTCTTATGGAAGCAATCACTCAGGAGGCCATAGTACCATGGAACGGGCTTCTTATGAAAGCTTTGATCAGTGTGATCCACACATGATATCTGGTGAGCCAAGGTCTACTTACTCGAGTGTGGAATCCACTCAGACGTCCTCACAAAAATGGAGAGTTGAATCTTCTCAAGCAGGATCACGTAATGGAACATCTCGTAGTTTAAAGTATGCAACACATGTAAGCAGAGATGATTTGGGAGTGGAATCTGGTACTCGAAACAGAAAGACAAGATTTTCTAACTCTGGAATTACAGAGGATAGTCCAGATCCTTTTGCATTTCATAATGATGATTCTGAACCCTCAAGGTGGGAATCACGATCTGGAAGTATGAATAAATCTTTGTCTCGAGATGGTAGGGCAACTTTGATTGGATCTACAGATACAAGTGATTTTGTATCAGTAACCCAACAAGAATCAAACAATGTGGAATATCGTCATTCCCAGGAGACCTCTTGTTCTCCGATTGGTGATGAAGATAAGTCCAACCTCTTGGCAGAATGTCTTCTCACTGCTATTAAGGTATTTGAATATTGTTGAAGTAGTGAATTTTTCTTTCTTCAGTTTCTGGTGACATGGTCTGATGTATATAGCCATTCCACTTTAGATGATATTGATATACTCTTCTCCCTGCATCAAACATATCATAGCAGTTGTGTGATGCATTATCATCATTTTTCAGGTTCTAATGAACTTATCCAATGACAACCCTGAGGGCTGTCGGCAAATTGCACGCTGTGGGGGTTTAGAAATATTGGCTTCTCTGATTGCTGGTCATTTTCCAGCATTCAGCCTTCCTTTGCCACGCTCAAGTCATGCAAGGAATGGCAGTTTTCCATCTAAATCAAACCTCACAATCTACCATTGCACCAATACACCTCTCACCGATCAAGAGCTAGATTTTCTTATCGCCATTTTGGGGTTGCTTGTGAATTTGGTGGAGAAGGATGGTGGTAACAGGTATATTTTTTCACTTACACCAGTTTTCTTTCTTATAGATAAATGTTGCATATCTTTACAAACTTTAGGCAACACTATTTTTGTGATTTCTTGTCCTTGTCTTTGGATCCTATTTTACCTCGTACACATTGGAAATGAGAAAACCTACGATCATTCTGTTCCATTGCATTGCAGATCTCAGCTTGCCGCAGCTAGTGTTTCACTACCTAGCCTTGTAGGTCTGGACTTGAAGAAACAAAGTAATATAATTCCGATTCTGTGCTCAATCTTTTTGGCTAATCAAGGCACTGAGGAGGCTGCCGGAGAGGAAAAATGTTTGTCCTGGGTGAGAGATTTGCTCTACATCTTTCAAGTTCACCTAATCCACTGTTTGAAACTTTTGATATGATATTTATGGTTCTATGGAAAGGTGGAAGTAGGATTCATGTAAACATATGATATGATTGGACATAATTATTCAGAATTCATATTAATGAGTTGGTTTATTCCATTTTTATGATTTCACTAGTCTACATCTCTAGATGGGAAGCATGTTATACACTTTCAAGATTTACTTACCTTCATTCTGGGTATATGGTGTGTAGACTCTGTACTCAGTTTAACCTCTTATGAGAGAGATGCCCATGAGATTTTATATTAAAGGTTCATGTTTAGTCATCATTCACATGTATAAATTATTGAATTGGTGCATAATGCATTTCCTTTTCTTGCTTTTGATGCAGGAGGATGAAGAATCCATATTACAAGGAGAGAAGGAAGCTGAGAAAATGATTGTAGAAGCTTACGCAGCTCTTCTTCTGGCTTTTCTTTCGATGGAAAGGTAGATATACTCTTGTGGCCCGTATATTTTCTATAACATCATAAACTGTTTCCTCACGAATTATTATGTTATGCATTACCAGCAAGAAAGTACGGAATACCATTGCAGAACGCCTTTCCAGTGGCAACTTGAAAGTTCTTGTTCCAGTGTTGGAGAGATTTGTGGTATGCATTTCTTTCATGAAACCTTCACAAAGTTGATTCAGGCATGGCATATGCAAATGTTAGTGAATCATGGCACATGCAGTCTTCTATTCTATTCAGTTACCAAAAACGAGCTTTACTGAAGCATTGGTAGGCCAGTGTGTCAATCTTTCTAATTAGCTATGCTAGTTTCCTATTGGACGAGCCTTGCCTTGCCTTAATGGGATACACCACCATTACAATTCATCTAGTTATTAAAGAGAGAGGGGTTTATGGGATTTTCTAATAGGTTTCACGCTACACTCACGTTTCAGTTTTCACCTCATAAATATACACATGATTCGTATTGACAAATTGAAACAACATAGGGAAACCAGGGAGGTATAACTGACTTGAAGCAGTGAGTAGCTTAGCTCTTGCACGAACACAAAGTTTAACTATGAATCTAATGATCGATTTGTTCCATTTAGTAGCACATTGCCCTTGAAGCAGGTCTAGATTGCATCCATTGATGAACTCTTCCGATTTCTGCAGGAATTCCATCTGACGCTTAATGTGATCTCGCCAGAGACACATTCTACTATTCTAAAAGTAATAGAATCATGTAAGATGCCGTGAATGAGCAAATTATACGCACATGAAGAACCAAGAGCAGCAATCATATGGATCATTCACCACAGGTATGATTATCGAGCTGAGCACTCCCAAGTTCGAGCGTGATAGTAATACCCAAGTAACTTTAACTTGCTCTTCAGTTTGTAAAAAAGTTTTGGTCCTTTTTTGTTGTTGAAACGAATTGATAATCGATATTGAATCATAGTTTGTAGTGTAAATTGTTGTGTTTTTCTTCGTTATAAACCACAATGTAAGACCGTCTTACTGGGTTAGAAGTTGTAAGGCAGGTCAATATTTAGATCCAAATACATATTTAGTGGCATATTTGTAATTCCTTAGTGTTTGAGTTATGTAGTCTACTGATTTGATATAGTTTGACTATCTAGGGTATGTTTGGTTGGCTTGAAAAGGCGTGGAAAGCAACTTTGTTATAGGCTATCTTTGTTATAAGCCCATCTTTCACGTTGACCCGGTATTATAGAATGTGTTTAGTTAGCTAACACAGGAGACCGTACAACTCTTCCCCACTCGGCTATTTGTTGTTGCTTGAAAATAATTACTATTCCACCTTCTACCCCTCGGCTCCCCATCCACTTAGAAGCCCGAAACCCTGTGCGTCAATGAACCTCCTCCATTGTTGTCTCTCCCTCGATTCACTAAGGCAGTTGCCCAGACACCCGCAGCACCAAACCTCGTCAATCTCCCAAAAGAGCTCCACTGGAATATCCTTCCACTTTGTTATCCTCATACAACCACCACTCAAGCTAGCAACGCTGAAAACCATCAAGTTCTCCAAAAAAGAACAATCCCCGAACTAATTTGTATTAGAAAATCAAAAGGGGAATTGGGGTGAGTGTGTGTGCGGAGAAAAATAAAGCAAACTTTACCTTTGAAACTAGAAATGCAGAATGATGTTTGGGAAACTAAGGTTGTGCCATGTAAAAGCTTTTAAGGCTGAGCTCTTTAAATTTTTAAGAAAGCTAGCTAGGGATGAAGAGTAATAGTATAAGGAAGACACAGTGAGTGATTATTGTGAGAATACATTTGGCAATGAATTTTTAAGTGGGGTTAAAAACGTCATTCGCCATTACTATGGCTGTCAGCGCACTAAGGCTGCCATTGCGTATAAATCTGTTTGATTGGGTTTCTAAGTACAATTGTTCAATCTTTTTGTTTGATTGAATTTGTGATGTGAACCTTTGCACATGACAATGGCTAAGCTAAGTCTATGGAACAAAAATTTAGAAAAACAAGGCTGACAAGATAAAGACGATGAAGAAGTGTAGCAGTTGAATAAGTGTAGTGACGACAAAACTCATTTGGTACCTTGGGGGTAGAGAAAATCACTTTTACGTTAGATGAGTGGTTAAAAAGAAAATTTATAGTCCCACTGTCCTGTTTCAAGTGAAACATTTCTAATTAGATACGAGATTTCATATAGTGTTGTGGATAAAGTGGAGAGAATAAATTAAGAGAGATAAATGTTTCTATATAAAAAAAATATGTTATTTAGAGTTGGAATCATAAAGAAAATATCTGTCACTAAGAATGAGATGCATGGAGTATACAATATGCATAGTGAAGCAAATTGGTTCACCACTTCTATGATTAGAGTTGTCAACTGGCCATCCTGGCCCGGCCCAACTCAGCCCATCGTGAAACAAAATGGGCCTCAACTAAGCTCATTGGTTTAAATGGGATTCAATTAGGCCATTTTGTAAACCAGGCCCAGGCCCATCAAAGGCCCACCTTATATAATTAGAATTTTTTTTATAATATAATTAAGTAACTATCCACTAATAATTGTATTTCTCTATTTATGCATGTCATATTGGGCATGAAACACATTAATGTTCTCTATAGCGTTCTAATTTGTTGGATGTCTCTGAATGGACTCAAACTCAAACAGTAATTGTCTAATATCTACACAAGTTCCCAACCAAAATATAATGCAACATTCAATATTGACTCGATCCAAACCTCAATATTGGAGTATTTTTTATCCAAGATGTAAAAAAGATGATTCTGAAGTTTATCTTTAAAAAATATGACATATTCAAACCTCAATATTTGATGAATATTTATAGAATTTTTTTAAATTTGTTACTTTGTTCATATATTTCTAGTTTTAAAAATACCCATCTACTAATAAAAGTAACAATATTGGTTCTTCCTTTAATTATGCACTTACTTTTAGATACAATAAAGAACATGGAAGTGATGCTATGACAAAGTCAGTAAATGAACATAAACACGTTATTTAAATTTAGATTTAATGTAAATGAAATATAAATACAAGTTATATATTTTATTTTGCATATAATATTTTAGCCTCTCCTTGAAATTCATAAATAAAAAATTTAAACAAAGCTCAACACAATTAATTCACGTAAAAGAATTAATGTAACATCCTTGACCAAGGTATGCCCGTTCCCATGGGCGGGGGAATAGTACTTATTTTCATGTGCGAATCTTGTTTATTTTATGTAAAAATTATAATTTGAAGTCATGAATTTAACACACACCAATATTTATGTATACATTAATATTTAAATATGTTTAGATAGGGTTTTGATCTATGAAGATCAGATTTAAATACAAAAACGCAGAACGCGGTCATACGTAGGGCATTTTTAGGTCATAGTTAGTTTATTTTTAGGTCATGCTAACAAAGTATGACCTAAAATGATCTTAACATGACATAAACCCAAATCTTATAATATGACCTAAAACTGCTTAATTATGACCTTCCGTATTTTTGGTTAATTATTGACCATTAGATCATCTAATCCTAGGGCCAAGATTTGGGCTGCATTTTTGGATTCAAACACATACTTATTTTGATCATCTCCTTATTTAGATATGCATATATTTAGTACATTTAGATATTTTTAATTTAAGATGGTCTATTAATAATTTTTTACAATCTAAAACTAAAAATGAATTCACATTTGACTTTGTCTCCATATATATTTATACTGTCTATCATTTAATTTTTTTCACTATTCATTTTTTTCTCTCATTCCACTAACTCATTTTCATTCACATTTTATATTTCGACCCACATTTTATTATAAATATAATATATAAAAGTAAGATTCACATTCCACTATTTTTTTATTTTAAGACTAAAAATGAATTCACATTAACTTTGTCTCCATATGTATTTATATTGTCTCTCATTTCATTTTTACACTATTCATTTTTCTCTCACATTCAACTAACTCATTGTCATTCACATTTTATATTTCGACTCACATTTTACTGTAAAGATAATATATAAAAGTAAGATTCACATTCCGCCATATTTTTGAACTCACTTTTAATTATATTCTTCATTCACATTTTATATTTCGACTCACATTTTACTATAAAGATATTATATAAAAGTAAGATTCACCCACTATTTTTTTGAACTCACTTTTAATTATATTCTTAAAATCGTGTCAAGTCAAAACATGACAAATTTTGTCGAACAAATGGAATATTAACATAAATTTGGCCCCCTATCAAAAATTCCTAGCCCCACCACTGTCCGTCACACTCTATGTGAAGCATTTTTAATTCGGTACGAGATTTTATGTAGTGTTGTTTTGTGATTAAAGTAGAAAGAATAAAGTAAGAGAGTAAGCATAAATAAAGTCAAGAGATAGTTGTTTCTGTATTCAGAAATGTGTCATTTAGAATGGGACATCCTAAAAAAGAAAATATATCACTTATAGTGAGACGGAGAGAGTATATTATTTTTTTCATGATAAAAATGTTGATTGGTCATTTTCCTTTAATTTGAATTTCATGTCAATGCCTGTACAAATTTTCTTTTCCCTTAAAATTAAAGACATTTGAAGGTTGGAAAATTTTCTTTAGTGCTGACTTTTAGTTATTTAAATTCCAGACGTCACACACACATTAAGATTATTCATACTCCGTCCCAGATAATTTGAGACACTTTGACCCGCACGGGTTTTAAGAGATCTAATGGAAATGAGCTTAAAAGGTTGGTGGGATGTGGGTCCTACTTTTAAAGTACTCTATTAGTTTTATAATAAAATGTGAGTAGGAATTAGTTAGTGGAATATGAGATTCACTCCCAAAAATAGTAAAAGTGAAATATAACAAATTATGTGGGACGGTCTGAAATGGAATATTGGGTCAAATTATCTGGGACAGAGAAAGTACTTTATATTTAACTGTACTTACTTATTTTATGCATTTATGTTTTCTTAAGAATAAAGAATAGAATTTTTTGCATAAGTAAGTGACGATGTCTTGATTTCCTACAAGTATCAAAATTCATCAAAGGAAATAAATTTTCGATAATTTATATTGTACTAATATTCTTTCTATCTTAGCAAAATCCATCAAATTAGTTTGCTAAATAAAATAAAAAGAGAATAAGGTAAATTAGACTCTCCTCTGCATTATCTTCTCTGTTACTTTATTTTTTCATTACTTTAGTTATTTATCATTATTTTTTAAAAATAAATGCGTAAAAGCAA
Source organism: Salvia hispanica (assembly GCF_023119035.1). Taxonomy (NCBI): domain Eukaryota; kingdom Viridiplantae; phylum Streptophyta; class Magnoliopsida; order Lamiales; family Lamiaceae; genus Salvia; species Salvia hispanica. Next base: position 18,951,148 of record NC_062967.1, on the reverse strand, counting down.
ATATTGTATATTTAATAGGATAGAAAGAGTAGTACTCTAATCCAATGGCCTTTAAAATGTTGATACAATGAATCACAAAGTGACAAAGACAGCGTAAACTTGATTTTGAAATCTTCTTTAAATTTCATGTTCATGTTTATGGTATTTTTTCGTTTTGACAATAAAATAATTTAAGACGTTTGAAGGTCGACAAATTTATGTAGAGTTGATTTGATTATTTAAAAATCTGGACATCACAAAATATGGAAGACACCAAAAATCATATGTTCTTCAAATTAATTACACCAAGATTATTCCTCATTTATCTTCAATTGTATGGTTTCATATATGTTTATGAATCTATGTATACGTTTTATTACTACTGATCTTATTTGATTAATGTATATACAATATTGAATAGACTAACGAAATTTTATTATGTATTTACTCACTTATAAAAGCAATCTATAATGCAATTTTGGAAATTTATATACTATGACCTACAATTAAGGTAATTTACACAATACTACTATATCTTTTGAATAACTAGCATTTACAGTAAAATCTTACATATTTAAACTATTTTATTTTTACTGTTTATATCTTCTTATTTTTAAATAATGTCATTTAAATTTTTCGTATTACATTTATTAATTTGAATATGATACGAGAACACGAAACTTACAATTTAACACACATAAAATTACTGAATTAGTATGAAAAGTTCGTATCAATGTTTATGTTCGGTTCGTTTATCCCATTAGGCCATTACTGTTATTTTTTTATAATCATGAATTTTTTGTCATGTATTAGTCAGTGTTTATTTTACTAATATTTTGACGTTGAGATTTTAGATATTATTGTAAATTCGAGGGCATATACTATAAATTACACTATTACAGATCACACCACATTTAAATTCACGATTACACCCATATTAAATGGATTTTGTACATAAAAGCGATTTAAAGAAATCAAAATCGATTAATTACTTTCCATATTAAGAATTGAGATCACCGATTTATTTATTTATACCTAAAAACATAGTCTCATTTCCAGATTAGATTTAACAAAACCGTACAGGGGCATTATCGTCAAAACCTTCATCTTCAAGCTCGGGAAATGGCGGATTCCCGCCTAAACAAAGTGCTGATCCCCGCGCTCGAGAAGATCCAGAAAAATGCTTCATGGCGCAAGCATTCCAAGCTCGGCGCAGAGTGCAAATCCGTTATCCAGCACCTCACCTCACCGAATCGGAGCCCTACCGCCGAGGCGTCTTTGCAGCAGGGCGTTGTTCTGGATTTTTCATTGTACGATTCCGAGATCGTGCTCAGTCCAATCATCAACGCACTCTCCACGAGCTACCTCAAAGTTTCGGAGCCTGCTCTTGAAGCGGTCCAGAAATTGATCGCCCGCGGCTACTTGCACGGCGAAGCGGACCCCAGCGGCGGGGCGGAGGCGAAGTTGCTCTCGAAATTGATCGTCTCCGCTTGCAATTGCCACGATTTGGGGGACGAGTATGCGGAGCTGTTGGTGATCAAGTTGCTTCTCTCAGCGGTCACGTCGGTTTCGCTGCAGCTGCATGGTGATTGCCTGCTGCAAGCGGTGAGGACGTGCTATGACTTGTATTTGAATAGTAAGAATGGGGTGAATCAGACGACAGCCAAGGCCTCGTTGATTCAGATGCTAGTTATTGTGTTTAGGCGAATGGAGGCCGATTCTTCTACGGTGCCAATGCAGCCTATTGTGGCCGCGGAGCTTATGGGGCCAGTAGAGAAGGCGGATGTGGATGAGGCATTTGAGATGAAAAATTCAACCGTAGAGGGCACGAATCCGGCAGATTTGTTGGACTCGACGGATAAGGATATGCTGGACGCTAAGTATTGGGAGATCAGCATCTATAAGACGGCATTAGAGGGTAGGAAAGGAGAGTTAGCAGACGGTGAGGGAGAAAGGGATGATGATTTGGTGCGGATTGGAAACAAGTTTAGGAGGGATGCTTTTTTGGTTTTCCGGGATTTGTGTATGCTTTCTATGAAGACTCCACTCAAGGATGCTGCTGCAGATCCCCAAGCAATGAAGGGGAAGATTGTGGCATTGGAATTGCTCAAAATTTTACTGGAAAACGCTGGGGAAATATTTAGGACTAGTGAAAGGTACTTATTTGTTTATTGCATTGTTTCTTCCAAATTATTTAGTTTTACTCCGCTTAATTTATGTATTTGCATATAAATATGATGCCTAAGCATGAATATCTGGCTTACAAGATTAGTGGTAGTCTGTAGAACACTAGAGATGGTGTACATATATAACTGGAGAGAGTGCCGTGCATTTAGCATTAAGATAAGATATGGATATTCTTTGTGCCGGGACTGCATCATCGGGTATAGAAACTATGCTGATATGGTGTTGATTGCTAGAATAGCCTCGCACTCTTTTCTTTTTTTATGAGATAAGATTTGCTTAAATTGGAGGATTCGTATACAGTAGTGAGAATGTAAATTTTCTCTAAATGACTAAATGGGAAATTTCTTATGGAGTTAGCGCAGGTATTATTCAATTCGGAATTTATGACCAAACAACTAAGTGACCCTAATGAGGAGTACTCATTTATACCCATGTCATTAGAGGCTCATCTTATTTCCTGTCCTGTTTGTCTACTAGGTGACACTTTTCCTCGAAATGTACTAATAGAATTGGAAAGTAGTTTAAGAGGACCATATGATATATCCATCCTTTGATATCTGGGAATGGTATAAAAAATGCGAGTGGCTAATTGATTACTTTTTGCTTGTTGAAACTTCCAGTGTTTGCTGTCTAGCAAGCATTTTATGTTCATTTAGTTATATTGCAATAGTAAATGGTTTGCCATGTATTTTTTACATTCTGCATCAGTTGTTCTAGATTTGACTTACCCTAGTTCAGGTTCTCTGTCCTTGAACTAAAAGTGAACACTTCTTAATGCGACCCTTATACAAGTTACTACTAGACCCCTAATGGGTATGGTGTCCCCATGGTATTGTCTTATTAACACCTATACTACTCAGCTCCTCAAGAAGAATTGTTGAGTTTGACAATTGCTCAAAAATATCTTAGTGATCTTTGAGTAGATTCTGCTAGTATAATTAGCATGGCGATGATATATAGTTCCTGTACCAGTTTTGAACTCTCTCGCAGCTCTTCCACCAAGAGCATCCATCTGCTGCTTGTTTCAATTTTATTTTCCAGTTTTCCCATTACTGATTTTTTCTTTCCAGATTTGGCTATTCCCAGTTCACATGCTGATTATTGTCTTTAGTCTTTGTATAGGTTGTTTGAGAACTCTCCCTTTTTCCTTTATAGCTGTTCTATCTTTCTCAGTTTGAATGCAGAGCATCCCTAATTATTTTCATTTGTTAAACAGATTTTTAGATGCTATAAAGCAGTACTTGTGTTTGTCACTATTGAAGAACAGTGCTTCAACTCATATGACCGTTTTCCAGCTCTCATGCTCCATATTTATGAGCCTGGTGTCGCGTTTTAGAGCTGCATTGAAAGCAGAAATCGGGGTATTTTTTCCTATAGTAGTCCTCCGAGTGTTAGAAAACGTTGTGCAACCCAATTTTCAGCAGAAGATGACAGTCCTTCAGTTTCTGGGGAAGCTGTGTGTAGATTCACAGATCTTGATAGAAATATTCCTTAGTTATGATTATGACTGTGATGCTACTTCCAATATATTCACGAGGTAATGACTTGTCCTCTCTTTGTACTTTTCGTCCAACTTATATCTGATATTTTTGAGTCAATACCTTTTTAATCTTTTGTCAAATAACTGCTGGGATTCCAAGTTATGCATGCAAATCATATCATTGCTAAAATTCAACAATCATATGGTCTCTGGTTTCTCTTGTCATTTCATTTTCTATTCCAGAATGGTCAATGGACTACTTAAAACTGCTCAGGGCGTTCCACCTGGGGTTTCAAGCACACTTCAGGTCCTGCAAGATGCTAGTATGAAGCTAGAAGCTATGAAGTGCTTAGTTGCTATCCTAAAATGCATGGGTAACTGGATGGACAAGCAATTGCAAATTGCAGATATTCAGTCATCAAAGAAACTAGATGCTGCAGACAATGGTTCTGATACTGGGAGCCCCCCTCGCCCAAATGACATTATAGATGAGCCAACTAAAAGATCGGACACACAGTCTGAAGCCTCCAGTGAAGTTTCTGATGTTTCAACCCTGGAGCAGTGTCGTGCCTATAGAGCTCGCAAGTCAGAGTAAGCTTGATTTTGAAATCTTCTGCCTAATGGCAAGGAATCTAGGACTTGTTTTGATCTTCATGTCGTTTGGAAATTTCAGGTCAATTTATTATTCCTCCATAAATACGGTGGTCCTCAAGTTCATGATTGAAGAATGTTGGGCTCCAATGCTGGCTGCCTTCAGTGTTCAACTTGACCAAAGTGACGATGAAATTGTGATAGCCCTCTGCTTAGAGGGCTTTCGTCGTGCAATCCATGTCACTGCAGGAATGTCCATGAAAACTCATAGAGATGCTTTTGTGACATCATTAGCCAAGTTTACCTCACTTCACTCACCTGCAGATATCAAAAAGAAAAATATTGATGCAATCAAGGTAAATTTAGTTCTTTGTGCTTGCTGTGTATGATTAATCTTATAATGATATGAGAAAGCCTTCCCATTATTTTTATATTTTAAATTTTTTTTAGCTGTCATTACATTTTGCTCAGTGTCATTCGGTCTATTCTTGTCTTTTTGTTGGAATTATGTGCAACCATTATCTTTTAATCTATTTCCGTGTCCCTAACTTCCCTTTCTTGTTTAGTACCCTATTCTGTAATCTGTATAAAAATTCTTGTTTGTCTATTGATTCATTTTTTTATTGGGGGGTTTTTGGTAGTGTGTAGTTCATTATTCATGGTTACACACCTTACATGGAGTAGAAGCTGGTACTGCATAATTGAATTTTGCTTTTAAGCCCGAGGTCCTTTCTCCTCTCCTTTTTAAAAAAAAAGATATTCTTAAATATATTCTGATTTGGTTAGCTGCGTATTATTTGTGGGATGATAGAGCATGATGTTTCTAAAAACTTTTTAGTTCTGTGTTAAATCTGACTGAAATGATTAATGCTTGTTACTCATGTTCAGCAATTTTCAAGATTTTCTGACTACTCAGGTCCATCTGTGTACATCTAATCCTCGGGTTTTCAGCCTCACTAAGATTGTTGAGATCGTGTAAGTTAATCGTCACCTGATCCTTTACTCTGTACACGTTGACCGCGGAAAAACTTAACTAAATTATTTTTACCATTTTTTACTTATTTGGCCATGCAAGTGACTTCTATTTTGCCCCCTCTTAACAGGCACTACAACATGAACCGCATTAGGACTGTGTGGTCTAAGATTTGGCAAGTACTATCTGATTTTTTTGTGACCACTGGCTGTTCAGAAAATCTTTCTATTGCAATATTTGCAATGGACGCTTTGTGCCAGTTATCAATGAAAGTCTTGGAAAGAGAAGAATTGGCTAACTTTAACTTTCAGAATGAGTTCATGAAGCCTTTTGTAATTGTAATGTGCAAGAGTAGTGCTGTTGAAATCCGAGAATTGATTATCAGATGTGTTTCTCAGGTGGTGTTATCCCAAGTGAATAATGTCAGATCGGGATGGAAGAGCATATTTATGGTACGGAACCTTTAATGTGGATACCAAAGTACTCGTCCCTTTCAATTATTATGGCCTTGGGAAATTTATTTTTAAGTGAAGCTTATGGCGATAAATTTCTCGTTCAACCCTCTGATTCCATTCTTAATTGCAGGTCTTCACAACAGCTGCGTATGATGATCATAAGAACATTGTCCTCCTCTCATTCGAAATAATTAAGAAGATTTTTCGTGATTATTTCACATATATTATTGAAACTGAATCTACTACTTTTACGGACTGCGTAAATTGTTTGGTTGCATTCACCAATACTAGGTTCAACAAAGCAATTAGCCTTAATGCCATAGGTTTACTTCAGTACTGTGCTGAAAGACTTGCCGAAGGAGATCTAAGGAAGGAAGCTCCTGAAGTGGCTTCTCCACCTTCACCTCAAATTGGTAAAGAAAGAAAAAGTGGGGAACCTGCAAAGAGGGTGGACCATCTCTATTTATGGCTTCCTTTGTTGGCAGGTAATGATGTCTTTTTTTTTAAGTTGAAACTGATTTCACCCAAAACTACACTTTTTTGTCCCTGCATATGCAGAGTATGATTAATTCAAGTAAAATAAAGTATCTCTCTCTCCCCAGGTTTATCTGACCTGAGCTTTGACCCCAGTCCTGAAATCAGGGAGGGTGCCTCACGAATACTATTTGGTACTTTGCGTAACTATGGGCATCACTTTTCCCTAGCCTTGTGGGAGAAGGTGTTTGAATCTGTCCTTTTTAGTATATTTGATGAGTCTGCGCACATAGATAATGGTGAGATGGAGGAACTCAATCAAGATTCATGGATGCATGAGTTGTGCACATTGGCTATGCAATTAGTCGTAGATCTTTTTGTTAATTTCTATGATACGATCAATCCCCTTCTGAAGAAGGTGCTGATGCTACTGGTCAGCTTTATCAAGCATCGTCATCAAAGCCTTGCTATTATTAGTATTACTGGTTTCGTTCGCCTAATTAGCAATGCTGGGGAGATGCTCTCTGAAGACAAGTGGTTGGATGTGGTTTCATTTCTCAAAGAAGCGTTAAATGAAACATGTCCGGATTTTTCCTTTATCCTTGATGACAATAGCACAACAGAGGCCTGGGGAGATGATGTGAATGAGAGCAGTCATGATGAATCTGCCGAGGCAATCACCTCCAATGTTGATTCAGATAATAACTTAGGGAGTCATCGTCTGTACGCAGCTATATCCGATATCAACTGCCGATCTGGAATTCAGCTTTTACTATTACAGGTAGGTACTATCATAAGTTCTGTTTGTAGCCCATTCCGGTTATTTAAGTCTGACAAGAACTCTTACATGGAATATGGCAGGCTATAGAGGATGTCTACAATATGCACAGAGCTCGATTATCGTATAAAAACATTTTTATCCTTTTCGACGTCGTGCATGCTGTGGCATCTCATGCTCGCAATATAAATAGCAATGGAGTGCTACGTCAAAAGCTCAAAGAACTCGGGTCCGTGATGCAAATGGACGATCCTCCTCTACTTCGCCTTGAGACTGAGTCTTACATGAATTGCCTCAAATTTCTGCAGAATCTTGCACTTGATAGACCACTTAGTTATGAGGAGTCAGAAGTGGAGTCTTATCTTGTCAACCTCTGCCAAGAGGTCTTGCAGTTCTACATTGTAGTTGCCTGCTCGGGACATCTTCCCGGCTCATCTCTCGACAGGCAACCACAGTGGACGATACCACCAGGATCTGGAAGACGAACAGAACTGGCTGCACGAGCACCTCTTATCGTTGCTGTTCTAAAGGCTATAGGTACCTTAGGAGATTCGTCATTCCATAAGAACTTGTCTTGCTTCTTTCCATTGCTTTCGAGCTTGATAGGTTGTGAACACTTTTCAAATGAGGTCCAACTCGTGCTGAGTGATGTACTCCACTCATCAGTGGGTCCAATTCTCCTACGTTCGTGTTGACCTCTGGCCCACACCTTTTTTTCAGTTGTATGATAAATTTTTTTCTTACAAAAGTATAGGCTATTAGTGTGATATTTGAGCTTTTGAGAACTGATTTCGAGAGGAGAAGGGAAATGTCATCATGCAATAAATCTATATTTGGAGGAGGCGGATTTTTATGTGGAAAAGGCAGAAAGTGAGCGAGAAACATAAAAAAAAATCGAAGTTAAAAAGTCTAACTTGGATTATAGTTCCTCCGTCCCATTAAATATGCAACATTTGGAAATTAGTACAAGTTTTTATATAGAGTTGTTTTGTGAATTAATGAAGAGAGAGTAAAGTAAGAGAGATGAAAAAGTAGAGATAGAGATGTTTCTATTTTAGGAAACGTTTTATTTTTATTGGGACAAACTAAAAAGAAAAACGTTTCATTTTTAATGAGACAAAGAGAGTACAATACAACTGGACTTAAACATATTAAAATTTCCAATTATTCCCTGTAACCTAATTAATATAACAACAAATATTATTGACGGATTGTCGATTAGATATCCATGGCTAATTGCTGAAATTAATTTCTTATATTTCCTCAATTCAATTTAAAGTGGATTTTTTTTGGCACAAATTTTTATAGAGTTGAGTTGTGTGTAAAATAGAGAAAAATATAAAATAGCAAATGGAATAAAGTTTTTATTATTAGAAACATATCATTTTGAGTGGGACTAAAGGAGCAATAAATTTATCGATAGACTCAATCCATTGGTAATTCAACAAGTTGTCAATTCAGTCCGGCCACATCTTTATCTCTTTTTATTTTTCTCCCATGACATTGGCAAATCACAATGCTATCACCCTCTATACACATCTCTCCAATGAATTTGCACTATTCACTACTCCCTCCGTCCACTTGTAAGGTTTAAATGATATATGAGTGGAATAGAGTTAGTGGCAAGTTGGATCTCTTTACCATTTGTACTAATTATGAACGGCAGATGCATCATATTCGCATATGTATGTCGTAATAATAGAATTAATGACCCTTCTGTTCATTATTTCTATTACTGATATCTCTGTTTTAATCTGTTTAATAAGAGTATGCATTTTCTTATCTGGGAAATATTTTCCTCTCTATAAGGGAGACCCGTTCTTACTGACAATACATTAGTTACTCTATTTTTAATATCTCACTTATTTGACATTATACATTAAAACTCGTGTATCAATTAAAAATGCATACGTATAAAGAGGGAGTAGTAATTAATTGGAAATGCTCTAAGTATCTAACTCCCAAATTTGAACCGATTCCGTAAAGGGGTGAGATCCCCAGCTGTGTATAAAAACACCAAATGCTGCGCTCACATATATATATATGAACAAAACGCAACTTCTCTCCTCTTTCTCTATCTTCCATTTTTTTAATATTTTATTCTTATTTTTATACTTTAAATAATGAAGCCACTATATGAATCGAATAATAAACTCTAAAATATTTAAAATATTTTATTTTATTTTATTCTTTCGTTCAAGTACTAAAATATTTGTGAAATCTTCAGATCTTATGAGCTAAATAATAATTTCAAGAATAATTACTATATACTTAATATCTAAATATATCTAAAGTATTCTTGTTTTTAAAAATATAAAAACAAGAATAAATATATCCAAATAAAAAGAAAGGAGGTGAAGAAGATTGCGTCTCTACTCTCTATCAATATCTTCATTTTTAAAGGTATAAAAAGGAAAATAGAGAAAGAGGAGAGAAGCTGCGTTTTTTTCAAATATATGTTCATTTTGAGCACAATATTTGGTGTTGTGTTTTAATACACAGCAGGGATCTCACCCCGTTAATCTCTGGAGGTGGATCCCCTACTGTGATTTAAATCACAACATAGAATGTTGTGCTTAGAGATTCCGGTTTACCCGCCCGTGCTTCCCGTTTACACTCCCGCCCCGGCCCCGCTTTTGTTCAAACAGGTTCCAGCCCCGGGACGTGGCCCCGGGATTGGCCACCGGATAGCCGTTTTGGGATTTTCAGCATTTTTTTTAAAATTTGTTTTTTAAATTTTAAAAAAACAAATTTTTTTTTTTACTTTCCAAAAAATTTTATCCGTTTTTTCCCCCTTTTATTTTTTTTTAATTTTTTTTTCCCCCAAAATTTACATTTTTCATCTTAAATACCCCCCTTTTCCCCACCAAAAAATTTTACACCACACTACACAATTCTCATCTAAATTTTTATCAATTCTCAAACTTTCACTCTTACAAAAAAAAATCCGGCTCCCGGGGATCACCCCCCGGTTTCCCCCGGTTGTAAAACCCCCGGTGGGTTTCCCCGAGTTATTCCCCTCAAAAAAGCAATTTCCCCCTCCCAAAACCCCAAAGGGTTTTCAAGTTGGGTTGGGTACCGGGCCTTTCCCGGTGGGCACCAAGATTCCCCCGATGGGGGGGTACGGGTGGACACCCAACCCGGATCCCGGGGGGCCTCAAAGTTCCCCTGGGACCCCCTCCCCTTTCCCCTGGGCCCAACCCCCTACCTCCGGGGGAGATGGATCAATTAAAAACCCATTTGATCTTCCTCCGAAGATCCAGGGTTTGGGGGAAAAAAAACCCGGGGGAGGGTTTTGGGGTGCCGCTCTCGCCGGGTACAATGTATACCGGCCCAAATTTTCCATCATGCGCAAGAGAGAATGGTGCGCAAGCCATATTCGAGCCAACGACGAAATCCAAAAGTTCCGGGGGATTACCTCAAGAAGAGCGGATGGCGGGGAGCGGCAAGAGCGAGCTTGACATCATCGGTGCCGCCTTGGCGACCTACCAATCCATGAATTTGAAACCGTTCAAGTACCTCGGTTGTTGGCGGGAGTCGCGCCATCATCCGAAGTATAAGGGAGCGTAGTATCCTCCTCGGCCAAACGGTTGAGGTCGGTAGCCCTATCCGACAAGCGCCTCCGATGAGGCGGCTACCCGGCTTGCCGGAACTAACTTGGGTAGCCGAGCTGGACAGCGTTCCTGAGCGCAAGGAAGGAAAAGAGCGATGGCCAACCACCGTCGCGCTCCGCTCTATCCGCCCCCAATCCCGCTCCCGCTCCTGCTCCTTTGTGCCACCTCAACCCCGACCAACTCGTTGTGGACCCTCTTGGTCGACTCGTACGGCCGATGAGTCAACATGACTCCCAGACCAACTTGCAACACATGTGGCAGATGATACGAGGGTCTCGAAGAACATTGGGGCTAGAGGACTAGTCTTCCACGAGGGTATTTTTTAGTCTTTAATTATGTAATTTTAATTTGTAAGATTTTTTTATGTATTTTTTATATTTTATTTTATTTTTATATTTTATAAATGTTTTTATTATTTTAATTATTTTAATTGAATAATAGAATGGTGGGACCTTTGAGCTTGTCCTTGCAGGAAGAGCATGAGTATGAGTGTTGTGCTCTTGCCTAAGAGCGAGGAGTAAAAGTGGGTCCGGGCCCACGTCCGTGCTCTTGCCAAAGAGCACGGATGTGAATGCTCTTAACACGCAAAACTTTAGGAATAAAACGCAACATCCTTTCATTCTCTCTCTTCTTTTTTTAAATTAATTTTGTCATCCTTCTCTTTCCCTTTTTTTTCAATATATCCATTCTTGTTTTATACTTTAAATTACTGAAATCTTAAGTATACGATTATATGAATTTTTGGAATTTATTTCGACATCATGGTGGAAAATATGAGGAGCCAACATACGAATTATAGCGCAGAGCGGCAAATCGCACGGACGCTTTGGGTGGCACGCCGAATAATAAAAAATATGCAAAAAATGAGAAACGAGATAAAAGACTTTAATTAGGGTGTATGCATGCTAATTAGTAGTTCTCTCGCGCTAATTGTGGTGTTAGTAGGTCTCTCGTCAGTTGTTTTGTGAGACTCTAATTTTAGAACAAGGATTTATCAAGTTGCAAGATCTTGTTAAGCGAACGAAGTAGACATTCTTTTAAGTTTTAAGTATCGTTCATGAAAAATTATGGGCTTTGTACCCGATGATGCTTAAATGCTTCGACATGAAATGAATGATTGTCATGTGATGCACTATTTTTAGCACTAAATAAACACTGCAAGTATCGAGTATATATAGTATAGCTAAAGGTCGATGCTAGAATATCGAACACGGGAAAACAAACACAAAGTGTCTATCCTCTACTAAAACTCAATTCTTATCTACGGAGAACCGAAAGATTTTGAAAACTTTTGAAAGCGAGAAAATATTTGAAAGCAAATAACGATTAGATGCAAATAAATCACGGAGATAAAAGTATAGAGATAAGGGAATTCCGGGAGTTGTGCGTTCACGGTTATGGTTATACAAATTCCAAACTACGATACCCTATACGAGTTATTGCTTTGATAGAACGAGTCACCTAGCTTATGCTCATGCGATACAAACGTTGATTACAATATTAGGGTTGTCAATCCTAACACGTAACTCCAAAAAGCTCCTAAGACCCTTGAAAAGTCATCACTCTCATACGGTGTCGTTTTAAGGGAAGCTAAAGTGCGTCTACTAAGTGAACCTAACTCGCTAGAACTCTCTCACAGTTATGAAACAAGTTGTATTAAATCATACATAATTGTGTCACTCAATCATGTAGCATCAAGATTAATTAGGGAAGAAACAAAGTAAAAACAAAACGGATATTAAATAGAAACTGGAATTATATAACCAAAACTAACACATCCCTAGAATCCTATGAGTTTAGTTACACATAATGGAATAAGCTAAACACATAGATTGAAGGGAAGACAATTTGAACATAAAACTAAGCAAATAAAATCCGTAGGTTGACTCCTTGTCGTTCTTGATGTTTTTGAAATCCTTCTTCAACTCCTTGCACAATGACGTATTCTATCTTTTAATCTCGGGAATTTATGTTGCAAAAGAAGCTCTAGGATTAGGGTTGGAGGAGGAGTCTTGGAGACTCCCTTTTTGGGGGCTATGGAAGGGTGAATTCTATGAATTAGGTTATGGGGTCTATATAGGCTTGAGAACGATGTCCAAATTTTGTTTACATTCTATGTAATTTTGGCCCTCGAGTTTGTTTTTCTTAAGAATTCGGAAAGAGGATTGAGTGACATTTTGACGATTTAGTTTGCCGCAAAACGAATATTTACTATTTGTCATAAACTTATGTAATGAAATTGAAGAGATTAACCATAAAACTTTTCAAATTCTCACAAGCTGTAAAATTAAAATTTTGTACCCTCAAGCAAAGGTCAATACGCATTAAAATTTTAACATTTTTACTTGTCACAACACCGACGAATAGTCCGGAGACATGAGCATGGCATGGCCGCCAAATGTTGCCTAAGCACGACCATCAGATTTGCATTATCGAGAATCTTGTTTCTACAACTACTCCCATAACAATGTTCATGGATTGATAACTAGACCAAGCTATCTCGTAAGTTGTTTGGACTTAAACTCGTAATTTCTTAGGATTATTGTCCCCACGCATGGGTGGCGATAATATTGGAAACTACTTTCTAGTCCATACTATTTACATATGAGAAGTTCACTTATACGAACTCGCTATTTCTTAGGATTATTGTCCCCACAACATGGGTGACGATAAGATTAAGAAATTAGCTTCATAAGTTGTGGACTAATCGATGGAGACAATATAAAAACTTAGTTCGTAATTATCGCTTAGATATTTGAGCTATGGATGAAAATAGTACTCCCTCCGTCCCGCTTAAGAGAACACGTTTTCCTTTTTAGTTTGTCCCAACAAAGATGATACATTTCTTTTTCCTGAAATTTTTTTTTTCTCCAATTAATACACTCAACCATTTTTTCTCACTCCTATTAAAATATCCATCTTTCTTTATCTCTTTACTTTAATATTTACACCCACCTTTTTTCTCTCCAATTAAACACTTTAACCAATAATTCCTAAAATCTCGTGCCAGCTAAGAAATGTGTCATCCTAGCCGGGACGGAGGAGTATAATAACATCATGGTTTAGTCGTTATCGTGTCGTGTCAAGCTAACTTACTATCATTAACGAGATATGACTTTTTTGGGTACACGATAACACGCCGAACCGACACGAACCCGTTGGGTTGGGACACGATAAGAACCCGATGGTTCGGGTTGGGTTGGGACACGATTGGGTTGAGTCGATAATGGGTTGACACGATAATGAGCCAATCCGTATGATTTGTGATCCTACCTTGAAGGGACCAAAGTATCATGGGCTTAACTTGAGCTGGTGGTCACACAACGTATTTTGCCTATAGGGTTGTAGTTTCAAATAGACCCAATCACCAATGACAACTGACGGTCGGAGCGGTGCCGATCATGATGTATATTAGGCTGAGTTTAGGGTTAAGCCGAAATTTTGCCAAGTCATGCCTTCGGCATGCCACATGGGATAAGTTTTACGGAAATATGCCACCGAGTCGGGTAGTTTGAGAAATTTGCACGATCCGATAAAGTTCGTGACTTTAGCGCAACTTTTATAGTTTGTGGGAAAAGCCAAACTTTCTCCAAAGTTTATAACTTTTTAGGCAATTTGCCCTTTAAGATTTTCACTGTTGTTTCATTGTTGAAGTACTTTGATATTAAATTTACTTTTTATATTCTAGAGTTCATTCTCTATATATTTCCCTAATTATAGTTTGTTGGAATAAACACAAAATTCCCAAAATACAAACTCCCAACTGCATGCATAAATTTAGGGATGTCAAACGGGCCAATCCACTCGGGTTATCGTTGCTGGGTGCGGGCTTTGGCAAATTTTTTAGGTTGTGAATTTTTAACCCTAATCCACTATTCGGGCCAAAAAGCTTATGGAAAAACTCAATAAAAATTATCTAAAAAATTGCTACTTTAAAAGTGTATTTTTTTAACATAATGGAATAAGGAAAATATCTTATGATTCTTATCTAGTGACTCTTCAGACTCTTACAACGTCTATGATTCTATCATTAGCTAGCTCAATCATCTAAATATTGCAACAATTTTAATTAAATGTTAACATATTCTCCATCCATCTACGAAAAATACACAAGATTGTAAATGATACGAGTTTTAATGGATTGTGGGGTACATATTTAAAATGATACGTAGGGTTGATATTGGTTGAAATTTTTTTTTCAACTTAATCTATTTTGTTGGACGAACCAAAATGACAAAATTCATCTATTTTTTGTGGACGGAAGGAGTATATAATAGAATAAAAAGGGCTTACACTATCAAAATTTAGTGGAAATAAAAAAATTAATTAAAAAACGGGTGGAGCATAGCATCGAAAACCAAACTCAATACTTAACATAGCAACATATCTAGGAAAATAACACTCTAAACTTTCTGGAACAAATTGAAAAAATAAAAAATAGGTAATTATATGTGGCCACATTATGACGGGCCATAAATTGGTTTAGTGAAAAGAAAATCGATTTATGTATAATTCGATTTACTGCCCGTTAATATTACTATTACGTATCCTTTAGTAACGTTTTGAATAACTAGTATTAACACTCGTGCTATGCACGGGATATAAGAATTTTAAAAAATGAATATACAATAAAATGAATAGATAGAAAATATGTGTAAGTAAGATCAAAGTGTAAAAATCATATAATTGAAATAAGCAAATATCTCAACAAATGTGATAAAAAAAATATATCCATGTACATCCATTTTGATTAACGATAGACGAACAAATGATACTATATGGTCGTCCATGAATTAGTTTGATCGGAACAATACCACTCTTAGCTATTGAACTTTGGAACCGATACACTGCATTAGCTACACAAAAATAAATTAAAATTAGTAAGTTCAAACACAAAATTATTATAATCGAAATTTGTGATCTACATTTAATTTATAACAAACTATCTGCTTAAAAATAATGCAGATAATTTTAAAAAAACATCTCATAATATTCTTATATACAATATATTAAATAAAAACATGCCGAAATATAAGAAATATAAAAGCCTCCCAAATATAAGAAATAAAACTACAACCAAATATATTAAAATCAATGGTGCAAATGGAGTATGAAATAACTTAAAATCTCATATTAAAACAGCCCAAATAGATGAAAACCATGAACCAATTGTAAATTAAATAGCAACCCAATAACAATAAAATAGGCCCAAATGAAATTTTTATTAGCACTAAATAAACTTGCAAGTATACAAAATATATATAGTATAGTTAATGGTCACTACAGGATATAGAACACGGGGAAAACAAACACAAATTGTGTACCTTCTTCTACTATTTGGAAAACCGAAAGATTTAAAAATTTTGAAAATAAAAACTTGTAAAAATAGAAATAAACAACTAGCGAGATAAAACATATATGAGATAAGGGAATTCCAGGGATGTGCTTTCAACTGTTATGGTTATACAAATTCCAACTACAACACGTTCATATTTCGTAGGGACAGTCACCTAAGTTTTGCCCATGGGGCACAAGCGTAGATTACATACACTAGGGGGCGTCAATCCTAGGTTTTTAACTCCCCGACTCCTAAGACCCTGAAAAATCCACTCATAACGGGTCATTTTAAAGGAGAAAATTTAATTGTTTAACTCC
>NC_062967.1:18882136-18934862 GCF_023119035.1 Salvia hispanica | reverse complement strand
TTTAAGTCTGACAAGAACTCTTACATGGAATATGGCAGGCTATAGAGGATGTCTACAATATGCACAGAGCTCGATTATCGTATAAAAACATTTTTATCCTTTTCGACGTCGTGCATGCTGTGGCATCTCATGCTCGCAATATAAATAGCAATGGAGTGCTACGTCAAAAGCTCAAAGAACTCGGGTCCGTGATGCAAATGGACGATCCTCCTCTACTTCGCCTTGAGACTGAGTCTTACATGAATTGCCTCAAATTTCTGCAGAATCTTGCACTTGATAGACCACTTAGTTATGAGGAGTCAGAAGTGGAGTCTTATCTTGTCAACCTCTGCCAAGAGGTCTTGCAGTTCTACATTGTAGTTGCCTGCTCGGGACATCTTCCCGGCTCATCTCTCGACAGGCAACCACAGTGGACGATACCACCAGGATCTGGAAGACGAACAGAACTGGCTGCACGAGCACCTCTTATCGTTGCTGTTCTAAAGGCTATAGGTACCTTAGGAGATTCGTCATTCCATAAGAACTTGTCTTGCTTCTTTCCATTGCTTTCGAGCTTGATAGGTTGTGAACACTTTTCAAATGAGGTCCAACTCGTGCTGAGTGATGTACTCCACTCATCAGTGGGTCCAATTCTCCTACGTTCGTGTTGACCTCTGGCCCACACCTTTTTTTCAGTTGTATGATAAATTTTTTTCTTACAAAAGTATAGGCTATTAGTGTGATATTTGAGCTTTTGAGAACTGATTTCGAGAGGAGAAGGGAAATGTCATCATGCAATAAATCTATATTTGGAGGAGGCGGATTTTTATGTGGAAAAGGCAGAAAGTGAGCGAGAAACATAAAAAAAAATCGAAGTTAAAAAGTCTAACTTGGATTATAGTTCCTCCGTCCCATTAAATATGCAACATTTGGAAATTAGTACAAGTTTTTATATAGAGTTGTTTTGTGAATTAATGAAGAGAGAGTAAAGTAAGAGAGATGAAAAAGTAGAGATAGAGATGTTTCTATTTTAGGAAACGTTTTATTTTTATTGGGACAAACTAAAAAGAAAAACGTTTCATTTTTAATGAGACAAAGAGAGTACAATACAACTGGACTTAAACATATTAAAATTTCCAATTATTCCCTGTAACCTAATTAATATAACAACAAATATTATTGACGGATTGTCGATTAGATATCCATGGCTAATTGCTGAAATTAATTTCTTATATTTCCTCAATTCAATTTAAAGTGGATTTTTTTTGGCACAAATTTTTATAGAGTTGAGTTGTGTGTAAAATAGAGAAAAATATAAAATAGCAAATGGAATAAAGTTTTTATTATTAGAAACATATCATTTTGAGTGGGACTAAAGGAGCAATAAATTTATCGATAGACTCAATCCATTGGTAATTCAACAAGTTGTCAATTCAGTCCGGCCACATCTTTATCTCTTTTTATTTTTCTCCCATGACATTGGCAAATCACAATGCTATCACCCTCTATACACATCTCTCCAATGAATTTGCACTATTCACTACTCCCTCCGTCCACTTGTAAGGTTTAAATGATATATGAGTGGAATAGAGTTAGTGGGTGGTGGGATCTCTTTACCATTTATACTAATTATGAACTGGAGCTCTTATTCGCAAAGGACTAAAATAGAAAAAATGAGACTTCTGTTCACATTTCTACGAAAGTTCTCTCTGTTTTAATCTGTTTAATAAGAGTATGCATTTTCTTATCTGGGAAATATTTTCCTCTCTATAAGGGAGACCCGTTCTTACTGACAATACATTAGTTACTCTATTTTTAATATCTCACTTATTTGACATTATACATTAAAACTCGTGTATCAATTAAAAATGCATACGTATAAAGAGGGAGTAGTAATTAATTGGAAATGCTCTAAGTATCTAACTCCCAAATTTGAACCGATTCCGTAAAGGGGTGAGATCCCCAGCTGTGTATAAAAACACCAAATGCTGCGCTCACATATATATATATGAACAAAACGCAACTTCTCTCCTCTTTCTCTATCTTCCATTTTTTTAATATTTTATTCTTATTTTTATACTTTAAATAATGAAGCCACTATATGAATCGAATAATAAACTCTAAAATATTTAAAATATTTTATTTTATTTTATTCTTTCGTTCAAGTACTAAAATATTTGTGAAATCTTCAGATCTTATGAGCTAAATAATAATTTCAAGAATAATTACTATATACTTAATATCTAAATATATCTAAAGTATTCTTGTTTTTAAAAATATAAAAACAAGAATAAATATATCCAAATAAAAAGAAAGGAGGTGAAGAAGATTGCGTCTCTACTCTCTATCAATATCTTCATTTTTAAAGGTATAAAAAGGAAAATAGAGAAAGAGGAGAGAAGCTGCGTTTTTTTCAAATATATGTTCATTTTGAGCACAATATTTGGTGTTGTGTTTTAATACACAGCAGGGATCTCACCCCGTTAATCTCTGGAGGTGGATCCCCTACTGTGATTTAAATCACAACATAGAATGTTGTGCTTAGAGCATCTGCTCGTTGACACAGATGCCGTCCGTGCTTCCGCCGCTACACTCTCGCCGCTGGCACGGCGCTGCTCGATGCATCGAGCACGTCTGAGCACACTGACGTGGCGCAACGGGATTGGCCAACGGCATAGCCGTTGGCATTTTCAGCATTTTTTCAAATTCGTTTTTAATTTAAAAAATCAAATTTTTTTTTTCCACTTTCCAAAAAATTATATCCGTTTTCTTCCCACTTTTATTTTTTTTTCAATTTTTTTTCCCAAAATTCACATTTTTCATCTATAAATACCCCCACTTCCACACCAAAAATTTCACACCACACTACACAATTCTCATCTAAATTCTCTCATCAATTCTCAATCTTTCACTCTTACAAAAAAATATCCGGCTCCGGCGATCACCCTCCGGCTCCCGCGGTTGTAACCACGATTGGTTCAGCTCAGAGTTATTCCCTAGTCCGAAAACGCAATTCTCGGCCCCTCCTCAAACCCAAGGTTCTCAAGTTCCGGGTGGCTACCGGCCTTACCCAGTGGACGACCAAGATTCCCTCGATGGGCGATACGGGTGGACACCCGAACCCGGATCGGGCGGCTCTCAAACTGTTCCTCCTCGTACTCCTACTCCTCTTCCTCGTGGCACCCGAACCCCGTACACTCCGGCGGAGATGGATCAATTATTCAAAACCTATTTGATCATCTCCGAAGATCCCGAGGTTGGCACGAACCAAACCGGGGATAGGTTTTGGTGGCGCGTCTCTCGTCGGTACAATGTATACCGGCCGGCTGAAACCATCATGCGCAATGAGAGAATGGTGCGCAATGCCATATTCAGAGCCAACGACGAAATCCAAAAGTTCCAGGGGTATTACCTCCAAGAAGAGCGGATGGCGGGGAGCAGCAAGAGCGAGCTTGACATCATCAGTGCCGCCTTGGCGACCTACCAATCCATGAATTTGAAACCGTTCAAGTACCTCAGTTGTTGGCAGGAGTCGCGCCATCATCCGAAGTATAAGGGAGGCGTAGTATCCTCCTCCAGCAAACGGTTGAGGTCGGTAGCCCTATCCGACAGCGCCTCCGATGAGGCGGCTACCCAGCTTGCCGGAACTAACTTGGGTAGCCCTGACGCTGGACCGAGCAGTTCTCGCCGGCCGCAAGGAAGGAAAAAGGCGATGGCCAACCACCGTCGCGCTCCGACTCTATCCGCCCCCAATCCCGCTCCCGCTCCTGCTCCCTTTGTGCCACCTCAACCCCCGACCAACTCGTTGTGGACCCTCTTGGGTCAACTCAATACGGCCGATAGGTCTAACATGACTCCCGACCAACTTGCAACACATGTGGCAATGATACGGGGTCTCCGAAGAACATTGGGGCTAGAGGACTAGTCTTCCACGAGGGTATTTTTTAGTCTTTAATTATGTAATTTTTAATTTGTAAGATTTTTAATTATGTATTTTTTATATTTTAATGTATTTTTATATTGTAGAAATGTTTTTATTAATTGAAGTATTTAAATTGAATAATAGAATGGTGGGACCTTTGAGCTTGTCCTTGCAGAAGAGCATGAGTATGAGTGTTGTGCTCTTGCCTAAGAGCAGGGAGTAAAAGTGGATCCGGGCCCACGTCCATGCTCTTGCCAAAGAGCACGGATGTGGATGCTCTTAACACACAAAAGTTTAGGAATAAAACGCAGCATCCTTTCATTAATCATTCTCTCTTATTTTTTATTTTTTATTTATATTGTCATCCTTCTCTTTCCCTCTTTTTTCACTATATCCATTCTTGTTTTATACTTTAACTAACTGAAATCTTAAGTATGCGCTTATATGAATTTTTGAAATTTATTTCGACATCGTGGTGGAAAATATGAGGAGCCAACATACGAATTATAGGCGCAAGCGGCCGGCGTCGCACGCGACGCTTTGGGTGGCCGCCGAATAATAAAAAATATGCAAAAAATGAGAAACGAGATAAAAGACTTTAATTAGGGTGTATGCATGCTAATTAGTAGTTCTCTCGCGCTAATTGTGGTGTTAGTAGTTCTCTCGCCAATTGTTTTGTGAGACTCTAATTTTAGAACAAGGATCTATCAAGTTGCGAGATCTTGTTAGCGAACGAAGTAGACTTTCTTTTAAGTATCGTTCATGAAAAGTTATGGGCTTTGTACCCAATGATGCTTAAATGCTTCGACATGAAATGAATGATTGTCATGTGATGCACTATTTTTTAGCACTAAATAAACCTGCAAGTATACAGAGTATATATAGTATAGCTAAAGGTCAGTACCGGATATCGAACACGGGGAAAACAAACACAAAGTGTCTATCCTCTACTAAAACTCAATTACTATCTGGAGAACCGAAAGATTTTGAAAACTTTTGAAAACAGAAAATATTTGAAAGCAAATAACAGTTAGATGCAAATAAATCACGGAGATAAAAGTATAGAGATAAGGGGAATTCCAGGGATGTGCGTTCACAGTTATGGTTATACAAATTCCAAACTACAATACCCTAGCACAGTTATTACTTTGATAGAACGAGTCACCTAGCTTATGCTCATGCGATACAAACGTTGATTACAATATTAGGGTTGTCAATCCTAACACGTAACTCCAAAAAGCTCCTAAGACCCTTGAAAAGTCATCACTCTCAATTAACAGTGTCGTTTTAAGGGAAGCTAACTGTAGCGTCTACTAAGTGAACCTAACTCGCTAGAACTCTCTCACAGTTATGAAACAAGTTGTATTAAATCATACATAATTGTGTCACTCAATCATGTAGCATCAAGATTAATTAGGGAAGAAACAAAGTAAAAACAAAACGGATATTAAATAGAAAACTGGAATTATATAACCAAAACTAACACATCCCTAGAATCCTATGAGTTTAGTTACACATAATGGAATAAGCTAAACACATAGATTGAAGGGAAGACAATTTGAACATAAAACTAAGCAAATAAAATCCGTAGGTTGACTCCTTGTCGTTCTTGATGTTTTTGAAATCCTTCTTCAACTCCTTGCACAATGACGTATTCTATCTTTTAATCTCTGGGAATTTATGTTGCAAAAAGAAGCTCTAGGATTAGGGTTGGAGGAGGAGTCTTGGAGACTCCCCTTTTTGGGGGCTATGGAAGGGTGAATTCTATGAATTAGGTTATGGGGTCTATATAGGCTTGAGAACGATGTCCAAATTTTGTTTACATTCTATGTAATTTTGGCCCTCGAGTTTGTTTTTTTTAAGAATTGCAGAAAGAGGATTGAGTGACATTTTGACGATTTAGTTTGCACTGCAAAACAGAATATTTACTATTTGTCATAAACTTATGTAATGAAATTGAAGAGATTAACCATAAAACTTTTCAAATTCTCACAACTGTAAAATTAAAATTTTGTACCCTCAAGCAAAGGTCAATACGCATTAAAATTTTAACATTTTTACTTGTCACAACACCGACGAATAGTCCAGAGACCGCAGCATGGCATGGCCGCCAAATGTTGCCTAAGCACGACCATCAGATTTAGCATTACAGAATCTTGTTTCTACAACCTACTCCCATAACAATGTTCATGGATTGATAACTAGACCAAGCTATCTCGTAAGTTCTGTTTGGACTTCTGAAACTCGTAATTTCTTAGGATTATTGTCCCCACAGCATGGGTGGCGATAATATTGGAAACTACTTTCTAGTCCATACTATTTACATATGAGAAGTTCACTTATACGAACTCGCTATTTCTTAGGATTATTGTCCCCACAACATGGGTGACGATAAGATTAAGAAATTAGCTTCATAAGTTGTGGACTAATCGATGGAGACAATATAAAAACTTAGTTCGTAATTATCGCTTAGATATTTGAGCTATGGATGAAAATAGTACTCCCTCCGTCCCGCTTAAGATAACACGTTTTCCTTTTTAGTTTGTCCCAACTAAGATGACACATTTCCTTTTTTGGAAACTTTCTCTCTCCAATTAATACACTCAACCATTTTTGCTCACTCCTATTAAAATATCCATCTTTCTTTATCTCTTTACTTTAATATTTACACCCACCTTTTCTCTCTCCAATTAAACACTTTAACCAATAACTCCTAAAATCTCGTGCCAGCTAAGAAATGTTTCATCTTAGCCGGGACGGAGGGAGTATAATAACATCATGTTTTAGTCGTTATCGTGTCGTGTCAAGCTAACTTACTATCATTAACAGATATGACTTTTTTTGGGTACACGATAACACGCACGAACCTGACACGAACCCGTTGGGTTGGGACACGATAAGAACCCGATGGTTCGGGTTGGGTTGGGACACGATTGGGTTGAGTCGATAATGGGTTGACACGATAATGAGCCAATCCGTATGATTTGACAGTCCTACCTTGAAGGGACCAAAGTATCATGGGCTTAACTTCAGAAACTGGTGGTCACACAACGTATTTTGCCTATAGGGTTGTAGTTTCAAATAGACCCAATCACCAATGACAAACTGACGGTCGGAGCGGTGCCGATCATGATGTATATTAGCTGAGTTTAGGGTTAAGCCAGAAATTTTGCCAAGTCATGCCTTCGGCATGCCACATGGGATAAGTTTTTACGGAAATATGCCACCGAGTCGGGTAGTTTGAGAAATTTGCACGATCCGATAAAGTTCGTGACTTTAGGCGCAACTTTTATAGTTTGTGGGAAAAACCAAACTTTCTCCAAAGTTTATAACTTTTTAGGCAATTTGCCCTTTAAGATTTTCACTGTTGTTTCATTGTTGAAGTACTTTGATATTAAATTTACTTTTTATATTCTAGAGTTCATTCTCTATATATTTCCCTAATTATAGTTTGTTGGAATAAACACAAAATTCCCAAAATACAAACTCCCAACTGCATGCATAAATTTAGGGATGTCAAACGGGCCAATCCACTCGGGTTATCAGGTTGCTCGGGTGCGGGCTTTGGCAAATTTTTTAGGTTGTGAATTTTTAACCCTAATCCACTATTCGGGCCAAAAAGCTTATGGAAAAACTCAATAAAAAATTATCTAAAAAATTGCTACTTTAAAAGTGTATTTTTTTAACATAATGGAATAAGGAAAATATCTTATGATTCTTATCTAGTGACTCTTCAGACTCTTACAACGTCTATGATTCTATCATTAGCTAGCTCAATCATCTAAATATTGCAACAATTTTAATTAAATGTTAACATATTCTCCATCCATCTACGAAAAATACACAAGATTGTAAATGATACGAGTTTTAATGGATTGTGGGGTACATATTTAAAATGATACGTAGGGTTGATATTGGTTGAAATTTTTTTTTTCAACTTAATCTATTTTTGTTGGACGAACCAAAATGACAAAATTCATCTATTTTTTGTGGACGGAAGGAGTATATAATAGAATAAAAAGGGCTTACACTATCAAAATTTAGTGGAAATAAAAAAATTAATTAAAAAACGGGTGGAGCATAGCATCGAAAACCAAACTCAATACTTAACATAGCAACATATCTAGGAAAATAACACTCTAAACTTTCTGGAACAAATTGAAAAAATAAAAAATAGGTAATTATATGTGGCCACATTATGACGGGCCATAAATTGGTTTAGTGAAAAGAAAATCGATTTATGTATAATTCGATTTACTGCCCGTTAATATTACTATTACAGTATCCTTTAGTAACGTTTTGAATAACTAGTATTAACACTCGTGCTATGCACGGGATATAAGAATTTTAAAAAAATGAATATACAATAAAATGAATAGATAGAAAATATGTGTAAGTAAGATCAAAGTGTAAAAATCATATAATTGAAATAAGCAAATATCTCAACAAATGTGATAAAAAAAATATATCCATGTACATCCATTTTGATTAACGATAGACGAACAAATGATACTATATGGTCCCGTCCATGAATTAGTTTGATCAGGAACAATACCACTCTTAGCTATTGAACTTTGAACCGATACACCTGCATTAGCTACACAAAAATAAATTAAAATTAGTAAGTTCAAACACAAAATTATTATAATCGAAATTTGTGATCTACAATTTAATTTATAACAAACTATCTGCTTAAAAATAATGCAGATAATTTTAAAAAAACATCTCATAATATTCTTATATACAATATATTAAATAAAAACATGCCTGAAATATAAGAAATATAAAAGCCTCCCAAATATAAGAAATAAAACTACAACCCAAATATATTAAAATCAATGGTGCAAATGGAGTATGAAATAACTTAAAATCTCATATTAAAACAGCCCAAATAGATGAAAACCATGAACCAATTGTAAATTAAATAGCAACCCAATAACAATAAAATAGGCCCAAATGAAATTTTTTATTAGCACTAAATAAACTTGCAAGTATACAAAATATATATAGTATAGTTAATGGTCACTACAGGATATAGAACACAGGGAAAACAAACACAAATTGTGTACCTTCTTCTACTATTTGGAAAACCGAAAGATTTAAAAATTTTGAAAATAAAAACTTGTAAAAATAGAAATAAACAACTAAGCAGATAAAACATATATGAGATAAGGGAATTCCAGGGATGTGCTTTCACTGTTATGGTTATACAAATTCCAACTACAACACGTTCATATTTCAGTAGGACGAGTCACCTAAGTTTTGCCCATGGGGCACAAGCGTAGATTACATACACTAGGGGCGTCAATCCTAGGTTTTTAACTCCCTGAAGCTCCTAAGACCCTTGAAAAATCCTTACTCTCAATTAACAGTGTCATTTTAAAGGAAGCTAATTGTAGTTTCAACTAAATCGTTCTAACTCGCCAACCTCCTCTCACGATTATGTAGCAAGTCAATAGATCATCATAGAATGTGTCGCTCAAATGTGAAGCAATTATCCAGAACTTAGAATAGAAACGAAGTAATGAACAAAATGGATATTAAATAAATAGGAACCGTATAACCAAAGTCATTACTAACACATCCTAGAATTCTATGAATTTAGTTACACATGATAGAATAATCTAAAGACATAGCTTTTAGGGAAAACAATGAAAACATAAAAACTAAAGCACATAAAACTTAAAGGTAGAATCCTTGTAGTCTTGATCTTCACTTGATTCCTTCTTTAAAACTTTGAACTTTGATGATCAAAGAAGAACTCTCAAATATTATGCTATGGAATTATGCAGCAAAAGAAGATATGTTTTGGTGAGGTTTGAGGGGGTATTTATAGCCTAATTTTCATGTACCATAATTATGGTAAATATTCAGTACAGTATGGTAAATCTTGAGGAGAAAGTAGGTCAAATCTGTGCGCCGCATTTTCTCAGCGAGCCGCTGCACCTTGGCCAGCGGTCGCTGTGGAATGTTGCGTAGCTTCTGCCTCTTGAACAGAGGTCGATGCACGTTGTTTCAGCGGTCATTGGCAATAATCTCGTAGCTACTGGATCTCTTGAAGCGGTCGTTGCGCACACCCCAGCGGTCATTGGCGTGTTCTTCTTTTCAGCACAACTTTCCCAGAGCGGACCCCGCTATCTATTCAACGGTCGTTAGCGGCCAGCGGTCGCTGGCTGTGTCGCAGCGGACTGCTGGATAGCTCGAAAACTCCAGATTTCCAACTTCGACTTTTAGCTATCTTTTAGGCTCTAATTTGCGCATTTCTCACAAAACACGTCAAAATACCAAAATAGATAAAATATGCAAATAATGGACATGTAATGCAACTTTGATTATCAAAACGAATCAAATAATATACTTAAAACAGTGCAAAATCTGAGCGTATCAGGAATATAAAAGGAAAAATGCTCATTATTCACAAACAACCCACCGACAATGAGACGGAAAACCTAGCGGTGCCTAAACACCGTAGAATACTTCCTCCGCCACCGCCACTCGCCGCACAACCACACCTTCAGAGAACGCCAAATTCGTACTCTAAATCACCGAAACCAAACCTAAAAACCCTAGACGGCGACAACAATGCCGTCAAATAATTCATCCTCCACTGCCATGGCCTCGGCCACCTCGACTTCTAGGTCATTGCAGAGATCTTATACCTAATCGATCCATCAACATACCATAAAGAACTCTACGCAATAGTGGAAGCAGTGCAAAAGTGGCGGCTTCTGGGTAGGGAGTTCATTATTCGAAGCTATCAACGGAGTTTGAAGGATCTATTGTCTCAAATTGTTCAGACACCGGACCAATAATTCTACACTCGCAAGCTTATGGGCTTCAAATTCATGATCGAATACAAGTCTTGTGCATCAAATCGCGTGGTCGACGCTCTTTTTCTAAGGTATCCAGACGGGCCAGTCTGATTTGCCAACAATCCTCACCCTTTACTCTCGACCATCGCCGTAATGAGTCTTTGCTCGATTTGGTTGATTTCCATGCTGCTGTAACCATTGGAACAGCTCCCGCACATGTTTCTGCCACGAATGGTATTATTATGTTCTTCAAGCGTCGGGTTTATATGAGCCGAGATTCATCAGTTAGGGCCGACATTTTGGAAGAGGCACATAGTTCAAAGACGGCCGGACATCCAGGCTCTAAGCGAACGTTCGCGGGAGTCGCCACGTCGTTCTTTTGGCCAGGGATGCGGTCCGACATCCGCAAGCTCGTAGCTGCTTGTGTTGTCTTGCCAAGCAACCAAGTACGTCACAGATAAACTATTGGGGTTGTTACAACCTCTTCAAATCATGGGCATGGTTTGGGCCGCGACTTCCATGGATTTCATTGTGGGACTCCCGCCTTTACACGGTTACACGTTTATGGTTGTGGTCAAATGTCTATCCAAATATGTGCATTTGTGTTAGAAGATATTGCACATAATCAGGAATTGATATGGGAGAATATTTTGCAGTAATTAGTGTAATCTAGGTTTACCATGTATAGAAAATTCTAGTCTATATATTCTTGTAAACTCTACATTGTCGATACATTGAATAAGATTAATCTCTTCTACCGATTTCTACATGGCCTCAGAGCAGCAACGATCCGGGCTCAGAAAATTTTCATCATAGCCCTAAAATACCTTTCCCGACCTTTTTTTTCATCCCAATGACCAGAAACCAAACCCTACAGCCAGCAAGAATGTCAGATACATATGAAGATACGAAACCAGAGCAGATAACCAGTTTGAGAAACAACAAAAGTGTCACAATCGCATTCAAATTGAATGGGAAGAACTACCCCATGTGGTCAAGATTGATCAAGGTAAAAATCGGAGGCCGAGGAGCCTATTCGTACATCCGAAACGAACCCCCAGAACCCGGAAGTAAGGGGTTCGACGAGTGGGAGGAGAATGACTTGGTGGTTTTCTCGTGGATCGTCGACAACATCGAGAATGAGAGCCAACAAATACCACATCTACGACCTGGAAGAAAAGGCGATAAACATCAGACAAGGAAACCTCGATTTAGAGACGTATTACCGAAGGATCCACGGGCTGTGGATTAGTATTGATAGAAGCCAGAAACAGCCAATAAACTGCTGCGACAAAGGGATTGACCAGTTCCGAACGCACTCAAACGAGAAGCGTTTAATCAAATTTCTGACCGGGCTGAATCAAGAATATGACTCGATTCGGAGGGAGATCTTGAAGGAGGAGCCGACCCCATCAGTAGAGGCAGCGTATGGACGGGTAAAGACGGAGGCGGCTCGATGTAGAATCATGCCACCGGCGTCGCCTCCACCCACCGGAGAAGCCTACGGTGGAAACACCGATTCATCACTTGGGGAAATCGGCCAGGGGCTCGCCGCACAGACTCAGCGACCTCCTCACCGTAACAGACCACCACCGCCACGCTCCACTACCAACCACCGACCGGGAAACAGGCCCGATACATCAAAATTGTGGTGTTCCCATTGTGGAAAACAGAAACACACTTGGGAAACCTGCTTCAAACGACTTGGATACCCGGAATGGTGGGAGGAACGACAGAAAGCAAGGGCGTCACAGGCCCAAGCGAAAATCGCGATCGGGGTGAACGGAGATGGAGGGCCACGGCGAATTGAAGCCGGGAATCATGGGGTACCGACCAGAACTGGAGCCGGGACGCATCAGGAAGCCTCACCGGCCGGCAGAGGAGTGAGAGGCACCGGGAACTTTGTGGAAAACGTTGGTGGCGCAGGTAAAGGGTTTGGTTTTTATCCAAACCCTAAATTGAAGTTTGGGAATTATAGTTTCTCACCCCAGAATTTTGATAATTATCGAAAAAGACCCCATTTCTTTAAGTTTGACCCCCCTGACTTGCAGAAAATTAAAAATGCACTCCTTCCTTCTCGAAAATTGCATGATTGCCCCAATTTTGAGTCAGAAAATATGTTTACACCCCTACGAGATTTTTCCGCTGCATTTCATGCATCTGATACTACTGAAAAAAATTCCAAGGACTGGATATTTGACTCTGGGGCTACTGATACCATGACTCCTGATAGAGATGATTTTCTTGACTTTAGTGATGTTCCAAGATCTTATATTAAAACTGCGGGCGGGGATTTGATTAGTGTTATGGGAGCTGGCACCATTGAAATCTCACCTACTCTCCATCTTAAAAATTGCCTATACGTTCCTACTTTATCTCAGAGGCTGATGTCTATTAGTCATGTGACTAAGGAATTAAATTGTACACTCCTGATGTACCCCGACTTTTGTATCTTGCAGGATATTCAGACGAGGAGGATTCTTGGGCGTGGCACTGAGAAGCAGGGACTCTACTACGTGGACGAGATAGTTCAACATGGTAGTGCGATGCTGGCTCACGGATCCACGAAGCAGGAAACTTGGCTATACACAGAAGACTAGGACACCCCTCCCCTGGTTATTTTAAATTGCTTTATCCGAACATTTCGATTCCTTCTGATTTTTCTTGTGAAACTTGTGTTTTGGTAAAGAGCCACAGACAATCTACAAACACTCGTATGAAATTCATGTTTTCTTTAGTGCATTCTGATGTATGGGGCCCTGCACCGGTTATTGGGGGGAATGGCTTTCGATATTTTGTGATTTTTGTTGATGATTGCACTAGAGTGACTTGGATTTATTTTTTAAAACACAAATCTGAAGTTTTTGACAAATTTACCACCTTCTTTAAGATGATACAAACACAATTTCGTACCACTATCAAAACCCTTAGGTCCGATAATGGGAGGGAATTTGTTAACAACCCCATGAACCAATTTTGTAAAGAAAACGGTGTGATCCATCAAACCTCTTGTGCCTATACACCCGAAAAAAATGGGGTAGCTGAACGGAAAAATAGGACTATTTTAGAAATGACTCAGGCTCTTATGATTGAATCCAAAGTTCCCAAATTTTTCTGGCCAGAAGCCATTGCCACATCAGTTTACCTCCTCAACCGCCTACCAACCAAAGTCCTCCACATGAAAACCCCCCTCGATAGAATATCGAAACAAGCCAACATTCCAGAACATATGAACCTCTTTCCCAAGGTATTCGGTTGTACTGTGTATATCCATATCCCAAAACATGAGAGAACCAAATTGTCGCCATGTGCAACCAAGTGTGTGTTTGTAGGGTATGGGGTAAACCAGAAGGTATACAGGTGCTTTGACCCTCAAACCAAAAAAATCACCACGACCATGAACTGTAATTTCTTGGAAACCGAATTTATCATACTCACCTTAGTAGTCAGGGGGAGAGTGTTCCAAATAGTTCTATGGACTACCTAAGTTGGCTTGTGCCATTTCCAACTTCTCAAATTGAGGATCCACCCGAGTCAGTTGTCACTGCCGCCGAGCAGGTCTCTCCACAAAGGCCATCTCATCCGCCCCCATGTGATCCTCCTCCGAAGATATCCGAGGTAATCCCTGATCTGACACTTGAAAGTACAATTATCCCTGACACTATTGATACAGAACCCCGAGAAGAAGATAACACCATCGATGGAGACACTGGGAGGTACAAACTTCCTTATCGGAGTACAAGGGGGATTCCGCCTAAAAGATACTCCCCCGAGAAGATTGGGAGGAAAAGCCGATATGGAGTGGCGAATTTTGTGCAAGGAAATCTCACCAAAATGGCACAAGCTTTTGAGGCTGCACTATATGAAGAAGAAGAAATCCCGCAATCAGCCGAAGAAGCTATGAAACATAAGAAATGGAGGGAAGCCATGCTGATTGAGATGAAGGCACTGATGAAGAACAATACATGGGTGAAAAGGAAACTACCTGATGGAGTAAAGACAGTTGGGTGTAGATGGGTGTTCACAATAAAGAGAAGGCCAGACGGGACGATTGAGAGATATAAAGCACGACTTGTGGCAAAGGGATACACTCAGACTTATGAGGTAGATTATGCTGAAACCTTCTCACCAGTAGCCAAGATCAACACAGTGAGAGTGTTATTCTCGATCACGGCAAATAAAGATTGGCCACTTCATCAGTTCGATGTGACGAATTCGTTTCTACATGGGGAACTACCAAAACCTGTGTTTATGGAACCTCCACCTGGATTCGCCGAGGAGTTTCAAGCAGGAGAAGTTTGTCAACTCAAGAAGACATTATATGGGTTAAAACAATCTCCGAGGGCATGGTTTGGAAGGTTCACAGAGGTTATGAAAAAGTATGGGTACGAACAGAGTAATTCAGATCACACTCTGTTCCTCAAGAAGAAGGGGGACAAGATTACGTGTCTGATTATTTATGTAGACGACATGATCATTATGGGAGATGATGAAGAAGAAATGGCTGAGCTTAGAAAGAATCTGTTCCAGGAATTCAAGATGAAGGATCTGGGTCTTCTCAAGTATTTCTTGGGAATCGAGGTACTAAGATCAAAAAAGGGGATCTTCATAAATTAGAGGAAGTATATACTTGATCTATTGGCAGAAATTGGGATGCTGGATTGCAAGCCAACAGATACACCTATGGTACAAAACCATGGACTGCAAATTAAGGAAAATGGGGAACCGACCGACAAGGGGAGATACCAGAGACTTGTTGGGAAGCTGATATATCTTTCCCACACAAGACCAGATATTGCATACGCAGTTGGAGTAGTGAGCCAGTTTATGCACGTACCACAAGAAGAGCACTGGGAGGCAGTGCTGAGAATCATCCAATACTTGAAGGGAACGGCCGAGCATGGACTCATGTTTAAGAAACACGGACACATGGAGATACATGGCCTTACTGATGCTGATTGGGCAGGAAACCCAAACGACAGGAAGTCAACTGCGGGGTACTTTGCCTTTGTTGGAGGAAATCTTGTAACATGGAAAAGTAAGAAGCAGAAGGTAGTAGCACTCTCGAGTGCAGAGGCAGAATTTAGAGGAATTAAGAGTGGATTGACTGAGATATTATGGTTACGGAAGTTGATGATAGAGTTGAACCTTCGCTCTACTTTACCTTGTAGATTATTCTGTGACAACAAGGCAGCCATTAGTATCTCAGAAAACACTGTACAACATGACAGAACCAAACATGTGGAAGTGGATCGACATTTCATAAAGGAGAATTTGGAATCTAAGGTGGTGGAAATGCCCTATGTCAAGTTTGAAGATCAGCTAGCAGATATCTTGACAAAGGCAGTGAACTCGAAATCGTTTCATGAAGTACTTGGCAAGCTAAGTATCGGCAACCCCGTTACATAGCTTGAGGGGGAGTGTTAGAAGATATTGCACAGAATCAGGAATTGATATGGGAGAATATTTTGCAGTAATTAGTGTAATCTAGGTTTACCATGTATAGAAAATTCTAGTCTATATATTCTTGTAAACTCTACATTGTCGATACATTGAATAAGATTAATCCCTTCTACCAATTTCTACAATTTGTAGCATTGAAACCAGGGTTCGACGCCCCTACAATAGCCAAACTGTTCGTCACCACAGTGGTTAAATTCCACGGTTTACCGGAAAAGTTACTTTCGGTCCGTGACACAATTTTATGAGTGAATTTTGGATGGAGCTTTTATCCATGAGTGTTACAAAGCTACAATTTATGACCGCTTATCACCCGCAGACAGATGGGAGGTCCGAGGTAACGAACCGGGCCCTTGAGCAGTATTTGCGTGCATTCACTTTTGAGCAACCGCTGAAATGGTTCGAGTTCCTTCCTTGGGTCGAGCTTGCAATGAATTGTAGTGTGAATGTTAGCATAGGGATGTCACCTTTCAAGGCCCTATACTACGAGACCCACCTGATATATTCTGCACGCCGGCTGCCCCAACGAAGAATGCAGAGGTCGCAAGAAATTTAGGTGATCGGATAACTCTCCTACAAATTTTGAGGAAGAATCTTTCACTGGAATTCGGTGTGGGCGATCACGTCTTGCTCCTACTACAATCGTACCGTCAAGTCTCGGTGAGACGGCCAATGTTAGCAAAACTAGGGAGACGATACTATGGGCCACATGAAATCAAGGAAAGGATAGGTGTGTGCATATCGCCTGCAACTCCCTTTCGCCAGTCGCATATATGACGTAATTCATGTCTCGTTGCTCAAACCGTTTACGCTGCCGTTGTCCCACATAACTCTACAGCAACTACCCAACAATTATTCCCTGTAACCTAATTAATGTGAGCGAGAAAGAGTGCAATATAATAAAAATTGTAAGTTAAAAAGTCTAACTTGGATTATACTCACGCTTATTAAAATTCTCAATTATTCCATGTAACCTAATTAATATAACAACAAAAATTACGACGGATCTGTCAGTTGGATATCCATGGCTAATTGCTGAAATTAATTTCTTATATTTCCTCTATTCAATTTAAAGTGGAAAAAAAAAATTTGGCCCAAAATTTTGTATAGTGGTGTTTTGTGTGTTAAATAGAGAATAAAGTAGATATATTAATGTTTTCATTTTTATAAAAATGTCATTTTGAGTGGATTGAAGGAGTAATAAATTTATCAGAGACTCAATCCATAGGTAATTCAACAAGTCTATCACATCTTCATTTCCTTTTTTTCTGCGTCAAGCCATAATGCTAACTTCTCTATACATGTCTCTCCATTTAATTTCACTTCAACTACTTAAATTTAATTTTCTTAATTTATAACGTTTTCAATGTTTCTATTTTTTTAGAAAAGGAGTAGTATTCTCTAACGTGTAAAACCATCTTCAATGATATTCTAAAATTCAAAAGAAAGTATTCCCTCCGTTCCACAATAATAGAGACGTTTCGTTTTGAGCTCTCGTTTTGAAAAAAATGATAATAAATAGTTAAAGTGGAGATAGAGTAAAGTAAGAGAGAGAATAATATAGTGAAGAGTCTTATCTACAGTATTCTCTCTTACTTTACTCTTTCTTCACTTTAACTATTTATTATTATTTTTTCAAAATGAGTGCTCAAAACGAAGTCTTTGTTACTGTGGAACGGAGGGAGTAGGTAATTAGCTCTAATGGTACTCTAAAGTGTATTCTATTTAAATTTTTTGAGTAAAATAGTTCTCAATTTAAATTTACATTAAAACAAATACAAATTACTTCTATAAATTTTGTGATTAAAAAAGAACAGTTGATATATTTGATAAAATAGTAATACTATATATTCTTCAAGCTTTAAATTTAGTATAAATAGTGAAATATGG
The DNA here is from genome assembly GCF_023119035.1 of Salvia hispanica. Taxonomy (NCBI): domain Eukaryota; kingdom Viridiplantae; phylum Streptophyta; class Magnoliopsida; order Lamiales; family Lamiaceae; genus Salvia; species Salvia hispanica. Next base: position 18,916,799 of record NC_062967.1, on the reverse strand, counting down.
AGTACTCCGTATTAAAATGGGTTTGAGTTGTACTCCCTACCTCTTCACATATGCATTTTTTTTACACGTGTGGAATGAAGGAATAGTAATTAGTTGGAAACTTTGGAATACTCTAACCCCCAAATTTGAACCGATTCCGTAAAGCCTAAAGCAGCAGCTGAAAATTTTAATCGAGACCTAAACAATGGCAGAATTTGTGGAAGCAGATAATGCAGAAGCCATTTTCACACGAATCGAGCACAAATCGAGCAAGATCGAGAGCCTACTCAAACAGTAGGCCAAAATCTTTTACAAATTTGCTATCGCATTTGGTGGTTTTGTGAATAATGGTTTTAATTTCAGGTATAAACCGGTTGAAGCTTTGAAGACAGCTCTTGAAGGCTCGCCCCCCGTCACCAAAGACGAGCGTTGCAAGGTATGAATTAATTAATCATTTTATTTCAGTATACACAGTTTTTGTGTGATTTCATTAATTGAGCTAAATTAGTGTTGATTTTGCCTTTTGAAGTCTGCGAATTGGATTGTGGTGCATAGGGCGATAATGGCGATAAAAGATATCGATAGTTTGTTCTCAGCTCTTGATCTGGAGTACTACGATGTTCTGATGAAGTAAGTCTAAACCCCTTAATTTTGTGTTTGTCTTACTATTTTTTTCTTATGGTGTTTTGTTTGTGAAATTATTGTATCTTTGTTGATTTTGCATCATAGTTTATCCAAATTACCATTGGTGGATAGTTTCTGTAGATGGTATTCCTATGGAGATTTTTCCATAAGGAGTTTGATCTCCCTCTTTTGCTTATTCAGAAATAGTTTAGCAATATGAGGTGCTGTTCTAAATTTGATATATCAGATATTCTGATGGTTTCGGATTTTATCTTGTGAGTTGTGACTCAGATATCACTCTGTGATGGAAGTTGCAGGCTTTACCTATGAAATGCATTTCTTTCTTTTTTTGCTTGTGTATCTGGTAGTTGCTGGATTTACCCAGACATCATCTAATAAATATCTGTTTGGTTTAGAATTTTGGATGACTGGGAGAATTTTTTAAAATGGTTAAATCTATTATTTGGGGAAAGAACAATAACTCTAGATGTTAAATCATGTCTGGAAAAGTTATTGAGCTTGCTGAGAGGTAAAAGAATCAAGGAGATGCAAATGCTATGGAATAGAATTGGAACTGGTGCATATCCTGATAGCTATTGTAATTGACTTGATATGATATGCTCTTTTGCAACAACTGCACAAAATGAGAAGATAAGCCGAAGTAGGTTATTTTGTTTACAGATCCTTTGGACACAATTTCATCTAGAAATGTAGCAGAATTCATGAAACAGGTTTAACTTGGACAAGTGACGTACTCTGCATCATGTCAGGGAGCAACTAATAACCTGATTCATATAGAAAGTTCTACTATAAGAAATACAAATGCTGGAGTCTTGTAGATGATATGACCTGATCTGTGGTATTGTTTGAATATTTAGTTCATGGAAAGGTTTGAAGACGTCTTACTATTGTGCTCAGATTTCATCTCGAGAGTTGAGCCCGGTATAAACCACCCTTAAGCAGCCTCTGGACTCCTTAAGGATATTTTTATATCACCTTAGTGAAGAAGGTTGGCCTGTAGCAGTCATAGTAGATACCATCTTGTAGGCTATGGTTAAAGGTGCACATAATGAACGTAGAAGTCATGGAACGTATGCCTCTACTCTGAGTGGAATGATATCTAAATGTTATAGTTGTGTTTTCTGTTCCTGAACATGGTCATGTGATGAATCCTTGGAACTTTCCTTTCTTAAGATAATCTTTCTAGTCATCCAAGTTTCTCTGTTGCATAGATATCATCAATCTTATTATAAACAAATCCATCTATGTGATTAATAGGTACTTATATAGAGGTTTATCTACTGGAGATCGTCCCACGTGTGACCAATGCCTAAAAATTCATGAAAAACTTACAGAAAGAGCGGGATTGGGATGCATACTACGATGCCTGGCCGACAAAGTCAACACTGTTTAATTGTAATTTGTTCATGTCTCTGCACTTGTACAGGATTATCAACAATATGTATCCTTTCTTGTGTACATGAATAACCCCTGTTTTTGATGCAAATCATGATTCATTCTTTGCTCAACTTGTGTTATTATGTGTTATGATACACAACCTTCAAATTAAAACATCTTTTGATATAATTGAATGCTTCGACAATCCTAAATCAATAGACTAGAAGTTGCTTTGGAGGAAAGAATTATGATGATTAAGAAAGTCATCTTTCTGAACCATTGGTTATTGTCTGGTTGTATACAATACGCCCTCCGTCTCATCACTGTTGGGGCATTTCTTTTGGACACCTTTACATGTGTTTTTTCTTATTATGTGCACTCTTTTATTCATATATAATTGTCAATTCTAGTTGTAAGAGGTCATACAGGTTTTAACAAATCTAAAAGGCATATAAAAAAGCAGGAAACATACAATTCATCAGTCAATAACACTACAAAATTACATTTTCAACTCTAACGTATGAATGCTGTGCTTACAAAACAAGCCACTACCCAAAACCAAAGACCTACAAGGTTCTTGTATATGCCACAAAACATACATTGTCTGTGCAAATCTCAGTTCAACACTGCAAATTTATTTAGATATGTTTGTCTAACCACGAGGAACGAAAACCTCTCCTCTATCCCATCCTTATTCCGGTGTCCCCTCTCATAGGGAGAGATACGTCACCGGTTTTGGAATAGGTCATGTAGAAAAGTTCAGAGAGTATGGCGGTGAAGAATATGAATGCTGCCCCGGCTCCAAACACTCCCTTCCTCAACGTCTCACATGAGGGAGGAGTTGCCGACAAGTATGTCCTGTACTTGGTGTGGTACGCGTTTCTTACCGAGCCAGCTAACAAGCACACCTCAGCAATGAAGAATGCCACCCTGCATCAAGAGCAGCCGGTGGAATTTAGGAAAAAACACTTTTTTTGAGTGAGTAATGAATGTTGAAGCTAATTGATACGAAATATACCAGCAGGAGATGAACAACACAATCGCCCAAACCCTAGAACGACCCGGTTGGAGAGCTCTCCCACCGCATAAACACCTACTTGCAGCCATGATAATTAGTTGGCTAACCATAAGGAACAAGAACGAGCCCACTCCAAGGCCGGTGGCTATGTCCGAATCATAAACACAAAACTCCATGTTCGCCTCAGTTGCAATGCTTGCCTGAAGAGACGGTGGATGTTAGTCCGAAGAATTTATAATAAAAAAGTAATAATAAGATTTCCCTTATAATAGCAAGATTGAAAGACTGACAGATGATCTGCGGTGCTCAGCTGCAACAGCAAGTGAAAAAGCAATTAAATCGAACACGAAAACTGTCACCAACAGAAACTTGGAGGCCATTGCTATGCAGATCAAGATGAAGGCTGATTCTAGTAAGAAGGAGAAAGATAAAAAGTTTTTTGGGACTTGTGCAGATATGTTCTTGATATATAGTTGGATTGCTATCTATATAGTGTGTGTGAAGAAAGCAAAGAGGTGAAATGGCCCTTTCTCTCCCATTCACTTTAGCTCACATGCAACATGCTACCTTCACCTCTCTTCTCACACACATACACATGTTTTGTAGTATTTTATAAAGTTAAAATGGGGAGCGTTGGATAGGAATCTTACCTTTAATATCAAGAATACTCAAACGAAAATGGACCTTTAACCCACCAAAAGTAACCATCTCTCTCTCTCATCAACAAAGAGTGGGTGAAATTGTGAAGATAGGTATGTGCTTTTATCTTTCTTTAGTAGTAGTATTAATTTAAGATTATGATTAGGTAAAAACATGAATAATTTTAATTCTACTTATAGTGACATGGTAAGTGGAGTAGTTTTCTTTCACCAATCTTCAGTTTTAAGTCACCAAATTCCAAAAATATTGAATATGTGACGGATTTTTCATTTGTGGTCATTGGTTAGGCTGGATGATCTTTCACATTAATGGATCAGTATTGGATATAAAGCAATTTACATATAGAAAATTGGTAAAAGAAAAACCATGAACTTTCACCAAAATTTTATATTTCCCACAACCTTTGAAAGTGCTCTTAAAAATCACGTTTTTTTCAAATTGCGTGAATTTCCCACACTAAAGTTTTCGGCATAAATTTTGCCTACATGTAATAGTCGAAGCTTTATTCTATCTTGTTGGGAAGATGAAACTGAAGACAATATGGATGCTCTAGAATTAGTGTCAGCATTCCATGCAGGCAAAACTTGTGCCGGAAATTTTAGCATGGGAAATCCACACATTCGATCAGTTAATAACTTCTACCATTTTTAAAAGACAATATGGATGCTCTTGAATCGCACCTGGCGGGCCAGCGGCGGGCTGAGCCGGTTGTGGTTGTCGAGGGAGGCGGCGATGCTGAGGCCGTCGGAGTAGTAATTCTGCATTCTCGAAATGCCCTGCTTCAGCACGAGGCAGATTTCCCAAAGCTTGGAGCTCTCGTCCATGTATTCATCCAGCCATCTCTCACCTACTGGGAGGTGAAGTTTCGGCACAAGTAAGGTCAATTGTGTGTGGAATGATCTGACGAGAGAAAGGGCTCTTTGGAAGAATTGAATCGACATGACGTTGCTAGACATGAAGTCTCTCTCAAGATCGTGTACGTGAAGAATAAGCGTCGAGGTAGATAGCTAAATAAACACGATGGATGGGTGCATGTAGACGTGGCTCAGCAGGGGATTAAATCACACATGACGCACATGATAAAGAATGAGAGTAAGTTAGATTGGTGATAGTTTGTTAGATCTGCTTTTGCTCATCTATAAGAACATAATTTCCCTTCGGTTGTAAGATCATATTATGAATTAATGCAAAGTTCTCCCTTCTCCTCTCCTTCGTCTTCTACGAGCAATTCCTTTTGTATAGGTGCGATTCGAGTTGTTGTTCTACCCTCCGGTGACCCCACTGGCGGATCTAGGGGGCAGGAGGGGGCGGTCGCCCCCTCCGTGCGACTAATTTCCTCTTATCCGGACGTAAAATTACCATATCCGCCCTTTCCGTTTGCACCGACGTCGTCCCGAAAATCGAAAAAAATTGTCATTTTTGCCCTAAACCAACCTACTAGTATATATTTCGCCCCCTGCGTTCATGAATCTTGGATCCGCCACTGGGTGACCCCAATACCGCATCACTATACCACGTGTAAGGAAGTTGTAGAAGCCGTTGACAGTGGTGGGATCCATCATAAGCAGGTGCAGACACTGTGTTAAGAGGTTAATGTGAGTTATATAGAGCTCGGATCCCAGGTAAATGTGAGTTATATAGGGCTTGGATTCCCCTACTGTGGAGGGAGGATCCCCTGCTTTGAAGATAGGTGACCACCAAAAGTAACCACCTCTCTCTCTCTCTCATCAACAAAGAGTTGGTGAAATTGTGAAGATAGGTATGTGCTTTTATCTTTCTTTAATAAATAATTTTAATTTAAGATTAGATAATAACAAGAATAATTTTAATTCTACTTATAGTGAGTCAGTGACCAATGACATGGTCAGTGGTTTTCTTTCACCAATCTTTAGGTTTTACAAAGTATAAAGTAGAGAGAATAAAGTAAGAAAGAGAAAAAAGTTAGCATATATGTAAATGGCTCAACTATGAAGAAACTTACCGAAATGGAAAAATGACTCAACTATGAAGAAACAGAGGGAGAAGTATGTGTAATAGGCAAAGCTATATTCCATCTTTTTGGAAAGATGAAACTGATGATAATATGGATGCTTAGAATTAGTGTCAGCATTCCACGTAGGCAAAATTTATGCCAGAAACTTTAGTGTGAGAAATCCGCACAATTCGAAAAGTTGGTGATTTTTACCACTTTTAAAGGTTGTAGGAAATATCAGATTTTTTTTAAGTTCATTGTTTTTCGGACCAATTTCCGTATAAACCAACTTTAAAATCCATGGAACAAAAATTGTGGTTATCAATTTAGTATAACCCAATATTTATACATGGAATGTGGAGAAATTTTCTATCAAATTAATAATATATTGATAGGTTTGTGTTAAAATGACAACACCTCTTAAAGTGACACTGTGACACCACGTATCCAGCAATATTAAAAACACTACACACCTTTTATGATTGCCACATGACAGCTGATTATTTTTCCACGTGTACAAATGATTGGCTAGAAATTATGGTATGATGTTACTTTAAGAGGTGCTATGTTGGTATATTTAGAGAGTTTCCACTGGATCTATATCTAGTTGGAAATGTGCTATATATATTTCCTCTTGTTAAAGATTTATTTGTATGAACAGGATTGCTATCTTGGTATTCTTTGAGTAGGAATTTATTTCACATTTAACATTAGTTCATCTGAACATATATATTTAAATACAAATTATTTTTAACTAAACCTACTTTATTTTTATTTATATTTTTATCGTCATACTATTATCAATTATCAGCTCAATGGCTAATAAGAATTTTAATATTCTAATAAAAACATTCAAATCATATATTAGCTCTTAAAAGTCAATCGAGGGTCACAGTGAAAATGTGAAATCAAGTTCATCTAGGGCAATAAGGAAAAAGCATCCCAAATATCCAGTACAAGGAACAAAAATGAGTATATTTCCCACCCTACAAGGAAGAAGAAGAGCCACTGACTGACATGTACTCCTACAATTGATATGCATCTAAGCTAGTAGTATTTCATATACATAGTGAACTCTCAAAAGCAAAATCAGTGGGCCAAAAAATCAGATCATCTCAGTCCTGGCAAAATCTTTGAAAATATTCCCAGTATGCTAGAGCTTCATTACCACTTCAGCTGTCGTTAACCAATAAAGAAGGAATCGCAGAAAGAATACGAGTCGAGCCAACCTCAATAACATCCCTAATCACCCCTAAACAGATACTTCAGATCTTCCACTGTGAGTCGACTCTGTTTCGTGCTTGTTTCGCCCTCTCCATATGCATATGCAACCATCCTCCTCTTCCTTTGCTGGAGAAGACCAAAATATTTGCATAAAAGAAATGAAGAGTTAGTTTCACATGATGACATGATCAAACATACAATCCAAAACAAAATCTTGAAAAGAAAATGTACCTGTAGGGCCAAAATGCGATCTTCCACTGTGTCCTTCACAGTTAGCCGATAAACTGAAACAGGGCGTTTCTGCCCGATACGATGCGCTCTATCTATAGCTTGATCTTCAGTCGTCGGGTTCCACCATAGGTCCAAAAGGAGCACATTACAAGCTGCCACCATGTTCAGTCCGAGGCTCGCTGCTTTCAGAGACATGATCATAACAGAAACCTGAAACAAAGAAGCTTTATTTACAGAATTGAAATCAAGATGACACGAGGCGAATCAATTATCAGGCTGCCAATAATCATACAAACCTCGGGAAGAAGATTGAAGTCTTTAACGGCTCTATCTCTAGCACCAATAGGCATTGTACCATCAAGTCTACGATACTGAATGTTATTACTTTTTAAACACGATTCTAGCAAATCCAACATCCCAGTCCACTGGGAGAACACGATGGCTTTCTGCCCCACAGCCTCGACCGAATTGTTCGGGTCTCTACGTACGTTCGATGTTCTGCTATCATCCCCAGAATCACTACGCGAATTTTCTGAGTCATAGCCTCCTCCGATATTATCTGAGGAACCCGTTTTTGTGGCACAATCATGTGCTTTAGAGAGGGACAACAAGATGTCGAGAGCAGCCCTGATTTTGGAAGAACCTTGAGGACTTCTTAATATCTGAGGTACAGAAGAGTCAGCGACTCCAGAACCAGGGCAGTCGGCAGTACTTTCTGTACTCAGTTGACCAAACATAGCAGTCCGTAGTGTGATTACAGAAAATATCTTAGACATATTAAGAGGCTTTTTGCATTTCTTGGCCGGACACTCGGTGTCGTCACCTGATATACGCTCCAATATGCACTGATTGCAAAAGACATGTCCGCATACAGTTACAGCAGCGTCCTCGGGGGGATCCTGAAAGAGTAACGTTTTAAGCTCAACTTTAAACTTTAGTAATTAAGAGAAGCCGAGTAGTCTACAAATAACATAAAAATAAATATAGACAAAATTTTGGAACCATTAAGTTGAGAATGGAAGATAGGATTCATTGGTTCAAATATAACAGGAGAACCATCTGTAATACACTACAATGTAAGGATCAGAATCGAGGTCCATTGAAAAAAAAAATGGAATTGTAGATTTTCATCATAAAATAAACAGAGATTTAGGAAGATTCGTAAATTAGTAGTGCTCGCAAGCTACCAGTACCTTCCTAAATAAAGAAAAATCTAACAAGCAGTTTTAGCTTGGCATCATATACCATTTAAAAGAAGATAGTCTGACCGAAAACTCAAACTAGTGCATCTACAATAGCAACCATGAAGCACAAGGAAAGCAAGAAAAAGTAAGCATTTTTTTAATAAGGAAATGACCAGAACCTCAAATGAGAAAGATTAGATAACAAAATGACCCACAAAAAATTGCTTACATTGCAAATTCCACAGATTGCCAAAGAACCTTCCAAACAATTTAGAAGGAAACTTTGTTCTTCCGGAGGAAGCTTCTTTACAGTCTCAATTGATGAAGTATTTTTTGCAGTAGAACTGTAGTCTTTAACAAGAAGAGGGTGATCGCAAGCTTGTCGAAGTCGTAGAAGCATTAATAATATGTTGACATAATTCTGTTTCAGAGTGCCAGCTGCTTGATATTCCTATTATATGCATAGAAAAAGAGGTTAATATCCTATATCAGCTTAATATATGTGTAACTAGAGGTCTGATTGAAGTTTAAAAACATACTGCAAACTGAGCACGTGAATCAGCCTCGAGGCTGCAGTAGAAATCACGCTCCTCCTTAGAAAATTCGACCTTTTTCAGTTCAATAGTTTTTGGCGGGAGATCAATAATCGGTTCCCCATCAAGAAGAGTACCTGGATAAAAAAGAATACATCCAAATAATATCAACCTCTAGAAGGATGACATCCGGTTAAAGATAGTTCATAATTGCAGAGCCAAGCAGGACCTTCGAACTGAAGAACTGATTTCCCATCCATTAATATGTATCACCAAATAAAGCTAGCACGGTTTTCAAATATTAAGCCAAAATAGATGTGTTTAATCATGCTCAGGCTATCGTGGACCTAAAACCAATCCTATAGGTTAACAAGTAGGGTGTATATTCCTTTAATCCATTCCTTCTTTTCCATCCTTATAAAAAAGATATCACCCTTTCTTATTCATCCTTTTCACTCCAAAGTCCAAAGAGAGAGATATTATCGCCAATAGCGCATGATTATCCCCATTGGAGTAAAAAGGATGAAATAGGAAAGGGTGAAATCCTTTTTCGTAGATAAATTTAGAAAAGAGAGAGGAATTTAAAGGGAGAGGATTTTCTTATCCCTCATTTTCCTTATACCTCAAAGCAAATGCACCCGTTAAGTATAATCTATACTATGGAGGAAGACAAACAATTTTTTATCACTGCAGACAGCTTAACTTACAGTAAAACCAGATCCAAAGATACTTTTACCTTTTGTTCGACGCAACATTATAGTCTTCAGCACCGCTTGTAACTTTTTGTAACCATCCCTCGGATTCTTACTGATTGGCTCCTTTAGTTGCTCACAGAAAGTCCCAAAGACGGCATACGGCTCATGTCTAAGAAATCTGAAATAGCTATAAAGATCATCTATTGCATTCTGCATAGGAGTCCCTGATAAGCACCATCTTCTTTTAGCACGAAGACCCCAGCAAGCCCTAGCTGCCTGAGTTCGATGATTCTTAATACTCTGAGCCTCATCCAGTACAACCCTAAACCATCCAACCTGGGCAAGAGGTCCAGATGCATTTTCAAGCAATTCATTGTCGATTCCACTGCGACTCTTCTTGCTCTTAGAGGATTTCTTGTCAGGAAGCTTCCTTTTTCCACCAGATGAGTAGTCTTTATATGATGAGGAACCTATGAGGTCATCATGTTCATTAACAACAGGCTGTTTTGGCACCTCCATGCTCACAATTGCATATGTTGTAACCACCACATCGTATTTGGACAGCTCAAGTGGATCCTTTGTACGATTGCTTCCATAATATACTAGAACAGAGAGATCAGCTTCTTTAGTTACTTTGTTGTGCAACTCTTCAGACCACTGTCGGAGAACACTCGTTGGACACACAATAAGGGTGCCACCAGAAGGCCTGCCCTTTGCTTGCACAGGTATCTTGCAGTTGTTGATAGGATATCCATTAACCACGATATGCTCAGCTCCTTCGGTAGCATGGCCCTTTCCAAGAACGCCATCATCATCATCCAAATCAAACATTTCTGTCACACCTTGTTTCACATTAGTTTTAGAAGCTTTGGACAAAGGGGCCCTCTCCTTTAGAATGAGTGCAATTGTCGATATCGTCTTTCCAAGTCCCTGCCAAAATCGAAATATAAGAATGGTTTCATGGAGATTACCACGGGATATACCCAGAAAGTAAATAAGTAACACCACCAAAGGAACCTGATCATCGGCAAGAATCCCACCAGAGCAACACGCACTCCTTGTTTCCTTCTTAGCCATCCAAGATAAAGCAATTCGCTGCAAGGAAACTCAAATAAAATCAGTAGTAATTTAATGTACAATTAAAGAGATGCAGTAGTATTTTAAGTTTTTAACTACAGGAGATATTCATGGTCACCCCTATCTTTGGCAGTCTAAAAACCAAGATAGTTCTACCATAAAGAGTCAAACTTCGAATCAAATTCCTGACAGCCTGACAATTACAAAGTGATGGGTCTTAACTACAGCAACATTTGGTGAAATGAAAGATTTTTTTTCAACAATATTCTTAAATGGACATAAATTAAGAATTTGCATCAGACTCTCTTGAGGTTGAGGTTGAAGACACACTGGAAAAATATAAACAACACGAAAGTATCCATGATAAGGATACCCACACAACACAGTTTCTACATGCAGCTTTTTCCTTGACCAAAAATACAAAACAACAAAATTGTCATCAAATAAACATGAAATTATGTGTTGTTACCTGGTGTTTCAGCAGGGACACAGATAAAGCACCATCTGGTGGACAAGCTTCAAATTTTTGCCGCGAAAGATCCTGAAATGGAACAAAATCTTGTATAAGTATTATCTCAAACTACTCAAGATCAAACACTCTCAAAGAAATGTCCCATGTTATTTTTCAGGTACAGCAAGTTCACACCTCAGTGTCAAACCATGAAACTGCAACCAATAAAATACTATCACACCAGGAAATTAAACGCTGAGTATTCAGAAAGCCAATAACGGAAAAATAATGTCAGTACAAAATGGAATGTTGTCAGAGCAAGTATGGGAAAAATGAATCCCTTGTAATATAGGAATGCTGTACTGAAAAATATGCAGCACTTCTACTTTCCCTTTTTCAACCGAAAAAGGCTTTCCAATTGAGGGCACAAATTTTCTGTATAAAATACAAGAGGATTTGGCACTATGTATTTAACACAATTGGTCCATGCAATATTTTACTATCACAACGAATTTTCATGCTTTTTACCCATTAAGTTCAGTACGAGAAAAATACAGCAACAACGCAGCTTAGATATATATCCCAAGACTGAAGTCCAAATAATAGCAATCAATACCAACAACTAAAAGCTTGATAAAGTTCAAAACTTTTAGAAGAAGATACTAACTTAGATTTTCTTTTATAACCACATCCTAAGGTTGAAGTCTCCACAAACTAAATAACACATCAAAATTGTTTTGTTTAGTTCAAATGTGAGGTAGTCGAAGAATATGATTGTTACTTTAGACAAAATACCTAGTCTAAACAGAGTATTGCATAAGATGTTATACTATGTTCCGGTAAAAGGAAAGAAAAGATATACTTCCTCTGTCTACGAAAAAATATATACTCCCTCCATAGCAAATTAATCGAGGCGTATCTTTTTGGCATGGAATTTGGGAAAGTAATGTTTAATTAGTAAAGTGGAGAGAGATAAATTAGGAAAAGAATAAAGTAGATCAATGAAGAGAGAATAAATCAATACAATAAGAGGGATTAAAAGTGTTGATTTTTGCTAAAAGAGGAAATGACACATTTAACTTAGGACGTCTCAAAAATGAATACAAATCAATTAACTTGGGATAGAGGGAGTAACATTTGACCGGAACAGGTGTTTAAAATGATGTTGCTGGATGTGTATTTAGAAGAGAAGGATCTCACTATGTAGACACAAGTGTGGTTTTTTATGAATAAGAAATGTTTGTAAAGTGAAAATATGAAGTAGTAAAGTGTTTGGTCATGTCCTAAAATGAGAAAAAAAAAAAAAACTTTTGTGGACGAAAAATGAGGCAAATGCTATCTATATAGTTTTCATGGACGGAGGAACTATATGAATTAGAAGCCACATAATGATGGCAACAACGAACTCAGAAAAGACAAAATGTTAATTCAAGTGTACATCTGAGAGACCAAAAAATAAAATGTTCATTCAGTTGTAAATCTAAGAACATCCACTAATAACTATATCTCTTGATGCTTTAAATTATAACTACAATATAGATATAGTAGAACTAGTGGTTAGGTACAGAGAAAGAAAGTTAACAGTATAACAACTTAATGTAAGCTTGCAGAGACAGCACAAGGCTGATTAGAGATTCACCTGCGCTGCAACTCGGAAAATTACTCTTTCGTCAGTTGGTTTCCGCCTTGAATGTGTTTTTACCATTTGGGTGCAGGGGCTCCTAGATGTCATAACCTGTTTAGTGCCGACCGAGCTTTCATTCATCGCAACATGATTTGGACGTGCTGGAGCACTCGTATCCTCAAGAACACGCAAACCAGAATCATCATCAGCGTTGCTTTGATCAGATGTCTTACTCTGACAGTCGTGGAACTTTGGCACCTCTTTTTCCATCTTTATCATATTAGTTGCTGGGATGACTGATGGGCATGGCATAACTCCAGGATGCTCTGAAACCTCCAGGCCAGGTTTCCGATTTTTAGCAACAGCGGGAGAACTTTTAACAGAAATAGCACCAGACATGCCAGGAGAAGGGTGAGTTCTCCTTAACTGAAAAAGCTCCTCTGTTTTAACCTTTGAATTGATACCGTAATTCATACATGATGACCACTCAGTGCCTTGGCCCCCATTACTGACATAATTGACTTCAGAAGCTCTGGCAACGATATTAGAAGGATCTTCGGTCTCATTTCCACTGGCAGGCATATCTTGGTATTTTATTTGAAAACGATTCACTTGGCAGAAATCTGAAAAATCATGGTTATGAATAGCATTACGGAAACTATTGCAGGAAGATGTTCCAGTGTAGTTGGGTGTTTCAACCGGAGCTAAGTCATCTCCTTTTTCATCAGAAGACTGTTGAACAATATAAGGACTATTCAAATCAAATTGTTCTCTGTGACTTGGTGTCTCAAAAGGAGCTTCCTCGGAATTGTTGTTGTAATAAGGTGAGGAATAGTGAAAACCACCATGCATATCCGTATAGGAAAATTTATCATCGTGACTAATCTGGGATGATGAAGGCTCAAGCATTTCAGAATAACGTAAGCTGGAATTCCAATCATGTTTCACTAAACTGTTGGAAGGTTCCCACCTAGATTCTGAGGGCCCAATCTTGTCTTCTGCACACAGTATCTCAGGCACATCGAAATAGCCATTGCCTTGACTAAACTGGGGTGCAGGTCCAAGCATTTCACCATCCGGATTGCAGGGATTCCAAGCAGATTCCACAAAACCGTCTAAAAGCCCCCTTTTAGATTCCGAGGCTTCAGAGTTATGCATGTCGTTAACCCAGAACATGTCTTCAGGAGTTTGCATTCCTATCAAAGTAACATTAGATCGTTTGACTAGGATGAAATGAGGTACATGAAGATAGAATCTTTAACCTTATTGACAAAAAAACGCAAGTAGAACCAAAGGGAACCGCTGACTCCAACCACACCCATTACAAATATGAAGACAAACCAAATATTACTTCGAATAAAGAGATGCAGAAGAGAAACATATGCTTACCAACCTGTAAAGTCATTAACACGAGATAAATTAGCCAACCTATTATCCTGCAAATTGTAAGTAACATTGTTAAAATCAAAACAACATTCTATGTTCAAATAAGATCATATGATTGACATGCCACCGTGAAAATTAACAGCATGGCAGGGAGTCATAATGCAAGGAAAAACCAGATGTTAAAATGATGGGAAACAATGCAGAAAAGCCATTTGAGACAGTTTTGTGAACACTATCCCGACGGGCCAACGAATGCCCCAATTCAGTCGGAAAATGTCGCCACTAGATCTTGCAAATGGTACACTGTTCAGCTTGGATTGAACACAATGCAATGGTCTTTTATGAACTCAGGAAACAAGAAATCCTGCAACATCATTCACAAAATTGCACCAAAACCAAACTTCACATATCACAACAAGTTCCAAATCAAGCTATTCACTGACACCAAATCACAAACCCCAAAACCCTTCAATTTTACAGCTACATTTAGAATTTCAGCAAAATTCCACCAATAAAATCAAAGGTGAAAAAATGAAGACAGAATTAACCAGTGGAGGATTAGAAGGCTCTTCCATGATTCTCCAAAGAGTATCAATTTCTAATAAATCAAACTCGTCCCCAATTTCCCCCTTCTCCGGCGATCCCCCTTCTTCCTCCACCATCATCACCTCAAACTCACCTTTCTTCTTTAGAGATTAAAAAAACAACAGCTAAATTTCCACCAAAAACGCGGAATTAGGAAGTGTCGGTACAAAATTGAGGAGAGAGAGAATTTGTAACGGACAATCAATTAGAAAAGGGGATCGATGAAGCGCGGTCACATTTGGAATTGGAAAGGATTAGGAAAGTAGGAGATAAGAAAATCAGAGTCATATTCAATTTGAACTGCATTTCTTCGAGGAAGACTGCATTGTGAAATCATCATCTCTCTCTGCAACTGTACATTCTTCTATTCAAAGCTAGATTCTTTATCTCTGCGGGCTAAATTCTGCTTTGAGAGCATTCAATCACTGATATTCTTTCTTGTCGGAAAACTTTCTTTTAAAATCCAAGTTTGTTTAAGTACTTATTAAAGTAATAGACGCATGAGCCTCACGTGTCTCTTGTCAACTTGGCTTAAAAAAAAAGAAAGGAGCGGTTTGGCCTAATAAATAAAGGGAACTGCTTTTGACTTTTGCACTGATTCTCAAAGTAGACGAGACGCAGTCATTTTTTATTATCTAAAAGAAATGGCTCAATAATCTTGGAATAGAGGGGGCATGTGAATTAATATTCTGATTTTGTAATATTTACTTGTCTCTCCTCCCAGTTTGCTACTGTCGTATGGAATCTTTGCAAGCTAAATATAAAGTTATTGGATATTTCATAGTATCAAAATCAAAATTTGATTTAGGCCATTTCACAACAAGTAAATTACAATGATCCCAAAATTTTGCTATTTATAAATTTAGATCCCTGAAAAATAAAAAATTTATGAAGTTTGCACTTTTAACATTACTTTTCCTAATACTCTGTCTATTTCGCAATAGTAGAGTCAATTTTTTTTAATACAGAGATTAAGAAAGAGAGTATTAAATGTAGTAAGGGAAGAGATATTAATGTAAAAAGGGATAAAAGTAGAGAGAATAAAGTAAGAAACTGAATAAAGTAAGAGGGGAGAAATGTATTACTATGGTGGAATGTTCCAAAATGAAAAAATGGCTTAAGTACTGCGGAATGGAGGAAGTATATACTATAAGCTATAAAGGATACTTTAGCTCAGTTTCACATAATCAAATAGTTAAAATCCTAAAAATACCATTATCTACATTAAAATAGACATTTTTGTAATAGGTATCGAGACCACATAGAGGACAATAACTATAAAAGCTATTAAAACTAAAAGAAAGTAATAAATTCGTTTGTTTGAAGAAGTTGACATTAACCTAGAAAGCTTTTAAAAGGCAAAGACTTGTGATTAACGAAAGAAGGAAGAACTACTCCTAATTTGGTTCGAGTTGCTTATTATTATGTTTCATATTTCCTGAATGAATTTTTGTTTTCTAGGATTCTACCATTATTTTACACTTCCCCATAGCCGATAAGTTGTTCGAGGAATTGTGCACCGATAATAAAATGATCATGTCTCCTAGGCTCTATTTACTAACCTATCATTCCAATAGATGCATGGTTAGGTTAATTTCGAAACCGGATCAACGACCCGCCCTTAAGACTAAGGATGTCAATCGGGTAAGCTCAGCGTGTTTCTGGCCAACCTTACTCGGGTTGTAGGTCAATCGGGTGCAGACTAATTGGGTTGTGATTTGTATCTGGTTTAAAAGTTCAACCCAAACCCTAAAGGTTCGGGTTTCGAGCTAGCCCACCGAGCTAATCGGATTTCTGCTGATAAAATTAACACATAATCAATCCAATACATAATGATAAAAATGAGTTATATTTATAGGATATAAAACATTTAATTATGATAATTATAAGATATACATGCTTACACTCAAACATGATCAAATACTAATTTTACGATTTGTATAAATAAAGCAAAACATAAACATATTTCAAGAATTTTAAAGCATGTTTAGAAATTTAAATATTTTTTTAGAGAATTTAAAGTTTCTAATTTATTTATCTATTATTATATTAAAAAAGTAATAATAAAAAATTAATAGTATATAGTAATATATTCCCTCCTTCCCAACTTACTCGAGTCGTATTCCATTTTAGGTTGTCCCAACTTACTTGAGTCGTATTCCATTTTGGGTTGTTCCAAGTTACGTGAGTCATTTCTCTTTTTAGCTAAAAACAAAACATCTAACCACACATACTTTATTCTTTCTTTTACTTTACCATCTCTCATCTCTCTTACTCCCTCCGTCCCACTCAAGATGACCACATTTTTTAGTGGCACGAGATAGGATGTATTGTTAGGTGGCTTAAAGTAGAGAGAAAAAAGGTAGTTGAATATTTTAATGAGGAGAGAGAAGAGAGGAGGTTATTTCCATAATTGGAAAGTAGTCATATTGATTGGGACAAACAAAAAAGGAAAGGTGGTCATCTTGAATGGGACGAAGGGAGTACTTTATTCTCTATTCTACTTTATTTTACTTTATTTAACTCACTAAACACAACTTTCTTAAATCTAGTGCCGAAAAGAAACGCCTCAAGTAACGCGGGACGGAAGGAGTATATATATTTAACATAAAATTGAAGGTTATTTTTAAGTAATTTATATTATAAAAATAATCAATAAAGTGTCAATTAGGAGTTAAACAAAATGAACAATGGAAATTTTATCGGATTTCTGGGCCAACATATCGGATTTTCAGGTTAACACTATTCGGGTGTCGGACTAAATAGGTTATCATTTTATTGGGCTAGAAATTTCCAACCCTAAACCTCTAAATTTAGCGGGCTATTCGGGCCAGCCCACGGATTGCAGGCTGCACTGACATCCCTACTTAAGACTATAACTTCACACACTTATATCTTGTAATGTTTCAAATACTATGCTCTACCAAGCTAAAAAGACATCTAGATCTATATTTTGTAGGGTGTTATGATACATAGGGTTAGGTCCGTACGGTATAACGTACCAAAATTATGGTACTGTTACCCTACCGAAAGTTTCGGTAGGGTAAACTTCAACATATCGAAATTTCGGTATGGATAACATCACTATCGTTATCGTAACGATATTTCGATATATTGTACCGAATTTTGATATGCCAAGCATGGGTACACTATACCGTTATACCGTACCATTTCACATACCTTTATACCAAAACATATATTCTAAAAATAGAAAAATGTACTATTATTTATTTAATCTGTTTAATTCAATTTTATACATAAATACATTAAATATAATATATACAACGCATATTATTTCGGTATATAGGCATATACTAGTTTTCGGCATACATCGAAGATTCGGTATATATCGTATTTACATTATAACACGGTATACCGCGGTATAAGAAAATTCATATCGTTACCATATCGAAAACTTACAGTACGGTATTATATCGTACCGAAAATTACTATATACCGAAAATTCGATAATTTTTTATATATTTCGGTACGATACGATCGCTATACAATTTTTTAGGTATTTTTACGCACCCCTTAGGATACATGCCACTTTTCCAAGGAATTCGATTGAGAAGTTTCGTCGTCATCTTAAACTTAAAGAAGCCATTTTGATTTGCATAAGACATTTTTTTTGTTGGGCCTAATAGGCTTCGACATCGTACCACAAGCCATCAATACCGACTCATTATGTTCTCCAGGACTCAATTATTTGAAATTTATGGCTTTAGTTTTCCTTCCAGGATATTTTAGGGTTATATGGAGTTTAGGGTTTATCACCTTAATAAAGTTGGCACATTGGTTGATATTGTTAACAAGTTTGTTCCTCCAAATTTGGATTCTCAAGAATATACTTTTGATATAGGTTTAAGTGATCTTTGTTTTGGATCAGAGTTGTCTAAGGTATTATCCTTTTTCTATGTTGTTTACTTACTTTCATATATCTATATGTAAATTATATGTAAATGTTTCTTCTGAATTTCGATTTCAGTGTTTGTTAGATTGCAGAAGAAAGTTTTGTTACTCCTATATCTTCAACATTAACCAATGATGTTGAGTTTTAGCTGATGGAGGAATGCACAACCAAAAGATGTCTTGATCTGAATTTTGAAGGGTGCGATAATGAAGTTTTGAAGTAAAATAAGGCTGAGATTTCTTTAGAAGATTTGGGAACTAACAAGGCTGGAATACTTTTTTTTCAGAATCCGAGTTTTAGTGGATTTGTTGAACTTCTTGTAGGACTTTTTTTGAATTCATATGATTGTTCATCTTAGACTTATTTTGGGATCAGTTTTTGTTCTGTTTACCAATGTTGGTGTTGTTTGCCATCATTAACTTGACCTGTGTTGGTGTTGTTTGCCATCATTTTTTAAAACTAAATTGTTAGGATGAGTTTTTTTTTATTAATTTATTTTGTTGACTCTACATTAACTTGATATATTATTTTTTTGTTAGTTATATTTTTGTTTATGCAATTCTTTAAGTTGTTTGTGAATGATTAATAACGTATGTCATATATAATTACAATGATTAAGAAATGTTAAGTTTCCAAAACATCGTCTTTCAGTAGATATTAATTAAGACGTGTCTATACTTTAGATCCTTTCAATGTTGTACTACCCCATGTTACTAGTCATTCTCAAGGTAAAGATGACTTTCGGATGGACACTGCTACCTTTCGCGATAGGTAGCCTAAGTCTATCTAGATTGTGAATAAATTTTACTTCTATAAGGTTCTGACTGAGTCACCTACTGTGATGACCTGTTCCACGACCCAACCTTCAATGTAGAAGAAGAAGAAGAAGAGAAGACTTACACTGTTTTACTTTCCGGTGTTTAATTGAACATAATTAAAACGGTCAATGCCCATTAAAGTAAAATACACAGCATGAAGAAAACATGTATTATTCACATAAAAGGAGAATTTACGATATATAAGAAATTTATCAAATTTATAACAAACTCGAAAAATGCTTTTTAATATACATGTTCCAAGATTATGCTATGATGATTTATTGACGTGCAACATAATCGTGAGAAGAGGTTTGCATGTTAGAAGAGCTTAGTTGACGTTACAATCAATTCCCCTTAAAACGGTTCTGTTAATTGAGAGCGAGAACATTAGGAGTCTTAGGAGCCTTTAGGAGTTACAAATATGGGATTAACGCCCCTAGTGTCTGTGATCTACTTTGTGCCGCATGGACAATATTTATGTAACTCGTTCTAGTAAAGTATGAACTGTGCTAGGGTGTTGTAGTTGGAATTTGTATTAATCATAACTGTGAAAGCACATCTCTGGAATTCCCTTATCTCATATGATTATCTTTGTGTTTTTATCTGCATTTGCTTAATTGATTTCTTTATTTAAAAAATTTGATTTTTCAAAGCAAAATTTCTTGTTTTTCCAAATAGTAAAAGACTCTTAGTTGAGGATAGCCAATCTGTGATAGTTTTCTCTGTGATCGATATCCGACCTTTAGCTATACTATATATAGTACTTCGTATACTTGCAGGTTTATTTAGGGCTAATAAAAATTGCATCAAGTTTTTGGCGTTGTTGTCGGGGATTACTTTCACGTTTCGTGATTGATATCTTTCAACATATCATTTTGCTAATTTGGATTTTACTACTTTTATTTAATTTTCATGTCAATGGATTTTCCTACAAGAATGGAAAATTCGTACTATTACAATGAAGAGCGACAAGGAGGATACTACGAAGAATATTATGATCCCAACCAATGAGGGGAATATTATTATAATGATTGCTCTGATTACTTGTATTCTGCACAAGATTACTGTTCTAAAGAAAATATTGAATTATGTGCAGATATGGAAGAAGAACCTCACTCTAAATGGGAGGACCTACTAGAAAAATGCAAGAAAATCGGAAAGTGACCAACCAGTGACTAAATAACTTAGAAAGAAACACTAGACTCCTTTAACAAAGCTTATCTCACCTTGTCTTGCAGGTTGGAGACTTGGAATACCACAAGGGGATCCCAGCCATTACAATAGGGATTAAGTACACACCGGGGCAATTTCCCTGTTTACCAAAATTTAATCCCAAAGAGAATTGTCACGCGTTGCAATTGCGCAGTGGGACTGCGTATGAGTCCCCAAACCCATTAGAGCTGAGCAGGGTAAGAAGAGAAAAAGCTAATGAACAGATCGATTCAGAGCTTGCTGACGACCATTCCCAGCGACCCGCTGGAAAGTTTCACAGCGGCCCGCTGGATTCTTCATCATCAGCCGAGTCAAACACAAGGATTCAGGGAGTTTCACTTTATCTTGTGAAATAGGAAACAATGTAGTAAAAAGTAAGGCACTTTGTAATCTTTCAGCAAGTATTAATTTAATGCATTTGTCTTTTTATAGGAGTCACAGTAAAGAATAGTGGGTTGAAAAAGTTAATGAAATATGAGGTCCACTTATTTATATTGATTTTGTAATAGAATGTGAGTGAAATGAGTTAGTGGAATGTGTGACCTACCTAGGGGTGGCGAAACATGTTACCCGCAGGTATCCGCACCCGACAAGTCGGATACTCGTACCCGATTTCAGCCAAACTTATTGTCCCAATACCCCCCCCCCCCGAGAATATATCGGGATTACCCGTTATCCGTGTCGGGTATCCCGTACCCGACATTGCGGGTACCCGTACCCGACCAAAAAATAAATTTGTAAGAGAATAAATTTATGGTACATAATATATTTGTTACTAATCAACTAAAATAGAAAATTTGAAAATCCTAATAGTTGACAAGATTTCCTAATTAATTTACTTTATTTATTTTGATGGTAAGCTTTGATATTGATTAGGAATAAAAGTGAGGGGAAACTTTATAGCTAGTTGCCTAGTTCCGGTGAATTTACAATTGAATATTCGTTGAAATATAAAAATATTTTAAAAGATCTCTTAGAACACTTAGATTCTATAAAGTATTAAAAGATCTGTTCCATTAAAAATGAAACGTTTTCCTTTTTAGTTTGTCGCATTAAAAATGAAACATTTCCTAAAATGAAAATATCTCTATCTCTACTTTTTCATCCTTTCTTATTTTACTCTCTTTTCATTAACTCACAAACAACACTACATAAATATTTGTGCCGATTCCTAAATGTTGCATATTTAATGGGACGGGGGATAGATAATACTAATAATATTGGGTATTATCGGGATTAACGGGTATACCTGCAAAACTCTAAAACATACTACATGATCCCGCCCTGTTTTTCGTTAATGCCGGATAGCGGGTACCCAATACCCGGCGAGTATCAGGTTGCAATGGGAATTACCCTTTACCTGCTACTCATATTGTTACCTCCTACTTACTATTTATGATAAAATTGAAATGTGACTCTTATTATGAAACAGATAAAGTATTTATATATTTAGAAATGTGTCATTTAGAGCGAGTCATCATTAAAAAAGAATAATAATAGTAGTAGTAATAATAATAAATAATTAATAATAATAAAAAAATAAAAATAATAATAATTGTGTACATTATTTTAATGCAAAAATCACACAAAAATGGCGTCAACCACTCTAGAAACTCGTACCAGATATTTATCAGTAATTCAGTGGCTTGTTTATTGCGTTACAATCAACTTTTCTAAACAAATACTGTAATTAATTGTAACAGTAACAGTGTGGGTGGAATGGTTTATGTTACGAAGGTAATTTGGGGAAAAAATTAGGGTTACTGTACCCTATATTTTTTTACTAATGGCTGCTGAAGGCGTGGACAGCGGTGGTGATTAATACCTGATGTCATTGTTTTGGATAGTCATTCGCGAACTCGCTGAAATCCAAGCTATGGTAAATAAACTCTCTTTCCCCTCGCCCAAGAAAATTGATTTCTCGCGAATTGTAGAAGATTCACATTTCGTTATAAGTATTTTGGTTTAATATGTGCCCCTTGTTCATCAAAATTACTCCTTTGGATTCATATGATGTTCGATTAAATCATCAGGGCCTGATGCGGGTGTTTGCAAATTGATTTTGAGCGGCATTTCTTATTCAATTTTAGTTTTAATTTTGGGATTTTTATTGCACTGTTTTCTAATGATTCAGTTCAACTAGGTTTCTTTGTAAAGAAAGTGCTGAAAGTATTTGCTTTTTCTTATTTTAAGAATGTGAAGAAATCGCCTCTTTTAGGGATTGGATTATGCCTATGATAAATGTGTTAGATTGAATTTAACCCGCAATGTACTTGGAAATCCACCTCATGAACTTTTTAGTTCATCGTTTCTGCAATAGTGGGCTTTTAATTTGTTAGGTTTGTTTCTTTTCTGTAGCTCCTATGCTGTTATATAAACTTGTTTGTTCCAATGCCTTTTACTTGTCTAACTGTTTTGCTCTTTGCAGGCTACCTCGAAGAAAGTTATAACCAGAGTAGAATGGGAGAAAAAACTTAATGATGTCAGAGTTAGAAAAGACGATATGAATAAATTGGTTATGAACTTTCTTGTTACTGAGGGTTATGTGGAAGTTGCTGAAAAATTTCGACTTGAATCTGGGACAGAGCGTATCCTCTTTGAAATTTTCAGTGCCCAGCTTTCTTTATCTCTGTGTTTACATGATTTGTCTGTAGTTTTAAAGCACATATGGATTTCCTTATTAGTAAATAGCGGAGATAGATCTTGCAACCATTACTGATCGTATGGCAGTTAAGAAAGCTGTGCAGAGTGGTAATGTGGAGGACGCTATCGAGAAGGTTAACGATTTGAACCCTGAGGTGCGAATATTTTTGCTTTGTTCTCTCCTTCGTGTGAAAATAGAACTAAAGGACGATAGTGACATTTATAGCTATAAGCTATGTATATGGAGTACAATCTTAATTTGCTTTAATAACTTGTAGATAAAATTGATTGTTTTTCTTGCAGATATTGGATACAAATCCCCTCCTCTTTTTTCATCTCCAACAGCAGCGAATGATAGAGTTGATCCGGAATGGGAAGGTTGAGGCAGCTTTAGAATTTGCACAAGAGGAACTTGCCCCCAGAGGAGAGGAAAATGTACTTATTTGATTGGTTTGAAAAATTGTATAACCTGATTCTGTTTTTTTTATTCTTTACTTGCACAGGAATCATACTTTCCCAACTCTTATGCTGTCATCATTATAGGGACTCTTGATGCAGAATTTCATTATTACATTGATTTAACTTTAAATATCTGTAATTGCAGCAAAGCTTTTTAGAGGAGTTGGAAAGGACCGTTGCATTGCTTGCCTTTGAAGATGTGGCCAACTGTCCTGTTAGTGAGCTGCTCGATATATCCCAACGGCTGAAGACTGCCACTGAGGTCAATGCAGCTATCCTTACCAGTCAAAGTCACGAAAAAGGTTAGTTCTTCGGCTGCATGAAATTACAAGTAGATGCAAATAGAAGATGTATTACATTTTCTACAATGTCAAATCTGGTTCATAAATAACACCCTATTATTACCAAGTCATTACTGTCCAAGTTCCAGAGCTTCAATGTCTTGACATTAAACTGTCTGTATTCATGATGTGGAGTATATACTCATTAACTATCTAAAACAATATTCAATTTCCTCAATTTTAACTAGAGTGCAGGAAAATTATAGATGAGACTGAATAGGACCTAAGCTATAAAAATTGATGAGAACAACTGGAAGTTCATATAATTAATAGAACCCCTCTGTTCTCATGTAATTTTCTTCTTAATATATCTTTCATTAGCAGCTTCTTGTGCTTTCATCTACTGTGGAAGTTCTTTGCTCATAACTATGATTACATTGTATCTGCATCTAGAGATTCTCAAGATTTATAGATTTTTTGTCATCTGGATTTAGATGTTATTTTTATTAATAATTGCTTCAGTTCTTACATTCTCCCTCCGTCTCCTAAAAATAGAAACTCTTTCCTTTTTGGCCCGTCCTCTAAAAATAAAAACTTTGTATTTAAGGAAATTTCCATTCTATCTCTCTTACTTTACCAATTTTGCGTTAAAGCTCGTGTTGTTTCAAAAGTTACTATTTTTTGGGGACGGAGGGAGTTATAATTGTGCTGGACATTCTACTAATATTGATTGCTTGCACACTTTCGGTGTTGGGATGATGATAGCTGTTCATTTGAAATACTACCTTGTCAGAATGCATCTCAACTTTGACTAGTTAGTAATTTAATCGCATGTAATTTATTATATGGATATACGGTCTGTTTATGTTCCTTTTTGCAACTATCAGATCCTGGTATGAAAGTTGGTCCTGCATGAAACTGAAATGCAGCTTGCCTATGCTTTTCGCTCTGTTTCTGATGAAACTTGCTAAAACTAGTTCAGCTCTAAACTGAGTTAAGGAAAATATATTATGCTTGCTCTCAGCTTTTTTATACCGTTTAAAGAAATTTTGAATTTGAAACCTTGCAAAAACATTATTTTGTCTTTGTGCATATCTTTCCAGGTTAAGATTGTTTACTTATCGTTGTCTTGCTTTTTGGAGGAAAGTTTGTTTTTCCTTTTTGAGGAAGTGATGGATATGATAGTGCATAAAATTCCAAACTCTAACCAGTGTTGCGCGATGATTCTACAGATCCAAAGCTGCCGAGCTTACTGAAAATGTTGATATGGGTGCAAAACCAGCTAGACAAGAAAGCCTCTTATCCTCGAATAAACAACATATCTACTGCAGCTTTGGAAGATTCAGTTGTTTGATGTACATTTGGTGTGGTTACATGGAAGTGAATGATGGTTGTGTGGTCATTAGCTCATGTATATTCTACTATTGTTTCTTGTATTGACTTCACCCTCTGTTCTCAAAGCAATATATGTAATGTTAAGAACAATTTTTGAGACCAATACACACTTACTCTATTCTATTGGAAAACTAAAAACTACCGTATTCACCTATTTAAAGGCTTAAATCTTCACTTGGCCCACAAATTTGGTGGTGTTGCTAGTTATGCACACAACTCAAAGTCTTAAGTTTTATAATGTAATAATCTCAACTAGTTTGGCAACTATTAAGTGTAATTAGGGCATGGATAAAGAATTGGCATCATCACTTTTCCGATGGTACCTAGCCTTCCATGGTAAAGTAATTGCAACAAATCCATATCTAGTTTTATAATTTATTGCAATTGGGATCGCCTCCAAATTAAACAGATTTGTTAGGCTCCGATGGGGCACGCATTCGACTGTGGAAAACCTGAAGCCGAGAGAGGAAGCTCAACGGGCTTCAAGATATTGCTCGCCAAGCTCTACACCAGGCTCGTCGATACCTTCTCTGGCAAGGGCATCGACACCTCTGATTTCTCGGACCAGGTTTCATGATAATTATCTACCAATATCTGGGAAATTATGCCATGTTTCTCGTGGTGTTTTATTATGTTTGCTCCGCTATCTATATGAAATTATGAATGTATGTTGGTTGTTTGAATGAATACATTCTACATCATACAGACTACAGAAACCTAGTAGTTTCACATATTGTAATACTACAAAAGAGGGCTTGTATATGCATGAAAGTTATGAAATTGAATGAATATTTAGCTAAAATGAGATTTTGACAAATATCTCTGTGAAAATACAAAAAACTAGTACATATTTCTCTCCCTGTTCTTAGCGACTGCTGAAAACGCGATCATGGACTCGTCTCTAGTCCCGGGGGGCAAAGAGGTTCATGACGCTGTGGAGTGAGTAGAGAACGACGAGGAAGTAGGCTATGGCGGCTATAAAACCGGCAGCAATGGCTCCAGTGACATGATCGCAGAACTTAGGAACTTGTCCACAGATAGGTAGCCAGCCTGCATGAGTGTTGCCTTTCTTCCCCACTAGCCCTATTGCGACGCATGCTGATATGCTCGAATCGAGCAGCAAGGCAATGACCTGTTCGTTTATCCGGACACAATCAAGAAATATGTATAAGAAATAATATGATCTGTTTTGGATGTGTTCATTGAAATATGAGCATAGGGATATATGATCATTTGATAACTATCTTAAATTAATAACTGATAATTATGTCAACATGTCAACATAAGACATAAGTATGCCAACTACATTTTGTTGATATACAATGTCTTTATGTTGACATCTATAACGTAGGTTATTGACATAGTTGTTAGTTATTAATTTTAGATAGTTATCATCTATATATGAGCATATATCCCATCTTTTTTTTTCGCTAGATATCATTCTTACCAGATCAAGGACCAAGATCATGTGGCCACATGAATTCTTGGTGGGGATAAACAGCAATATGAGTGTGTAGGCACTTGCAATAGCATTGACCAATACAAAATATCTGCACAAAATCATAAACCATGATATACTAATACAACGGTGTAGCGTCTACGCTGATTGACCGGGGACTTACTTGAACGTCGGGATGTTCGAGTATTTGGCGCTGATACTCATGCCGAAGACTTGAGCAGAGTCGCGGCTCGTGACCATGATCACTATTGCACAGACACTTGCTCCCAAGGCTATGAGCCTTAGTAAAAGCATGGGAATTCTCTTGGATAAACTCATGATTTTTTGTGAAATTTGATTGAGATTTTGGATGAGTTTCTGGGAAATAAAAAGGGAGTAAAGAATGATTGGGAAACATGGTTGTGTTAGATGAGGTTTGTCTTTGGTTCCCATGTTCTTGGTAACCTACTGATAATATCATTTGTGAACTCTACCAACTACCAATTCCTATTTTCTTTTTTAACACAAAATTGCAGCAAAGTAGGTAGCCTATATGGTAATTTGTTCTATTTTGTTTGATATACCTGTCTTGATTAAAATGGTTTTAATTTTGGGGTATAGTTTATTTACTATGATGCCAATGTGGCCACTTGAATTTTATAGTTGAACTAACTAACATGTTCTGTATATGTATGTACTGTTCCAACCAGAACGAGTTACGTGCACAATATTTTTTTGAATCAAATATAGTATTTTGTTATATATTTGTAATTTCACTTAAATTGGATCTAATTGGATCCGGGATCTAATTTCACTTAAAAGCTTTTATTTATTAAAAAACGATTCAGGATGATCGGATGACACCCTGCTTAAAACAAAATACAGCTAGCTCACTAATATATTTTGTAAAAACATAATTAGGTAATGTTCGATTTGGTAGACAAGATAATAATGAAACTAATTACTTTTGGAATGATAACAATAAAAACTAATTACTCTTCGAACGTAATGCACGAGAATTGATTCATGGTTAACGAGAAAAAATTTCCTAATCTAGGAATACCAAGATGACAATACTATTTAGTATGCCTTACCAATTAATTTTTGAGAAATTGAAATATATATGACCCTAATTCTAACTAATAATATCATTTTTACACTATGGAAACAATCTAAATATAATAAAACACACAATTAAATTATATGGAAGTTTATGCACATTCATGTGTAATAGAAAAATATTTAATATTCTATATATTTTAAATATTTAAACATCTTTTACAATTATTGTCAATCATCTTATACGTAAATATAGAAAAATGACCCCCCAAGTCACCCATTTTAAGAGTTTAGGAATTTATTATTTTACTCAAATATATATATAAAAGAAATCTAGACAAATAAAAGTGTAATTATAACTTTAGTTTTGTTAGCGAATACTATAAATTAAAATAACAATATGGATGATACGTATAAATTAAACTAACAATATCAATAATTATAAAGTGTAGTTCTTGTTTTATTTTATCATTGCACAGTATTATATGAATATTATACATTATATTAAATTATAAAAACAGTTAATAATAATAAGATGATCTAAAATTAATTTTATTATATTAATCATTTTGCAATGTATCATGAAAAAACTTCTTAAACAAAATACTGACAGATGATTACATGATATAGAACTAAATTAAAAATTTTAAAACTAAAACTAAATAATAAAAGTGATTGTGATCCCTAAATATATACAATGATATGCGTAAATACAGTGCTTATATTACACTATTATACATGGGATGTGAATAAAACATTCCATATAATTTAATAGTGTGTGGTTATATTTTTCCATAGTTTATATTTAGTTGGATTTGGAGACATTTATATTTTCATTTGTCAAAAAATTATTAATATGATATACCAAATAGTATTGTCACTTTTGTATTTCTTTACTGAGGAATTTTTTCTCTGGGTAACCATATTTTGAAGACAATTCAAAATTCTTTCTATACAAAAAATTACTGTATTGTTTTCATCTCGGTTTACAAGAATTATTCCTTTTGAATCACTTAGACACTAATAAAATTATACATCAAAACTCATATAAATATATTTCTTTTATTTTTAAATAAAGCACACACAATATAAAATAAAATATTAAAAAACTCATTTATTTTTTGTGTTAACAAACTAAAAATTGTTTAATGAGTGCAATATATGAAATTAACAAAAAGATGATTATTACTCCCCATCCAAAAAAAAAGTTAGACAGCACGAGTTTTAATATGAAAATTGATAAAGTAAGAGATAAGGAGAAAATATAAGTTAGAAAGATAGAAAAAAAATAGATGAAATATAATAGATGTGAGAAAAAGTGAGTAAAGTATGAGAGAGAAACTTTTTATTTTTAGAAATGAGATATTTTTTATCGACATCCCAAAATAGCAAAATGAGACTATTTTCTATAGACGAAAAGAGTGTTTTTGTTCAATAATAACATCATAAATATAATCTAAAAATAAAACATATAATATGTGGTATTAATGTTCTCTTTCAATTGCAAAATTACAAACTTACCAAAATTAGTTAATTCGGATAATTTTGTCAATCATAAATAAATTTTTGGATCCGGAGTACTAAAATAGTGATAATCCCTAATAGAAAAATAAAATCTCTTTATAGCATGCTCTTGATATTCTCGTGCATTAATTATTAAATTTGGTTCACCATCTTCATCTTCTATTATAATTTTCTATACTATTTTATAGGATCATTCTAGCACTTCGACATGTTCATTCAATTTACTCTATCAACCAATTCCTTGAGAGCATGCAAAATTTGATAGATTTTGGGTCAATCGTTTTATTCAATCCGTAAATGTCCTTGCCATTAAAAACACTTTTGTATGCTTCAGTAGACATTTGATATGTTAGTAGATCTCCTGCTATTGCAGATAAAATTAGATAATTTTCTTTTCTCATTTTCCATCAATGCAAGATATAAAAATCTTCAGAATTTTCCACAAATCTAAACTTAAGTAAATGTTTGGGTTCATTTGTGTACTTTTTACTTGCATCATTTTTCATCTTCTTTATTTTTTTTAATCTAAAAGTGCATAACAAGATGAATAGCCACTATTATTACCGGTGTTAGTAGAAGATGACATAGTAATTGATATTGTATTTTTAATACTAGAAATATAAACTAACTAACAAATTTTAAAAATCCTCTAATTGTTCATTATTGAGTTTTGAATATCAAAACATGAGTAATTTTATACTAAAAGATAAACTTCACCACCATTTTTTTACATATAGGTTATTTACTTTATTACATTTAAAAAATCAATTATATAAGACGAGAGTTTGCATGGCATGTCACAGGGTTTTCCGATGGGACCTAGGCTAAGCCTGATGTTTACAAATTGGCTCAATCAGATTCCACTTCAACTAATGCGTCCAGGCCAGACCCGCTTTATTTTAATGGTTAGTCCATCCTGGTTTGGCCCAACCCAGTTGACCAGTCTACGCTAATATGAACTCAGTTGACAACTAAGTATGACCAGTGGCTCCAATTCGTTAATATCTACCTTTTTAAAAGTTTTTCAACTATCAAAACTTAACAAACAAATCAAAATACCAAAGTACTCTCTCCATTCTGCATTAATAGAGTCGTTTTTTTCATTTCAGGAAGTTCCAAGGTAATAGAGTCATTTCCCTTTTAGGAAATAATTAGGGTTTTTAATGATGAATTAGGCTGTTATACATTCAAAATGAGTCATATTTGGGTCTTAGAAACATTGAAATTACATACTATCTCCATCTCATAAAACTATGTGCAATTTTCATTTCTGTCCATCCCACAAAAATATGGACATTTTCATTTATGGAAAGTTGTTTCCAACTCATTACTCATATTGACAATGGTTGTGACATCAACTCTATGCAATGGCTTGTGACTCATTACCCGTATACATCATACTCAAATCCTAAAATGAACTGGACTACTCGTCGTACAAGATGTCATTAATTAAGTAGGTAGTAGACATAGACTAATTAATGAATATACAAATCTTAAACACGAGAAATAATTAAATGAAATAGGAAGTCTGGATTACTCGTACTTTTAGTCTAGGATAGACGGTCAAGTCCTTTTGGTACAATCGAATTTTTCCCACACGAAAAATTATACTTGGAGTTGAGACAAATACCAGAAGATTCACTATAGAGTACGAAGAACGTCACGTAGAGAAGTGACATGTCATTGTCAATTCTTTGGAGAATCAAAACCGTAAGTTATCTTCTCCATAGAGTCATTTTTAGGATTTAATTTCTATGGATGAATTGCGTTCTTGACATGCAATATGTGATTTACATGTAAGTTGACTTAATCCAATAATCACCAAAATAGATTCTTATGTGAATTTATTTTTTTACAATTTTATCAATTCTATCTCGACCAAAGACTACAACAACAATTTATGCAGTTTTATCAACAAAGTAATATGTATTCAAACAATCTCAACCATTAAAATTTTGATAATTCCAAATATATTCCCAGGCTCAAATTATAGTCCACTCAGCCTCTTGGGGCCCATGTCGCGTGACAACGAGAACGACGAGGAAGAAGGATATATAATCCGACCACCAACTACAAAAATTATTATTTGGAGCAAACAAAAGGAGTGGTACGTCTCTTCGTTAACATCTCCAAACTCGTTTATCGATAGCATGGTCAAAGTTTTCTTAGAGAAGATCATAATTGCATACACATGTAATTCTGCAGAAGTTAGATCGAGCGATGTAAGCTAGGATGATCAACGAAAAAAAGGCTCTCTAGGCCTTTTGTAAAGAAGATAAAAGCACTTTAAGTACGAGACATGCAATACATTGTTAAGGATCACCCGAAGTTCACTGAGAAAATTGGAGTTTGAATTTGATCTGATAAGAACGCAAGCCTCCACCTTTAGACAATACTTAGCAAGCAGGGGCGCCGATTGCGTCAATTTTCATTCCGATGTAGATGAGAGTTTTCATATAGAGTTAGCATCGGGCAGGAGCCTACCGATGGGTCATGAAGTAGAAAGGTGAACGGGAAGACGACGTCGACGAGCAGTCGTAGAGGCGTGGGTGAGAAGCAGTGGAGTGAGTTGTCCGAAAATGAGTACAGTAAATAAAGAAATGATGATCAACTTTTAGTATAAAATGCTGTTTAAAAACACATCGAATATAATGAAGACCTAAAACTACAATTAAAATTTTTTTACCGAACATTTATTCGGAAATAAGAATTTAAGTGATTTATAATTTTCTTAGTGAGATTGTAAATTATTCAAATCCTGATTCAAATAATTGAATTTTGTGGAGTGGGATTGTAAACAGTGTATAGTTTAATTACTCTTTTTGGCATCAGTTCACCGCCCTAAAGTCTCCACCTATAAAAGGGCCGCCTCGCTCGAAATTCATTCCATTTGAAACTGCTTCAGTTTTCCCCCAAATCGGAGGGGTTTTTGAGCTTGACTTCAATTGGACTTCCAAAATCCGAATACTCAAAGATTAAACGGTTAAAATCACTCGGCAAAAATGTATATGGATGATGAGTACGAGCAGGGCGACAACGGCGAGGAGCATGGCTACAACAATGGCGAGGACTACGACGACGGCGAGGGAGACGGCGAGGAGGATATCACGCAGGAGGATGCCTGGGCGGTGATCAGCGCTTACTTTGAGGAGAAAGGTCTGGTGCGGCAGCAGCTCGACTCATTCGATGAGTTTATCCAGAACACGATGCAGGAGATTGTCGACGAGTCGGCCGATATCGAGATCCGTCCCGAGTCGCAGCACAATCCCGGACACCAGCCGGACTTCGCTGAGGTTGTTTACTTCGCGGTTGTGTTGATTTTGCGTTTGTGAGGAAATTGTTAGGTTTTAGGGGATGAGAGCGAGTGGTTCAGTGGTTAGGGTTTAGCTGAGTTTTAATTAGTGGTTGTGTGGTAATGCGATTTGAGAAAGGTTATTGGTGAGTTGAAGTAAGGTGGAAGTAAGAGGTGTAAAGCAGATTTGGATTGGTTGTTTGATTGTGAGAAATCCATTGAGATTCGATTGCCTTTAGCTTTGAAATTTTAGACCTGGATTTAGAAAGAAAAGGGTACAGAAGGAGATTGAGGCCCTAGCTATGAGACTATTTTTTGGATTTTGGTTGTTTGAGTAGGTTTTTGTTGTGAGTTCTGAATTTCTGATTGATTCTATACTTCGTATAAGCTTTAGTTACTGAATCTGGTTTTGATGTCTTGATGACTCTTGCTGTCTGCGGGCTTAGGTTGTTGCTGGAATTAGACAAGTGGAAAGGGGTCCTTTAACAAAATGTTAGAGATATGTTGGGGGAATTGATAGAGCAATGATCCGTGGACTTACTTTAAACTGTCAGTTTGGAATTAAATTGATGGAATTTAGTACTAGTAGCTTTCTTTGTAATTTGGGAGAAACTTGGTGATTTTGTTTATTTTCAACGTTCGAGCATTATTTTGCATTTTGCTTACAACTAGAGGAACTTTTGTGATTTCCAGAATTAGGAACTAATGTATGTTGTTTAATCTGCTAATGCAGACTATATACAAGATCAGTTTTGGTCAGATTTACCTCAGTAAACCGATGATGACGGAATCTGATGGAGAAACAGCTACCTTGTTTCCCAAGGCTGCAAGGCTTAGGAA
Source organism: Salvia hispanica (assembly GCF_023119035.1). NCBI lineage: Eukaryota > Viridiplantae > Streptophyta > Magnoliopsida > Lamiales > Lamiaceae > Salvia > Salvia hispanica. The sequence goes on along the minus strand of NC_062967.1, from coordinate 18,883,284 downwards.
TTTGACGTATTCAGCCCCATTGTATGTTGATGTGACCAAGAAAGTCATAAAGAAAGGTCATGATGGGGAGGAAGTTACTGAGACTCAGGATTTCACAAAAGTCTTTATTGGGAAGGTACATTTTGTGGTGATGAGGGGTGCTTTATGATCTTGTAAACATGCCTTTGTAACACCATGGTTTTTGTCTGGTCTGTATAGGTTCCTATAATGCTGAGGTCAAGTTATTGCACATTATATCAGAATTCTGAGAAAGATTTGACAGAACTTGGGGAGTGCCCATATGACCAAGGTGGTTATTTCATCATCAACGGCAGTGAAAAGGTGTTGATTGCTCAGGAGAAGATGAGCACTAATCACGTCTATGTATTTAAAAAGAGGCAACCAAACAAGTATGCCTATGTGGCTGAAGTTAGGTCCATGGCGGAGACACAAAACAGGCCACCCAGTACCATGTTTGTCCGCATGCTTTCTCGAACTAGTGCCAAAGGGGTAATAGCATTTCTAATGAAGTGTTAGTTATCATATTATTAACACAGTTTTTATGAGTCTAATGCTTTTCTACTTGCAGGGCTCATCTGGCCAGTATATACGTGCTACCCTCCCATACATACGCACTGAGATCCCTATCATTATTGTGTTTCGAGCACTAGGATTTGTTGCCGACAAAGATATATTAGAGCATATCTGCTACAATTTTCAAGATACTCAAATGATGGAACTGCTTCGGCCTTCCTTAGAAGAAGCATTTGTTATCCAGAACCAACAGGTACTCTTCATGCATTGTTGCATCAGCTGCTCTTCTCTGCATCTAGTCTACGTGGGTGCTTCATATCTGGTCGTTGTATAGAATAGATTTTCTCCTCTAGTTTAATTCATGTAGGGATTTAGGGTTCTCTCCTTTTGGGTAGGGGGGAGCATGAATGCATTGGAATGTTAAGTACTGACATTTTTGGGTAACCTGACATTCAATTCGAACTCTTCTGCAAAGCTTTGAAATCTGTCTGCAGCTCAGTCCGTTTTCTTTCATTTATCATTCTTTCTGGCATTGCAGAACTTTATTAGTTTACCGCATCTGATTGTTGTACAGGGATGTTTTACCTAGTATAAGCCTCAACCTTTTCCTTTGTTAGGGTTGTAATAATCTAACC